>NC_135664.1:55091845-55394537 GCF_964188315.1 Podarcis muralis | reverse complement strand
CATTCTAAAATCAATTCAAAATCAAATTAATGGCAACCATTGGGCTAGAGTTCTTTGAGGATTACCAAAGGAGGGGGTCAGACTGTACCTTGGCCAAAGGCCTGGTGGAACAGCTCTGTCTTGCAGGCCCTGCAGAAAGATGTCAAGTCTTGCAGGACCCTAGTCTCTTGTCACAGAGCGTTCCACCAGATTGGGGCCACAGCCAAAAAAGCCCTGGCTCTGGTTGAGGCCAGCCTAACCTCTCTGTGGCCCAGGACCTCCAAGACTAGGCACCACCCATGGCACCAAAACCTTGTCCCAAGTAGGTTTAGCTAGTTAGACGGTGAACTAGGTAGCTATTGCAGGTATAATCCTGCTCTCTTTTTTCAGCTCCAAAAGGTCCGAGAACTTGCTTAGAGGGTTTTCTCTCCTCCTGTATGATTTATGCAGTTGTGATATGGACAGGGTAGAGCACGACTGCAAAGCAAGCTGCACCATATTAAAGCTGCCAGCCAGAGACAGATGTAATTGTTAGCATGATGGCAACCTGAAGCAGGATAAATTATGCAGCGATACATATTCAGGACACACAGTTGTGCTACATAAATATGAATGGCCACCGTTGAAAGGAAAACATGAATAATTTAAAGAATAGGCATTCACCAAAAGGGAGGAGGGGTACTAGCAAAACAATTGATGATGATGTATTTTCTTATTCATCCATAAAAGCACCAATTTGTCAAACGTGAAGAGACCTTTCCACATAGCAAGAATCATATCTGATATTGAAACAAAAATATTTAGCCCACAACTTATTTCCCTATTATTTAAATCTATTATGCTAGACATTGCACAGAACAGAGATTTGGCATTGTACTTTCAGAAAGCGTTTGATAAACAACCTCCCCTAAACTCCCTGCATAAGCTTGGCAGTAATGGACTAAGAGGAGAAGTGTGCTTTGTGCGTCAGTAACTGGTTAAGAAGCAGAAACTAGGAATAAATGGAGAGGGACGTAGAAAGTGAGCTTCTCCAACAAATCATACTTGGACCTGCGCTTTGTAATTTGTTAATGATCTATAGTTAAGGGTGAACAGTGATGCAGTCAAATTTGCTGATGGCACCAAATTGTTCAGGATGCTTAAAACAAATAGGGATTATTAAAATCCTCAAAGGGATCTTTCCAAATTGGGTGAATGGGCCGTAAAATGGCAAATGCAATTCAGTGTAAGGAAGCGTAAAGTGAGGCACACTGGGGCAAAATGGCCACTGGAGCAAAAGTTGGCTTTGTTGTTGTTTAGTTGTTTAGTCGTTTTCAGACTCTTCGTGACCCCATGGACCAGAGCACGCCAGGCACTCCTGTCTTCCACTGCCTCCCGCAGTTTGGTCAAACTCATGCTGGGAGCTTCGACAACACTGTCCAACCATCTCGTCCTCTGTCGTCCCCTTCTCCTTGTGACCTCCATCTTTCCCAAAATCAGGGTCTTTTCCAGGGAGTCTTCTCTTCTCATGAGGTGGCCAAAGTATTGGAGCCTCAGCTTCAGGATCAGCACTCAGGGCTGATTTTCTTAAGAATGGATAGGTTTGGTCTTCTTGCAGTCCGTGGGACTCTCAAGAGTCTCCTCCAGCACCATAATTCAAAAGCATCAAATCTTCAGCGATCAACCTTCTTTATGGTCCAGCTCTCACTTCCATACATCACTACTGGGAAAACCATAGCTTTAACTTTACGGACTTTTGTTGGCAAGGTGATGTCTCTGAAGACAACTAAACAAATTAATGGAGAATAAGGCTGTCAAGCTACCAGTGGCTTTCAGCCATGGTGGCTAGGGTTTTACCTCAAATGTTGAGGGCAGTATGGCTCTGAATACCTGTTACTGGAAATCACAGGTACAGAGGCTGCTCTTGCTTGTGGGTTTTGCATGGGCATCTGGTTGGCCACTGTGAACAGGATGTCAGACTAAGAGGGGGCTAAGGGCCGATTCAGCCGGGCTTTTCATATGGAATCTTCACAGGAATAAAGCCCAGGGGTTTCTGCCAAGGGAGAGGAGAGGGGCCTGGTTTGGACAGATCGCTCACCATATTTCCATCCCATGCCAGTTCTTGCTTTTCCCCAAAGTGCTCCATTTCACTCCATTTATGGGCCGATCTTTTAGGAAGCACGTAGGTATGTAGGAGTTGCTTTTGGAAGGAAGCTTTATTTGATTTTAAAACATTCTTCTACCCTACCTCTCCACATTTCCTGAAGCAGCTTACAAAAACCATCATAATAAGTCATATCACATTAAAAAAAACAACCAGCAACAGAATCAAATATTAAATCATCAGAAGCACAATTCAAGCAGCGCCATTTGATGGCTTTTAATTAGAGCTTCCAACCAATTCAACAACTGTAGGGATTTAATCATTTGCCTTTTAATTAATCAATTAAATACAAATTGATCTGCATATTCACCAAACCCTCGGTATGCAGGTCTTTTCGAGGTGCTGGCAGAGGTTTGACATAACTTGCTGTTTAATACACCCAAAGGGCCATCCTTAATATTTGCTGTATTATTCCCTGTTGCAGTAACATACCTGAACCAAAATACACTCAAAATTAAACAGGTGTGCCCTCAACTTGAAGCTCTGCTGATTAAAATGTGACCTCAATGATTCGCCAACAAAAACTAAAACTGCCAATTAAAGCATGCAGCCCTACATTTGATGACACAGATTCAAAAAGCAAGCCTAACAAAGGCTTCCTAAATCTCATCAAGCACATTGGCAAACCTTCTCCAGTCATTCATTTTAGAAATTCTCTCCTTCCCTCCATACACAATCAAGAGTTTACCCTTTTCTTATCAGGAATGGACAATTGGTTGCCAACAGAGAGGCCTTGGATAAACTTTATCTGGACTCCAGAAGCCCTAATCAATTTTAACCGAGGTGTACTTTTAAAGTTACTCTTAGTGTAATGTCCAAGGACAGAAAAAATGAAACTATTTTATATATGTTTTATTCTACTGCTATATCATACACCAGGGTGGGGAACCTGTGGTCCTCCAGATCTTGCTGGACTACAACTCCAATCATCCTCACCACTGGCTATGTTAGTTGGGACTGATGGGAGTTGGAGTTCACCAACATCTGGAGGACCACATGTTCCCCACCCCAGTCAAACACATTCAGGAAAAGCAAGGAACCAATGCCGATCTGCCTTTCTTGGGTTCTCCCACCACACCCAATATATCTGTTTCTCAGCCTCCCCAACCCCTACCAATTAATGACTCCATGGCATCTGAGCATGTGCTCCTCATACCTAGTTGCAACTAAGTAAGGCCAATTTGATTACAGCCAGACCATTTGTTTTGAGGTCAAATTATTTCATTCTGAGGGGCCATTCAGTTTCCCATACACTAGTCCTAAGACAACAGAAATATATTCGGGGTCATTCAATTTTCCACACACATCTTGGTCATGCGTGATATGTAGATATGAAAGCTGGTAATACAGCAATTGAGGGGAAAAAACAAAACATAAGCACAGTTTCTTATTGCCACAGGCCTGCAGATATGAGGTGATGAAAAAATTACCTTTCCTATATCATATGTATTATATATCAGTAAGTTTATACTTTAGCCCAGCTCCTCAACCTGACACTATCCAAATGTTTCATACTATAACTGCCATCATCCCCAGTTATTGGCTATGCTGACTAGGGCTGATGGGAACTGTAGTCCAAAACTTCTAAAGGGCAACCAGGTTGGGAAAGACTGGTCTACACCCCAAGGCCAAAAAATATCCCACAAAGTGGTAGTTATTTGAGATTCACCTCAGCCTTAGCTAATTTACTGAGAATTACCACAGGGCATTTCTAATAAGTGCAGCAAAAACCTTAATCAGAACTGGTCATGGCAGGTGCTGGCAACTTGTAAATGACTCAATGGAGACAGTTCTTGTGATAACGAATATATTATCCTTGGCATATTTCATTGCAGGTGCCATTCCAGCATCAGGAGGGCAGTTATATGAGGAGCTACAGAAGATTCGGGACACGGGTGGCGCTGTGGGTAAAACCTCAGTGCCTAGGACTTGCTGATCGCAAGGTCGGCAGTTCGAATCCCCGTGGCGAGGTGAGCTCCTGTCATTCGGTCCCAGCTCCTGCCCACCTAGCAGTTCGAAAGCACCCTTAAGTGCAAGTAGATAAATAGGTACCGCTTTATAGCGGGAAGGTAAATGGCGTTTCCGTGTACGGCGCTGGTGCTGGCTCGCCAGATGCCGCTTAGTCACGCTGGCCACATGACCCGGAAGTGTCTCCGGACAGCGCTGGCTCCCGGCCTCTTGAGCGAGATGAGCACGCAACCCTAGAGTAGGACACGACTGGCCCGTACGGGCAGGGGTACCTTTACCTTACAGAAGATTCACCCTCTAAGGCCTACATCATCCTGGATCTAGACCTGATCTTCTCTACCCTCCTTTTCCTTCCAAGACTTGCTATGAATTCCGAAACACCTAAGAAAGTGCCAGAACCTTGGGGAACCATGACTCCGGCAAATAATGTAATTAAACTTCTTGTGCTACTCCTGCTCAAACACAACACAACAAAACCTCCTTGGTCCAAACCCACACAAGAGCGGTTCTAGCAGCCTTCCGAGTTGACACAGCAAGCAAACAAAGATGGATGGGTGGGAGCATTGGGGGAAATGGAAACTCTCCCTTCCTCAACTTGCTTTGTGTTTTTAATATCTGGGAAAGCCTTAGTCTGACCATCACTGAGTCATGACTGGGCTGCATAGAAGATGCCAGTCAATTAGCAAATTGGAAGCAGTGCATAATGGCACATCGACGCAATAGATTCCCAGCTGTACCTTCCAAACAGTCAACATCAATCAAGGCTCAACACTGTCCAGAGTCCCTGACTGGGCTTTGTGCCAAACCATACTACTGTCTTTCCTGTCAGCATTGCCTATTTGATTAGGGGCGCCTTAAAAGCCAAGTATCCTGCTCTCTCCCAATATGGCAGTGTATCAGATTACACAAAGCCTACAGTAACTCAAAGCACAAGTGGGTCCCCCATCCAATCTACCAACACTCCCGCTTTCAATGAAGTATGCCAAATATTAAGAATTATCTTGCCTCCCCTTTTGAAAACCCTCAAGAGCCCATAGCCCAGTCCCCAGAGGCATGTCTCTTACACAAACACTCACCCAGAAGAGCAGGGTCAAAGGTCCAGTGCAGTCCAAAGAAACAGAGCAAGGCTGAAGCACAGGAAATCAGCTCAGGTTCAATGCATGACCCAGGGGCAAAGTGAAGCAATAGTCAAGGCCACAGGGTGTCCAAGCAAGGTGCAGCTCACTAAGGAGTGGGTAGGACTAAGCTTGGGAACAAGGAGCTAGAGTCCTTTGTAGCTTCCACAAACTGGTAGGTTCAAGAGGGAAACCTTATATACAAGCCTCCTAACCACAGCTGCTGGTAGTGAAAACATTTCAGGGATTGTTCATTCAGAAGAGATCACTTTCTCAGGAGCCATACAAGAACTCTGGGTCCATAGACACATGCTATGTAGTTGCTTTTTGGTCTGGACTTCTCAAGGTCTTGGTGAGTGACTCCACTTCCTCTGGCTGCTCCAAGGTTTATTCAGCAAGTCTCTCATCAGAGGGACTCTCAAGGCATGAGGATCTGTTGAGAGGGACTCTCAAGGCATGAGGATCTCAGCAGCTGTTTCAGGAGACCCTGCCTGCTGCTCCAAGGTCTTCAACCACTGAGATGTCTCCTTTGTCCTCTGGTTTCCTGCCGGCATCTGGTTAGCCTCTGTGAGAACAGGGTGCTGGACTAGATGGGCTATTGGCCTGATCCAGCAGGCTGTTCTTATGTGTCTGTTACCAGGTCAGGGCTAGGCATGACACCCCCCAGCCTTTGTTTACTTTTATCATACAGTTGGTGAAGGCTATTATGAGCTATTACGGTAGTTAAGCTTTTAAGACCAGAACAACACAGCAACATGAAAAGGCATGGAAGCTCATTGCAATAATTGACCTTGCCAAACCTGAATTGCTAAACCAAAATGAGTTTCTTTTACAAATTGATTGAGAGGAGCTGTGCCTAATATAATTTGTTAGATGGCTGAGATCTCAAGGGTCTTAAAAGAACCCTTGCCAAGCCCTTTACCCCTACAGTTAAGCAGGAGAGATTTTCAGAGAACCAGGAATGGCTGGAGACATTTTGCTGCCTGAGGCAAAAAACCAATGTGAGACACATCACTGTCACCCCCATTTCATGTCGTAGAGCTAATATGATTGGCAGTTGAGTCTCATTCCAATACTAGCAATGGGAGTAGCTGACCACAATCGGTGATAGATAGAGTGTGAGTTAATAATACAGTGGTACCTCAGGGTAAGTAGTTAATTCGTTCCGGAGGCCTGTTCTTAACCTGAAACTGTTCTTAACCTGAAGCACCACTTTAGCTAATGGGGCCTCCTGCTGCTGCTGTGCCGCCGGAGCACGATTTCTATTCTCATCCTGAAGCAAAGTTCTTAACCCGAGGTACTATTTCTGGGTTAGCGGAGTCTGTAACCTGAAGCGTATGTAACCCAAGGTACCACTGTACACTAATCCTTGGTCCAAATAACATGAACTTTGTGGTCTCATTGGGGAGGCCTTAGCAGCCTTAAGGAAACCTTTAGATCAGCATTTACCAACCTAGTGCCCCCAAACTGTTTTGAATTACTATTCTCATCAGTCCCAGCTAACACTGATGTCTAATGCTGGTGCTAATGGGAGCACAGGCACGCTGGCTGGGGCTGATGAGAGCTGTAGCCAAAAGCATCTGGGAGGCACCAGGACAGCTGCTTTAGAAGCTATTTACTTTATTTACTTCAATATGTAGGAAACCAGCCCTGTTGCATTTGCAGGAGGTGGGGTGGGGTGT
This sequence comes from Podarcis muralis, assembly GCF_964188315.1. NCBI lineage: Eukaryota > Metazoa > Chordata > Lepidosauria > Squamata > Lacertidae > Podarcis > Podarcis muralis. The sequence continues at coordinate 55,387,650 of NC_135664.1, read as the reverse complement.
GTGCTTCTGCTCAATTCTACTGAGCGGCAACCTGGACATGCCCTCTCATCACCACTTAAGGATCAGGCTTGTAGTTTCAAAGCTCTTTGGGTCTAGCTTTACTCCTGGCAGCCCAGGTAACAGTTGTGGCCTGAAATGCTTCTCTCAGCAGCTTCAGGTGATTTTCCTTCCAGAAGACAAAAGATCTGCCTGATGTCATTCATGCCTCAGTGACTTTCTGATTCTACTGCTGCAATGCATGCACCTTTCCTTGAAGGCAGTCGAGAAACTTCACTTGGCCCAAAACATTCTGATAGGTATAAGCTACTAAGATCATATAATACAGTTCTGCTTGGTGCAATATTCAGACAGAATCTAAGTGCATGGGGTAAGCAGATCATGGAGGTCAATATGAGGCCGGTAGACTTCCCTCCTCCATGTACTGAGTATTCCAAGATTTTAGTTATATCCACTGGGATGAACTGTGACTGCAGTGTTAGATGGGAAGATTTGTTTTTTAACAGGAGCCCATCCAGATGCACAGAGGTTTTTTCACCACTGAATTCTGCAACGTGTCATTGGTGCAATAATAGTGGATTAATGGTGGATTTATATTGGACCAGCCACACATTCCACTTTCTTAGCTGTTCCATGATGCCTTCCCAACATTATCCTTTTATTGCCATCTGGAGGGACACTTGCATGATGGCACAACAGATATTTTGTTATTAAGTGGTTCATAAATGCTTTTAAACAAACAACCCCAGTTAGAAACAACACACACACACACACACACACACACACACACACACACGAACATTTGCGGTATATAAAGGTTACAAGATTTCATTGGGAAGTTATGGGATGCACACTGATTGGAAACAAAACAGTATGCCCACCTGGAAACTTTTGCAAGCAAAACGGTATTGAAAGCAGGATGGCATATAACTACCAACATCATGAACACATGAATGTACAAGAAAAAGGATGGGGCCCCAGGACTATCTGATTCCTCATGTTAACTCATCTAAACTAATTCCATCTGCCTTTAGATAACTGTTCTAAAAGCCACATTGAGTTTTAAAATCATTTCAAGAGCCTCTGACTGTCCTGAATTTTGTCTGAAAGGGTTTTTCCCCTCCAGCCAGGAGTCAGATTTATGAATAGTCAACTTCGATAATGTCTATAGTGACGGCTCTTTATGACAGGGAGTTGTGATTGCTGCTGAATTTCCCTGTTGGTCTGGTAGCACAAGATTCTGTATCCCTGTTGCTATAATACCACCCCATTATGGAACGTGAAAAGGTTTTGCCAAACCAGAATAAATGATGCAAATCGTAAGACTTTCTGAATCAACTGCATAAAATAAAAAGCAGGATGCAAATGTGCTCAGTTTGCATGCCCCTTAAAAGCTGCAGATTTCAGCTGCTCCTGGAAAAGAATCATTTGAGGACTGAATATGACTGTTGCTGCTATGGTTATTATTGGCATGGAGGTCATGCAGCCATTGACTAGTGGATTTAAATGTCCCATAGGTGTGGGTAACTTAGCAGGCTTATTTTACGGGGTTTTATACAGCTCTCCGGCAGGGCTCTTAGTAAAGGCCTGCAACTGAGCTTCTCCTCTTTCAGGGAAGGATGGGGGAGTCAATACTAGAGGATGGGCTGTATTTAAGGGTACCGGGTCCATTTAATTCACAGAGGCTGAATACAAACACATCCAGGATGTACCTCGACTGTAATTATGACACTGCAAGGAAAGGAGCAGAGAGATGTAAACACATCATTAAATGCAAAACCCTTTTAGCTTCTTTGCAAACATCCACTTAGCATAGACTCAATACAGTGTGCGACTACAGGCAACACAATACACTTAATTGATTTCAATCTACCAGGCACAACACACCTTTTGCTTCAATGGAAAGTGGCTACAATGCACTTTCTAAATCAAATGCTTTGATTGTCTTTCACTGAGCATCGAGATGATCTGCCTCTTTATACTTGCACCAGTGCAGACTCATTGGGGAATTAATTACTCTGATTATGCGACATGCTACATTGGCTCAAACAGCAAGCTTGTTTGCATCCAAACTATACTGTTTAGCAGGGCTGGAATATATGCCTCCCGGGACCAATCAGGTACATTAGAAGAGCTGCTACACAAATAGTTGCAAATAGTTCTTTGCAATGAAACTGGAAGTGTATAGTAACTAAGTAAACCGGTGTGGCATAGCAGCTAGAGTGCTGGACTAGGACCTGGGAGATCAGGGTTCAAATCCCTGCACAGCCATGAAACTCACTGGGTGACCTTGGGCTAGTCACCACCTCTCCACCTAACCAACCTCACAAGGTTGTTAAAACAATAAAATGGGGAGGAAGAAAACCATGTATGCCACCTTCAACTCCTTGGAAGAAAGGGGGAATAAAAATGTGATATAAAAATAAATGAAGGATTTGAAAACATGCCAGGCCACAATCAGCAAGGCAGCCCCCAAACAAGGATTCCCCATAGTTGCAGATGAAATGGAGCAGAGGTGAATATTCATGAAAGCAACTGATGTGTCAGGACTTTATATTTTCTTTTTATTACATCTGTGTGTTTTAAAAACAGTCATTACAAATACTGTATTTACAAACGAGATGGATGTGTCATGAATTGGTGTTTTCTTTTGATAATATCTGTATATTTTAAATATAGTTTTACAAAAGGGAGAGGGTGGGGAGGGGAAATGGAATAGAACTCCACACGCTTGCAAGGCTCCACAGTAAGTCAGCAGTAGGAGCCTTGCGAGTGCAAGGAGCTCCTGAGGGTAGACATGACATGTTGCAGGATCAGTGCCACATTTTGAAAAATGGGAGGGTGGAGCATATTCTGGACCTCATGGAAAGAAAATGGTTTCTTCTCTCTGCCTCCTATTCAACCAAAAAGACAGAACCATGCAGAGCAGTACATGCAAAAAGCAAAACAAAAAAACCAACCATGAAGAACTACTGCTTACTCTACCCAAGATCTTTCGCTCCTAATTTAAGCTTAATTCTAGTTATCCCAGTTGCAAATAAGAACATGGACCACCACTGCTCTCCTGCACTGCAGTCAGGGAATGGTCACTGCATTTGTGGACCAATCTAGATATGGTATTGTTTCTTTGCATTTAATATGCAGGTTTGGTTTTGTAAACCCAAGTTGCATCATCTGGTGGGTGGGTGTTTACAGTCATAAGGATCACAGCAGGTGTGGTGGGTGGGAGTTAACTAGTCCTCCCCTATCTGCTGTCTTGATTGAAGTCCCTTCTGCTGAAATTAAGATTTTGCTTAGAGGTGAAATCTCCCGTTGGTGGTGGCATTGAGGGTTTCCTCCCAGGTACAAATCGCACATCTAGAGAAAGTATTTCCTTCAGAAGTGTAGCAGAAAAGGAAATGGTTAAATCACACCTGCTTCAATTCCTATAATTATCAGGGGGTGGGTTTCCCTAGCTTATGCTACCTGCATTTAAAAAAAAAATCCTTGCAAGTTACATCCAAATACACATTTAACATCATATCTAGTTGGGCATCTAACTGCACACCATTGGCTGTTAAGCTATATGTTGACCCTTAGGGGACCTATCTTGTTTCGGGCAACCACTCTGTAGCTTTCTTAACCATGAAGATCTCAGACCCTCCCAGTGTCCCTATTTTCCAGGGATGTCCCTGATTTAGAGAAGCCGTCCCGGTTTCTCATTTGATCCTGGAATGTCCCACTTTTCCTTAGGATGTCCCTATTTTCATTGAAGAAATGTTGGAGGGTATGGAGTTATCCGACCCCTGAGCCATCTGAAGTCAATTCTGTATAGGGAAGGTTTTTTTTAAAAAAATGTTTAATGTTTTATTATGTTTTTATATATGTTGGAAGCTGCCCAGAGTGGCTGGGGCAACCCAGTAAAATGTGTGTAGTAAAATTATTATTATGGAATGAGACATCCCTATTTTTATCAGAGAAATGTTGGAGGGTATGAGATCTGCTGCTGTAGGCAGTACTGAACTAGATCTGACTCAGTTCTGGTGTGACTTCCTACTTTCCTAACAGCTGCACTGGCTTCCTTTTCATTGCGGGATGGAGGAGGGCAATTGTTGGTTATCATCTTTAAGGCCCTAAATGGCTTGGACCCGGGAACCCTTAAGGGTATATGAGCCTGCCTGTCCTTTAGGATACAGTGGTACCTCTGGTTAGGAACTTAATTCGTTCTGGAGGTCCTTTCTGAACCTGAAACTATTCTTAACCTGAGGTACCACTTTAGCTAATGGGACCTCACACTGCCACTGTGCGATTTCTGTTCTCATCCTGAAGCAAAGTTCTTAACCCAAGGTACTATTTCTGGGTTAGCGGAGTCTGTAACCTGAAGCGTCTGTAACCCGAGGTACCACTGTAAATGCAAGAAAGGAATTTCCCCCGTTCTTGCACTCAGAGTGGTATAGATGGGTAGCTAATTAGCTCTGAATGCTTCCCCCCACCTCCTCTGCCCGAGCACCACTGCTGAGCTGGAATGCCTCCCACAAATCCCTTTTTTTCCTTTCCCCTTTATTATTTTTGCAATTAATACCTTTAAAAGGGTGATGCTGTGATGTGGTTACAAATGCAAATCACTATGTAGAAGGCAGGAAGTTCTATTTGGATTAAGCCACAAAGGCTGCCTTACATCAGAGCACAACAGCGGTTACTCAAGCCACCTGGACAAGTTTCAAGGGGTAGTGTGTGTTTGTGTGTGTTCAGTGCTGACAGCTAACACATTCATCTGTATTCATGGGTTTGTATTGAGCAGGGGAGGCTCTCGACTGTGCACTGGTGATTGTAGAGGACTCGGGAGGAACAGCTGGGAGCGGCCCTCCAGCATCTGCTCCCTGATGTGGTTGCTCACTCTGCCTAAGGGTAGGGACCGGCCCCAGTCTTGGGAGGCAACAGGAGCTGCTAGGAATGTTACCTGTCCCTGCATAGCCTAGCACAAGGTTCCATCCCTTGGTCGTGCTATGTGTGCTATATATGCACATCTCTCCCTCTCCCTCCCCCCCCTCTCTCTCTCTAAGCACTGAACCACCAACAGGTTTGGGGGCTGGAGCCTGCTGAGCTCGGGCTCCTACTAAGCCCTGACAAATGAGGAAGGAGTGTGCAAGCCTCCTTCGCACTTCTTAATGACAAGTCTCTCTCGCTTTCCTTCTCCGCTACCTCTGCCCACTTTCCACTCACTGCCGAAGTTATTAAGCTCCATTGCAGGAGTCTGGGTTATTTTGCAGAGAAGGCTTTTCTCAATAATGGAAGCCATAAATGCAGATGAATGGTGTGCATTAGCTGTCAACACCGAACACACAGGCACAGGGCGCCCCCGAGCCAACCGTTTGAAACTTGTCAAGGTGCCTCGAGGAACTGCTGCGGTGCTTTTGCGTAAACCAACCTTTGTGGCTAATCCCAATTGAGCTTCCTGCCTCATTGTGCAGTTATTTACATTTGTAAATCCATCACAGCAGCACCCTTTTTAAGGCAGTAATTGTGAAGAAGAAGAAAAATAAGGAGGATAAGAAAAGGGAAAAATTGGATTTGTGGGAGGCATTGCAGTTCAGCAGTGGTGTTTTGGCACAGGAGGTGGGGAGAAAGCGTTCAGATCGAGGTATTTACTGAGACTCTTTGCTATAAATGCCGGAAAGGGGGAATTCCTCATGGGATAAACTTGTTTCAAAAGGCACTAAGATGTGCAAATCAAGAGGTGCAGAAAAGCATTCAGCTTTCTTTTGCATGCTGGCAAGTCAAACAGAATTAATGACATACCTCAGGAAGTTGTTATTTAAAGGTTATTGTAAATGCCTTCTGTGCTTAAAGATATGGAATTCACTGCATGCCCACACACAAGGAAAGACAAACAACTTCTGCTATTCTGCCCTCTCTCTCTCTCTATATATATATATATACCCTGCACTAACACATATTTCAAACATCTTTCATTCTCTCTGCTAGTGTGGGTTTGCCTCCATCCAGATGATCTCATTGGCATAAGAGCTCTGATGCATGAACAGAACATATGGGCCCATGAAGAGAGAGGCAGAGAGGAGAGAATACTGAATCTGAAACTTCCATATAGTTACTATGGTTAACAGAATTTCCAGATTAAGCTGCTGACTACCTCTGAATACCAGGTGCAAGGTTGTTGTACCAGAAAGCCAGTCGGTGAATCCAGTGGCTGTAGCAGCCTTCTCCAGCCTATTGCCCTCCAGTTGTTTTCAACTATAATTCCCATCAACCCTAGCCAGCATGGTCAATGGTCAGGGATGATAGGGATTGTAGTCCAACAACATCTGGAGAGCCACAGGCCTGGGAAAGCTAGATTTTCTATCACAGAAATCTGAATCCAGGTGTTATCTTCTTCAGCCATGGTTTAATTGTATACTGTTCAGCAAGTCAGCAGTTTAATCTTGAAGATAGGATACCATGGTTTCTCATGAGGTGAACGGACTATGGTGAGACTGAGGCTCACACTCTTCCTCTCCTCTGTCCATTCTCTCTCATGCAGTAGAGAAGCAGGCCAGAATGATCTGCTTCCAATTTTAAACTAATCACAGTTCCTTGTGATGTGCAAACCCAAGGAGCTGTGGTTTGTTGAAACTATGGTTAGTGAGAACAAGCTAGCATCTGAAACCACCTTAATTATGCCTTTTCCTCACAAATTATAGTTTAAACAACCCCCCGTTTCCTGCATTCAATTGTCAAGAATTGGTTTATTTAAAATCAGGAGAAACAGTTTCTTTTTCTTCTTCTTATGGGCATGAAAGAGGAAGGAAAGGAAATAGAGAGGTCATGCATCTCAGGCTTGCTGTGGCTTGTTCACATTGTGAGAGGGCATGGCTCCCTATTTCTGAACTAACCCACTGTTTCTCAACTTCATTCCATCCTATGTAGAGTTCAAATAGTAGCCTCTTGCCTCCTGTCTTGTGAGTTTCCCCTTTCTACCCTATGTGACCAAGGACACAAGTCACCAAGGAGGAGCGAAGTCCCTAAATAACTTCAGGATAAAGCATATCATACTCCTTCTGAGTTAAGAGGTTGGACAACCTTGCCGTTAGAAAAACCTTGAGGAATATAGATTATAGGGCAGAGGGGTAGGTCCATGTCATGGAATGGTTAGACAGAGGAATGGTGGGAGGAACCAGCTGGGGAATCACCAAGGGAAGAAGGCTCAGAGCCCAGGGAGTGGTGGTGGGATGTCAGTGAGTGGGAAGAGGGAGAAAATTGGGAAGAGGAGGTGTCAGAAACCGAAGAGATAACAGGTTTCAGTGAGCTAAGAGAGTCTGTAGCAGAAGAAAGTCCAGAATTAGAGACAGAAGCTGAAACAGAAGAAAGGGATGAGGGAGGCCAAGAGGCAGAGATGAGTCAGGCAAAGTCATGGGCGTCTCCCTCTGCTGCTGAAACAAGCTCTTCTCTCCCCATTGTCTCTCAGAACCAGAAGAGGCATGAAAAGGGCAGAGAAGAGTCTCTGATTGAGGAGGGGGTAGGGACTTTCAGTCTCAGCAACAGATTTTCATGGAGGAAAACCACCGGTAATGAGCTGCTGTGCTCATTAGGCCTGACACTCAACCAAGTCTGTGGAGGTTGTGTTTTTGGAGTTAACTCCATCTTTGAACTGTATGATTACTGACCAGTACACTCCTGTGACAGTCCATTATTACCTTCTTGTCCTGCTTACTGGCTTACTCCAGGGGTGGGAAACCTTATCCAGCACGATTCCCTTCTTGAAATCCTGCTGGAGGCCACGTAATGGGTGGCACCTGAGACTAAAGTGGGGAGAGCAGTGAATGGAAATTTCGCCTCTGTATATAATGGTCATTTCTATAAACACTCAACACACGCCTCCCTTTCCTCCATCCAGGCAAGCAAGAAGCATAATTGGAGCTCAAGGATACATTCTGGACAGGCAAAGCACCCAAGGAGGCTGCAAGGCAGGTCCAGTGAGGGTTGTGATCTGGAGAGGAAGGTTGCAGCTACAGAGGGTGTGGCTTGTCACCCATTCCTGAAAACAGGATGCCAGACTATTTCAGCAGTCCAGTTGGACAATGCTTTTGCGATGATGTATATTCTTTCCCATGCTTCAAAATGTGGTAAATTGGCTTTGTTTCAAGCTCTTCTGCTTTTTCTACAGATTGGGAGTCTGAAAACCTCTCCCAGAGCCCTACCCTGATGGTGCTACTGGTCTTGATGATCCATTAGCCTGACTTAGCAGAGCTTCACTTACGCACAAGCTGAGCAAAAAGCCAATTGGGTTTTTACTCCCCAGGAGTGCAGAAAAGCATAGCCACCTCTGAAATGAAGAAAGTTCCAGGAACACACACACACCCCAATACATTTCATAGCATCAGAGGGTGGTAGGTGTTCATTAATATTTTTTATCTGTTAAAGATAGAAAAGCAAAATTCAATAAAATGTGTGCAGCAGTCTACACTCTCCAGCCCCACTGATGCAAATGCAGAAATCAACTAATTGCCTGTGGTTCTGCGTTAGGCACTTCTACCTGGATCATTATCAAACCCACCTGTAGAACTCGCCATCTCTGACTGCTGCAGGCCGCTGCTAGGAAGCCTGGCATTAACTTCCATGTTTCAAAACTGTTGGAAAAGGGGAGCAGGCAGACAGTGAGCGGCAACAGAAATGTTTCAGGGATGGTTGTGGCCATTGAATGTATTGTTTTGCGTCACTGACTAAGGTCAGCGGGGAATGAATCACTCCAGGTTTTGCACTCATCAGCTAGGCTGTCATCTCTTGTTTACAAAGTCAAAAGAGCCAGTCCATGTGTGTCAAGTGGTCTGCTGATGCTACCTTTCAGAAAGCAACAGATCTCTCTCTGCAAGCATTCGAAAGCAGACTGTTTGAAAACCATCTCCACACACAAGCTTACAGCTTAGAAATCCCATCCTTGTACCTCCAGCAGGTGCAGAAGCTGGCCAAAATGACTAGTCAACACAAACTTGGAAATCTCCTCTCATTTCACCTACCTACATTTCACCTACACAGGAGGCGAGATAATCAAAACAGTTATTCTGCCAGCATTGGCTAGGCAAGGCTCCATTATCTCAGGGGTGGATAACCTTTCTCAGCTCAGGGGCCACATTCCCTTCTGGGCAATCTTCCGGAGGCCACACACAAGTGTTGGGTGGGACCAGAGGCAAAGGTAGGTGGATCAATGAAAGTAAATTTACCCTTATGCAATAGGCTAGTTTCTACACCCTCTCTCTATCCAAGGAAGCAAGAGATATTATCTGAGTTCAGGAACACATTCCAGCCAGTCAAAGACCTTCAATAAGGGTGTGAAGCAAAGCTAGTAGGAAGTGTAGAGATGTGAGGAAGTGTCTGTCTGGGGAGAGTCCTGATGGCCAGATAAGGAGGGTTAGAAGACCACATTTTGGTCCCTGGGCCTGCAGTTTCCAACACCTGATTTATCTAACCCGGAACACAAAATTCTTTCGGCAACTGAACACAAAGTTGTGTTCAGAGAGGACCAGGTGAAAGGGAGCAGAACTTGCATATTCCTTGGGCTAACCCAGTGAAAAATAGCAATCCATCCAAACCAGGCACCTAATTTTATGTGCATCGTTCCATTTATTTCATTGAAACTATCACATACTTGCACTCGTTTACAAAATGGGGGTACCAAGGTTTCTGAATTCCTCTTCTCCTTTGAAATTAGCACGGCATATTTAGATGCCCCAGAGAATCCCTGGGTGTGTTTAAGCTTTATGCTTATGTTTGTCTGTATTCCCCAGGATGCTCTCTACAGGGAGTTGGCTTCAGGCACCAGACACGTTGGCAGACCAGCTCCGCGTTGCAAAGAAGTCTGCAAACATGACATGAAGGCTGGCAACATCAATCCTGCAGTGTGGGAATCCCTTGCATATAACCGCGGTGCCGGGAGACAGACAGGTCATGCATCCATGGCAGTGACCAGAGGAGGAATGACTGCTGGGAGGAGTGTAGAGAGAAGAAACACCATGGTGCACTTGTAACAGCAAAACCAGACACCTTCATCTGCCCCAGCTGCAACCAAACATGTCTCTCCTGTATCAGTCTCTACAACAGCCACAGCAGGTGCTGCAACCTTCTGACAGCTTGACTTCACCCCCAAAGGCACACTCCTCCATTGTCTCCTGAGACAGACAGATGCCAGTCAATCATCTGTATTCACTCAACTCATCTCTATGGCATATTTGGTAGGATCACCATGATGCTGCCTTCATAGAGTGTGATGCCCCAAGTTATTCAGGGGCCTTTATCTCACTCTTGAACTAATTTTGGTTATTTTTAATTAGAAATTGCTAAGAGACCTTTTCTCAAAATAACTGGCCGTGTCCTTACACAAGCATTTACTGTCATACAGCACTGGAGCCTGAGGCTCATGTCATAATTTACACAAGACACCGATATTTCACAGAGTTAACCCTATAGCATAAACCAAAGCTAACGCTTAGACAAAATTGCTCAGATATTGAAGCTGGGACCTAGAGACTTGTTTGAGAAGACTGCAGGGGAAATCATAAAAGTAGAGCCAAACATTTACCAAAAACTTTAATTTAGCTTGTCTCTAACTTCAGGTTTCAGAGGGCCAGATTAAACAAATCACAATTTACAAATTAAAATGAGATGGCGTGATTTTTATTTTGGGCAAGGTAAAAGAAATAGTCCTGAAGGAAAATGAGGAAGTGATGGAAAATATTTCGCTGGCAACTTGGATATTAGTTGCTGGGGTTAATCAAGAAATGGGAAATAGCTGTTTGGCAGAGGGTGCTTATACATAAGATCATAGATGCTCAAAGATTATGGGAAGATGTAGCAAAATCCCAAAGAAATGTATTAGAATCTTGGTATGAGTTTATAAAATATTGGAATGACAAATCTCAACATAATAATCTTACGGTAGCACTATTGGAGATAATTTAATTTGAACCAATATATATTATGTAAGCTAAAATCTAGAAACCCTTAAAGTTATAAAACATATTTTTTCTTTATCACACTCTGGCTGTTGTGTTAACCCTTAGAAAGTGAATGTATCTGGGGTGCAATAGGCTTTTTTTCTCTTTTCTTTTCCTTAAAGTATGTCTATATTGTAGTTTGGATTTTTGTGTTAACTTCCAGAATGTTAATAAGCATCAGCAATACAATGTTTGTCTTTTCCTCCTTTTACCATTTGCTGAAGTATGTTTGGCAGAATCGTAACAATATTTTATTATTTTTTTAAAAAAATGAAATGAAAAATACAGCTGCATTAAAGTAAAAGAAGTAGGCACACAATGTAACCATCCACACAGCTGGGCAAATACTAACACTTACATAATGGTTCATCACTGATGTGAGGATTTCTTCTTCAAAAGATTCCTGAAGCCTTGGACAGGCTACCCAAAATTGTTCTCTGTTGCTTTTCCAAGGAAACATTTTCACCCCCCCACCCCCCACCCACACCAATAAAGCAACAGGTAGATTCAGTTGTCTTCTTTTAATTGTTTCTATTTTTTAAAACTGAGGATCAAAAACTTCCAGAATAACTCCACTTCCCTGGCAGGCAGCACTTCTGAACCCACTCTGGATAATCCTGAAGTTCCTGATCGCAAACAGACCTTTTTTAAACCCTCACCATCTTTTCTGAGGCACTGCTGTCTGTTTGGAGAGCGATTGTAAACAAGATCAGGATTTCTTTTTTAGCACAAGCCAGATTGGTTAGAGGAGGGGGGAAACCAGTAGACAATTATGATGTTACCCTCACCCTAATCCCTAGCATTGCTTGCAACATTATTCTGGCAGCATGACTCCCACATCCTGCTGTTACAGTGCTACCTACACATACATTCGAGCATAACAAATTGGCGTTACTGCACAACGTTAACTCTTTAGCAGCTACCTTATATATCACTTGTCTCCTAATATGTACAGACGCAGCTATAGATTTTATAATATTTTCTCACACACGTAATCCCAAAGGGAATTGCTACGGTATCACATACATGATGCTATCAATGTCTAACATATAATGCTGTCAACAAAGATTAGGTCTACATGTAGGAATGTGAAGTCCTTTGCGGTACCACTCTAAGTGCCAATACAAATACATCAGTTGCCTTCCCCCCGCACCCCCAGCTCTGGAAAAAAATAATGCAACATTTGGGGCAGCAGCTGTTTTGCTGCCGTGTGTGCATAAACTGACCTGACACAGAAACACACATTATGCGCGACACAGAATTCCTGGTGCACTGATTTCAACCGTAAGATTATCTCTCTCCAGGCAAGGCTGCCCACATACCATGTAGCTTTCAGAGGAGGGGGGGAAAGGGGGTAAAACCTCATGAAACCGCATCCCTCCAAAACAACCATCAGAATCCTCAAAGCTTTTTATCCTCTCCTACAAGAACGTTACAGCAGTAGGTCCTGACTTATTGCAAGGTTGAAACCTATCATCCTGAAGCTTCCCTCTGCATAAAATCATGCCGTTAAAACTCTGAATTAGCACAACTGAAGTAAATAGCCCCTTGCTGGTCCCACGTTCACAGCCAGGTAGATGAGAATTTCCAAACTGGGTGTGAAACCTACCACCCAGATTAAAGGAGCAGCGGGGCAGGGGGTAAAAGTGAGCTAAGGGCAATGACCTCGTCTACATTAAGTAATGACAAGTATACACTAAATTCACTTGCACTTAAGGTATCTATCTCCCTGAGAGATTACAAGGGAAACTTGGAAGATTGGAGCTAGACAAGACTTTCCCTATCACTCTGTCCTAGGGAACTTCTGACGATGGGTACATTATGAGGCTCAAGGAGACTCAGCCACACACACACGTGTATGCCCCTTCTCACGTGGGAGAAAGCGCACCCGGAATGACACTCCTGCTTTGCCTCCTTCACCCACCTGTAGGACACCTGTTTCCTGAAGGTTAAACTCTTCAGCTTCTCTTCCAAGGATTCTTCCTTCTGAGCGGTTAGTGCGGGCTCTTCCGGGTCCTCTGTTCCCGCGGCTGCACTCCTAGGGTCCCCGCCACCTTCCGCTCCCCGGCAAGCGTTGCTGCTGCCTCCCGCAGCCCCCTTCTCCTCGCCGGCTGTGGAAGGCGGGTTCATCGCGGTGCTGAACGGACAGCGACCCGCGAGGAAAGCGGAGGAGAAGGCGAGGGGAGTTTCGCGGTCAAGGGCTGCCGGGGACTGGGGTGAGAAGGGTGCTTCCCTCCCTGCCTGCCTCTGCTTCTGCCGGAGCGGGGCTCCCCTCAGCGAGCCACTGGTCCAGGCGGCTGCAAATGGCAGCACCTTCCCGCAGCATCCATCGGCGGCCGCACTGGCTGCAGCGGGGCATTGTGGGAAACTCCCTACCTCCCGCCTCCGCTCTGGCCAATCAGAGCCTCCTCCCCTCCTGCTGCTCCTCCCGCCACGCCCGCTCGAAAAGGACAGCAGGAGCAGCTGCACCTTAAAACCTGGCCAGACTCCTCTGTTTTGTGTGTGCGTGCCGGATGGGGGTGGGGGGTGGGGGGGGGAGAGTTGGGGGCGGGGCTACAGACGGACGCCCCCTTTTGTGCCGCATCCAGAAGCGTTTGGACTGGAGGGATGGAGGGGCATAAGTTGCGTGGACGTCTCCAGTGTGTTAGGACGAGGTGGAGTGCTTTTTAATTTTTATTATTTAGCAGACCTTCTCGGGGGGGAGAAAACTGGAAGCATCAGCGCAGTGGAGAGTGAAGGGTGTTGAGAGCCCGTTAGGTAGCAGAAATAAACAGCATGAGAAAGCGCTTGCTGAAGGATTTTGGACAGCGGAGTATATGTTGTCTGCGGTCCTCCAGCAAGGGGCAGCTTCGGGTGAAACCATCACGCGTTATTAAGCCCAGAAGCAACTTTCCTGCTGGAACAAGAGCTTACTTAAGCCATTAGATTCGCTTGAGGCCGGCAGGGGCGGGAAGATAGCCTATTAGCAAACCCATAGCCCTTCATTCTTTCCATGAGATCTGGTATCCCACCCTCTGGCTAGTTCCAGCTTCACCCTTGCCTTGGGGATGCATGGCTGTCAGAGGCAGAGTGGTGGACCTAAATCCCTTTTTAACTGAAGCTACTATTGCTGGAGGAGACTCTTGAGAGTCCCATGGACTGCAAGAAGATCAAACCTATCCATTCTTAAGGAAATCAGCCCTGAGTGCTCCCTGGAAGGACAGATCATGAAGCTGAGGCTCCAATACTTTGGCCACCTCTTAAGAGAAGACTCCCTAGAAAAGACCCTGATGTTGGGAAAGATGGAGGGCACAAGGAGAAGGGGACGACAGAGGATGAGATGGTTGGATAGTGTTCTCGAAGCTACCAGCATGAGTTTGGCCAAACTGCGAGAGGCAGTGGAAGACAGAAGTGCCTGGTGTGCTCTGGTTCATGGGGTCATGAAGAGTCGGACACGACTAAATGACTAAAAAACAACGCTATTCCACATTACAAGCACTCAACCAGTCACCAATACAATCCACACAGAATGATGGCAATGGAAGGGAACTTGAAGTCCTCATAGTGTAACCTCCTGTCAGAGCTCTAAGTCATCTTTTCTTTTAGCCAAGTGAGAAAATAGATAGGATAGAGACTAAATTACACTAGAACCTGCATGGTGTCTTGCATGGACTCTACAGATTGTGAACAATTTTGCATATATTTTGGAATTACCCCATAATTCAAACTTTCTGCAAGGTCTGATCAGGGAAACAACTGGTTATTTATTGCATTAGAACCAAAAGGACTTTATGAGTGAGTTTTTGAAGGTAATTATTGATGATGATTTGGAACTGGTTATTAATTTAAATGCTTGATATTTAGTAGAGACCAAAGAGGAATGGTTATGTAAATTATGCGAATATTTGGAACTGACGGATTATTTGGAATTGACAGATATAATAAGACTAAAGCCATTGAATACAGTCAAGAAGGAACAGAAGTGCTTGAATGATTATTTAGAAAGACAAGATTCTAATGTAAAAATCTGGCTGTGTCTAGAATGACCTCGTGAATGGAAAAAGGGAAACATACATATACACATATCTATATATCAAGATGAAAATAATACTGAAATACAGAAAAAATATGAAATGTGAAAGGAAGTGTTGTGAGAGTGATGGAAGTCTATTATTACTATTATTTTGTAAAATAGTGTTTATTGTATTAAAATATACTTTTCTTTATTCTTTTACTGTCTTCTTTGCTTTTTTTTTCTTCTCTATTTTTTCTTTCTTTATGTGATTCTTTGGTATTGATGTATTTACTTTGCAATAAAAATTATGAGAGAGAGAGAGAGAGAGAGACCAGTCAAGCTTCTAAGATAATGAGCAAGTGATTTCAGTGATCAAATTGAGATTGTGTATTATGACAAGAACCTTGACTTGGTAACATATGTTAGTTAAAGTGTCACATACCTTTAGCCATCAGAACTCTAGCTGCTGCATTCTGCTCCAGCTGAAGTTTCCAGACTATGTCCAAGCATGGTCCCACATACAAGGGCATTGCAGTAGTCTAGTATTGAGGTTACCAATGCCTAGACTACAGTGGCCAAGAGATCCCGATCTATATATGGCTGCAGCGGGCATACCAGCCAAAGCTGGTAAAAGGCACTCTTAACCACAGCTGTGTTGGACTGCTAATAAGCATGTATACAGTAGTACTCCAAATGTACTTGAGGTACCCAGGCCTCTGCTACTGGTAAGAAAATAAACAAAAAGAGAAAAAGCACAAGTTTTTATATAGCAAAATGTTTGTATTTTTGTTTTGCTGGCTTTAATATTCTTGATTTTTTTAAAAAAAAAAATGTTCCAAGCTTTAATAAACTTAAGCAAATCAATGCTCTAAGAAACACAATCCTTCCTGCAATAAATTTATTTTTAAAAATAAAACTAGGTTATTAATCTATCATATAACCTGCACTATTTGCTAAATTTGCCTTCTCTCTTGCTCTCCCCCCCCCCCCCGCCAGTCGATAAAAATATATTCGGGAGAGGTAGGTCAGAGCATCCATGCTGGCCTAAATCCTCTCTCACACAGCATTTATTTATGCATTAATCTCCTTTAATTTTCACCCCACCCCCTGCCTGCTTTTAGTACAAAATAAAACATGCAGTTTTAAAGAGTCATCACTCGATGCAAAGATTTTAGACACAGATGGATTGGCATTTTGTTAGATCTGCCCTAGGCCTGCTGGAAATCTATCTGCAAGGGGGTGGATATCCACTGGTCAAAGGTGGCCCTCAAATATACCTGAGATAAATGCATGCAACACTGAGTATTGGCTGAACTGCAGTCATTTTTCAGCTTTACAAGCTCTCCCAATACCCCACAAATCTTGTAAACAAAACACAATGATTAGTTCAGTGTTTTCTATGAAGCAAAAGGCAAGACCATGACTGTGAGACACATTACTGCTTTTGATCTCTTGCCATTTGGAGGTAACACTGGACAATAGGCTGTCAGCATGAAAAGGAAGCTAGAAGTACTCCAAGCATTGAAGCATGGTGTTTGGGTTAAAGCAGGTGACTGCTGTAAATACATGTGGAGGAAAATAAACAGCACAATGATAGGAGATGCCTTTTCTTTAGGAAAATATTTATTTGCAAGGAAACAGATAAAGCAATACATATTTTCACTGTACTCAGCTACTTAAAAAAAAGCACTTAGTTGGCTGCTTGGTTTAAAACCTGTCTGCTAAATAAAAGGTTCTTTACACACACAAAACTCTTACCCAACCCACCCACCCTCCCACCTGTTTGAAATATGAATGATCACATGTGGACACACCTAAAAGAGCAGTGCATGTAGAAAAAGTATAAATACAAAAAGAAAAGGCATTTAACATAGTAAAAACAACACAACAAAGAACATTAACAGTTTAAGTAAAAAAAGGGGGGATATTATTGTAATTTACCCAAACTTTCTGAACTCTTCTCATGCTTTTTGCTAAATTCCCATATTTTATAAAGACAATTCCATTTAAATGCAGACTAGCAAAAAAAACTATATTTGCCTATTCACATAGCTGAACGAGTACTGGAAATGAAAATATTTGGGCAGAAGGAGGCTGACTTAGATGGCCTAGTGTAACAGTTGCGGCTCCTCTATGGCTACATAGAGTAGTTGCAATCCTGCACCCAGTGAATATATGCCTTGACCCACTGCATTTTGTGGATCCGAATGCATGGAACTTACAGAACTGCAACTTTTATGTTAGGTAATAAATCTAAGCTATATCATCTGGTAACACATACTGGTATTTAAACCAATGGGAAATGCCTTGCTTGAATGAGATCTGCATGTGTAAATTTGAGTTTCCATGCGCACTAAATCTACCTGAATGTATTTAGATTTATGGTGCAAAGTGAGGTAAGTGGTATCTTCTTTGGTGGAAGCCCCGTTCAAGATCATCTGCCATGATTGGTCATGCTCCTTTAATAAACCACCTCCAGGCTTTCAATCAAGAGATGTCTGAAGACAGACTCTTTGAAGTTCAGAGGAGAAACCCACCCTATGGGGCAGATGCTTGGGGCGAGCTCAAGGACTGCACCTCCTTCTCTCCCCCAGCCACAGCGCCTAGGTTCTTTGAAAACTTCCAGATTCCACTGAGTTTGCCAGCAGTTTGGGGGCACTGGTGCAATGTACTGGGAATCCAAATTCCAAACAGAAATCCATGGAGAAACCCATCACACCCATAATCCTATTCTCACCAGAACCTCCTCTAGCAGTTTAGAATAGGGCCTGCTGCTCAGCACATCACAAAAACTGAGATGTATAAGTTTAGCAGTCTGTGTGCTAGGCCATCTAAGTTACAGCCCTAAAAAGGCATTTGGAACCAGAATACAGGGCAACACGAATGACACCCAAGATAAAGGGGGGAAATGCTGCTTGAATGTCACACGTCTGAAAATCAAGAGATACACTGCTGGAGATAGATTGCCAATGTTCTTGGGGATTAGACATCAAATAAGTAGCACGTTTCTACATACATAACAGACAACAACATCCCCATCACGGCTAATGCTACAAAATTAAGATATATCATCATTTGATTGAATCAAACCAAACATGCCTGTGTGGTGTATGACTACTGTAGAACCAGAAATAGTCCTCACCAGTTATGACCAGAGAGCTCTGCCTGCATGCCTATACAACATCACAGATGAGTGCTCAAAAACTCACCTCTGTACCAAAATCCTACAACATAAAGTTCAGGTGTGTGTAAATAAAATTTGAGACGCACATTCTCTCTGTTCCCTGCTAATTCCTATATTGCCTCCTTATTCTCTTATATTGGTACCTACAAAATAATGGGAACACAATGGTGGAGGAAGCCATTAAACCAGAGAAAGGGGAAGAAAGTTATGAATTAAGGCTGGTTTCCTCAACCTGGTGCCCTCTAGAGGCAATTACCACAGCCCCATTTAGCTTGGCCAATAGGGATGATGTGAGTGATAATCCAACAGCATTGGGAGGGCACCTGCTTGAAGGGGGCTGAAAGAAGGACCAGTGGGAGAAGCTTTTCTTTTTAACAACATCTGCCTTAGTAGGGTGGATTTTAAAGTGTCTTCCCTCTTGGGAAAACTGAGGTTCTGCCAGAAACTTAGCACTGGTTCCTCAGTGATAAAGGTGGTTTAGGGTGGTGAACCAAGACACTGTGGGGAGATGATTGTGCTTTGTGTCCAAGAAGTCACACACAACTGCCTGAAACATCAGGAGAGCACCAGAATGGTGAACACAAAATTGAGCTAGACAGACATATAGACTGAGCTGGTATGAGGCACCTTCCTGTCCCACACTCTGATCTTGTCCTGCAATCTAATATCGTAGAACAGCATACAGGTGGGTCACACGAAATTCATGGTTATATTGAAGCCCATCAGTTTTGGTCAACACTCCATATCAACTAAGTGTGCACCCTGAAAATGTGCTTCAGCATTTTCTGCAATGGCCATAGCTTTTAGACATATCCAATTGCAGGATGGAACTGTCTATTTTGGCTAGAAGCTGCATCTGAATGCGGGCATGTAGATAGTGTGAATTGTCCCACTGGATCTCTCCTGTCCCTGTGGTTGGGTTGCTCAGATCCAGCCCTCAGACTTACGGGATTCTCTTCATAGATAAGTGGTTCCCCAGAGGTCCTGGGTACATCTAAAAGTTGCCTCCCTTTTCATAGAAAAGTGGTTCCCCAGGGTCCTGTGCAAGTTTTCAGCATTTCCTCAGAGAACTAGTTAATGTGAACAATGCTTACATTCTCAAACTCAGGTATTTCTTGAAAACCAGATAGGGAATGGTACCCATAGGATTTCCAGTTTACAGGCTAACCATTTTGTGTGTAGACCCTGTGACCCCTCCAGAAGATGCTCAACTGCATATCCAATCACCTCTGATGATCACCTGTGGGTGATGAGAGTTCAATGACATTTATAGGACCACACAGGCACACTTCTAGAGTAGATGAGCACCTCTCCTACATTAAACCATTCTCAAAAGAGAAGACTGGGTGCTTGTGTGGCAAACTGTATTTGAACAGCTAAACCTGTGAATTCTAGTGTGGTCATTTGAATATTTCTAGCCAGCTGCAAAGCTCTGCATCAGAGATCCCCATTTTGCCAAAACAGCAACTAAAACATACAAGTAGAATCTGTAAATTTTGCATAGAAAAATAACAAATTGTACACTTGTATCATTTATGTGATTCCAGGATGTAAATTGTGACTTACATTCCTAGATAGATGATTTTGTTACTTTTCGATCTAGGACTAGAGTGCTGGTGTTCCATCAGGTGGAATAATTAGCAATGGAAGGGTGATTGTGCTGCTGTTGTGCATGCTCACTGTGCTAATTCTATAGGCACTTAAGCCTTAATTGAATTATTACAGTCTACACTTTCATTATTTTCCCCTTTGACCTCACTGTTTAGTTTTCCTCTCTACATACTATAATTCATTTGTTAAGGTGGTAGTCAACTAAGTTTTACTCAGAATAGGCCTGTTGAAAATAATGAACATGACATGACTAAGTTAAGTCCATTCATTTCAATGTGTCTACTCTGAGTAAGGCTTAGTTAACAACTAAGCCACATTCTTTATGATGGCACAAGATTATTGTTGTCTTGAGGACTATTAGGAAAGAAGAAATCTAAGTAGATGGTGAAAACTGTCAACATGTTCAAATAATTTAAGATAAATAGCTGGTTTTTAATTTAAGTTACATTTATTTTAAAAGACGTTCAACACAAATTTCACAGGACCTTGTTTCTGGTGGATTTCTCTTTTCTTTTTTTCATTTCGCAAGAAATCAGATTTGGATCCGGAAGCCCTGGCTTTGAACTCCTGCTTGCAAAGACATCCAGAAGAACTCCACTAGTAAGTAAATATGAACTTAGGGAAGGGCTGCATCTCAGTGGTACAGCATCTTGTCTGCAAGCAGAAGGTCTGAGGTCCAATCCTTGGCATCTCCAGGTAGAGTTGGGACTATCTCCTGCCCAAAATCCTGGAGAGTCACTGCCTGTCAGTAAATGCAATACTGAGCTAATTGGACCAATTGTCTGACTCCATATAAGGCAGTTTCCTATGTTTTGTAACTTTGGGAAAACAATCCCCTCCCCCCTTTAGTCACTATAGCAGTGGCCTACTGTTTCACCTTCAAAAAATACAAGGGGGGAAATGGCCTCTTTCCAATTAGCAATTAGAGGAGAATTATTTTTGTCACCGAGTGGGGAAAAGGATGCTAAATATACAGAGTCTTATGCTTTGTGTGCAGTGGTGGGAGTTTGCACAATGGACTTGTGACATGAGAGATCCCAAGTTCTTCGTGGATATCCTTCCTGATGTGGCAAATTAATGTTACTCACTCACTTGACTGACAGCCAAACAGCGTCTAGACAGCATGCACTCCTCAAAATTGAAGGTTCAAACAAAAAGGAAAGAAAAGAAAACCCCACGGATGGAATAATTCCTAAAAGGGGAACTTAGGCATTTTAAAATTTGACATTTAACCCAGATTTATCATCAAGAATTGGACGATGTTGCTAAGAATAGCTGAAGAATAATAAAGAAGGGGGTGGGGAGCACATCTTCAGCTTGGAGTAAAATGGAAAACCAACAATTTGCATCAGCTGAAATCTGGCTCGGAAGCATTTGCCTCAACATTAAATTGCACGGTAAAAATAGCAGATATAAAGGGAAAGCTAGCGCAGAATCGAAGCGTATGCACAAATAAAACACACCATCTACATGCTAGTCAATGATTATGCAATATTAAGAAGCGTCACTGACCCAAGCGTGACTTCCATAAATATAGAGTTTACAATAATGCCCCTTTCTTTTATAAGCCCACCCATCAGCTTTCTTAAAAAAAAAAAGGTATAATTGCTACAAGTATGTGGGATCAATGACAGATGATGTCATGAAGTTCAATACACAGTGTGAAATAACCACTGCTTAATGTTTGCATGTATAGCTGTTCTTGAGAAACCCTGCAGGACGCAGCCAAGGGCACCGTTTTTAATTACCCAAACAGGCAGCTAAAACTTTAGCAGAGGCCCTTGGCTGGTGGGGGAACCTTTGTTCTACAGCAGGTGTAGGGCTGTTGCTTCCATCAGCCCCAGCAAGCATGGCCAATGGCCAAGGATGCAGAGTTGTAATTCCGCAAAATCTGGCAGCCAAAGGTTCTGCACACCTTTTCCACTGTTAAGATATCCATCTATGCAACTCCTTCCAATATTAATTTAAGATGGTGACTGGTATGGAAAGTGACACACAAATGTAGCCAACAATCCTCATCACAAGTTATTCAGGAAAGGGTGGCAGATGTTTGCTGAATTTTCCGGAGACAGAATCGGCCCCTGGCACTCAGGAGAGGACGTTGCGGTCATTTTAGCTTGCCGTAGCAGAGAACAAGGAGAACATGAGATTTAAACCTTTGTTGGTTTTCATCACAACGTCTGCTTTAAGTGAGTGCATGCACAATGGAACAGAAAGCATAATAGGGCGCAAAGAGGCCAGGGTAGTGGGTGAGGACATTGCATTGCATCAATTTTTAAGTTGAATGTCAGGAGCCTAAAACAAGTTATAGAATTTTTTTTCAAAAGTCACCCAGAGCATTTGAGGGATTTCACATCCTTTGCTTGTCATTCCGGCTGCCAGCTGATATCATGAGGCAACTAATAAATACTATTTACAACAGGAGGGGCGGCAGGGATGGCAGAGGAATCTGAGTCGCCTGGGGACCTCTCGCCTGTATGAGAAACTGGTACAAATTGGTTTCTCCAAGCAGATTTGGTTCAGGCTGGCTCCATTTTCTCATGCAGACCAGACAAGAAAGAGACTAACCGAATTTTGTCTGTTTTCTTCATGAAGACAGATATAGCAAAGGAATCAGCGACTGCTTTGTATTTCCAGCATACAATTGGTACATGCTCATAGAAGGGAATGGAAAATGCTGTAAGGGGAAATGAAGGCAATGTAGCTTTTGCTACTGAACATGGGTGTCTTTGGTTAATAAGGTAACATCAAGAAAATGAGTCATTGCATGACCAGGCTACAAGACATGGAAACATGTGCATCTGACCGATTCCTATCAATTTTGCCCTCATTTTATAGGAAGGGACAAGTTTGTAGTCCTCATGGAGGGAGGAAAAGGGTTTAAGGCAATGCTGGCTACAAGATTTGAGACAGTGCGATCCTACAGATGTCTACACACAAGTAAGTTCCATTTTTAATGAAGCTTGCTCCTAGATAAGAGAATATAGAACTGCAACTGGTTAGGGTAGAAGACTCAATCTAGCACATGCACCAATGTTGCATGAGGGATCCTACACTTAGAGCTTGCATTGAGAGAAAAGTTCCCATTCCTCACATATCGCTTAGTTCTCAGTGACGAACACAATTGGAAGTTTTCGAGAACACGCATCATAAATTTTTGCCAGACCTCTGTTAACCTATCAATTCCTGCCCATTTTCACCACTAAGGTAAAAAATCAAAAGGAAGTGCCTTCTTTGTAGTTGCATTTCTATTGCAAAACAGGGGCGGGGGATGCAGAAATGGTCCAGGACAAATTATCAGGAAAGCGTAAGAGACATGTTTGCTACCCCATGGTGACATTTCCCTGTAAAAAGGATTTGAAGAGTTTGGATTTGATATCCCACTTTATCACTACCTGAAGGAGTCTCAAAGCGGCTAACATTCTCCTTTCCCTTCCTCCCCCACAACAAACACTCTGTGATGTGAGTGAGGCTGAGAGACTTCAGAGAAGCGTGACTAGCCCAAGGTCACCCAGCAGCTGCATGTGGATGAGTGGGGAAGCGAACCCGGTTCACCAGATTACGAGTCCACTGCTCTTAGCAATACACCACACTGGCTCTTATAAAGGAATAAAATGATGGTGTTAAGAGTCACCTAATCAGGGGAGGCTGCTCTTGGATGAATTCAGAAAACCCTCTATAAGTCATTAAACCACTTTTGCACATTTTGTTACCCTTTAAGAGACCCGAAAGAAGGCATCTAGTCATTTTTGCGGTGATGGTGAGGACTGCTTAAGTTGTCCCTTCTGCACCTCCACTCAGAGGCATGCCTACTCCCATCATCTTCCAACAAGCTCTCCTTCCATTCTTCCTCTTGGTTGCAGAAGCAGAAAGGCAAACTGAGTAGTGTGAGTCGGAGGCTGGGGGGCGGGGGGGAGAGGAGGGGAGAAAAGAACATGGACTACAGAGACCAAAGCCACTTCTTCCCAATCCAGTGCAGAAAACCAGCCGGGCACTTCCCTCGTGGCCTCTGGATTTACTGACAGAGACAAGTTCCTCAGACCTTTGGTTGGAAGAAAGAGAAAGGGTGGGAGGGAATCCCCTTTTTTATTTTCATCTCAAGATGTAGCATTAACTCTTCTGTCAATTTCGACAATCTTCAGAGTTTCGTTTGCATCCAGCTCTGAGCTGACTCTGTAAAGCAAAGGTAGGAAAAGAAGTGGCAGTACAGTCATACCACATGTTACGTTTGATTCATGTTACGTTCTTTCAGGTTACGTCCCGCGGCAACCCGGAAGTACCAGAAAGGGTTACTTCTGGGTTTCGCCGTTCGCACATGCGCAGAAGCTCATTCCTGGTGGTCTTCCTCCATGAAAATCAGTTGCTGAGACTGAAAGTCCCTGCTTCCTCACAGCCGTCTAGATCCCCTCCTCTCCAGGGCTTTCCCCAAGGAATCAGAGACTGCGCCTGCATGAAGCCTGACGCTGCTCTGCCCATTTCAGCCCTCTTCTGGTTCTGGGAGATGGGGGGTGGAGAGAAGCTTGTGGCAGCAGGAGGGAGAGACACCCATGACTCTGCACCAGCCTGATTTGTTTCTGCCTCTTGGCCTACCTCCTCTCTTGCTTCCACTTCTGCCTCTTATTCTTATTCTCTGCCAGAAACTCTTCCTGCTTATTAAACCCTGCTACGTCTTCAGCTTCTGACACCTCCTCTTCCCAGTCTCCTCCCCCTGACCACTCATTCTGGTACCATAACCACTCCCCAGGCTCTAAGACTTCTTCCTGTGGAAGTTCCCTAGCTGGTTCCTCCTACCATTCCTCTGTGTCCAACCAGCCCATGCCCTCCACTGCCTTGCCACCCACTCACCTGTGCTGCTGAAACTCCACCAGCAATGACTTCTCTAGCCTCGTTTCGTTGGCTATCATGATCTCTGTGACTTGGTCGTGCGGTGACCTGGACATGGATTCCGAAGGCAGAGCTGAGTGCTTGGAGGCCTCCAGGTGCCTGTCCCAGCTGTTGCTGCGCTCTGAGAAGTGCTGTTCCTCCAGCGGGTGAGGAGGCCCCTCATAAGTCAGAAGACTCCTTGACCTCACTGTACAGAAACAGGTAGGAGGGAGAGGGGATGAAGAACAGAAACCATTTTGGGCACAAAATGCAATGCAAATCCCCTTATGTCAGACCTAGCTCCTTAGGGCAGAGGCAAATCGTAGCTCCCTCACCTTTTGGAAACTGAATATCTGCAGAACCACGAGAGAGATGCTCACTCACCTATAGAGGCTGTATATGACTCTGGGATGGAATGCTGGGATGGCAGCACTGCCTTTGTGATGGAGGACGTGGGACCGTAACTTTGGGAAAAGCTGCCAAAAATTATTGCGAAGCATAAAACTACCACCTGGCGGGGGGGAGGAAGGAAAGACACAGAGACTCAGTTACACTTGAGCCAACGAACAGAAATAAAGTCTTACAGCTCGAACATCAAATACAGAGCAATATCAAAACCAAGAAAATGATGTGTGGTTCAGAGGTGATTTCCTTCCCCAGGCTGCATTAATCATGAGACAGGATGCTTGAAACTAGGAGCGCAGATGCAATCCAGATTCAGCTCCACAGAAGGAGAGACGTTCCACATTAGTATGGCAATGCTGGAAGCTCTGCAGCCATTCCGCTCAGCCGAGCTACTTACTCGCAAAACTCAAAAAGGTAGGAAATCCATCTTGGCTAGACTAGGCTGTGACATGAATTTCAATGTTGTTTCATAACATCGCAGTGGGCACTTCCCAGGCTCCTCGCGACTCAACAGGCACACACAACCGTGAGTTTAAAAAGCAGCCTGACAGGACATGTTGGAAGAGGGAAAGCTCAGGCAGGAAGGGGAGAATTAACAGGAG
Organism: Podarcis muralis; assembly: GCF_964188315.1. NCBI lineage: Eukaryota > Metazoa > Chordata > Lepidosauria > Squamata > Lacertidae > Podarcis > Podarcis muralis. The sequence continues at coordinate 55,362,030 of NC_135664.1, read as the reverse complement.
CTCAAAGTGGGGGCTTGACTGGTAGATGCAGGGACAGCTGCTTAAAAAACAAAAACAACCCCAAATTGCCCCTGTTGGATTCATACAGCAAGGACGGAGGGAGAGACAAGCACATTTCAGTTTTCGCCTGCCAAATAAAGCCAGCCTAGAAGCAAACGACACAGGTCTCTGGGGACAATATGACTTTGCAATGCTGCCGAGGGAATTGCATGGTTGAATGCTCACTGGCCAAAGAAAGCTAGCACATCAGGAAGAAGCACTTTCTAGCTTGAGATGAGAAGTGCAGGGGGTTTTTTATGTTAGGCAGAACATGTCAAATTGGGGGGAAAGAAAAGCATACAGGAGATCTGAGATGGTTATTTTGGGGCTAGCCCACTGTGCAAAAGTTAAAAAATTGCATTTGTTGCTCTACACACTTCCCCCTTTGGCATAGCCCACCGCTGGCATGTGGCCCCTGGGCTGAAAAAGGTTCCCTGCCCCTGCACCCCACCATGATGCAGTTCCAGCTAAACAATGTGACCCATCGCTGGCCCAGGAGGAGAAAAGGAATAGGCAGGACTCACCATGAGGCAGGTCCCCGTTTGCGTGCCGGCGGCTTTGCACGAGCGAGACACTTTGCCAGCCACCATGGCTTGGAGCCTCTGCAGTTGCTGCAGGAGTGTTCTGAAAGGTGGAGAGCGGCAGAAATCAACATGTGTTGGTCTGGGATTCTGCCTTTCATGCACCACTCTTATTCTTTGCCCTTTGTCATATTCATACAACGCTTCAAGATTTGTTGGGCCTGCCAATGAAGAGCCACCAGAACACATAGAGGACTGTTTCTTCTTCTGGGGCACTAGATCGGTTGAACCTGTACAGAGCAGAGGGCTTCTCCAGACAACCTGTTCATGAGCATTCATTCTTACTACCTTGCACAAAGCTTACATGGAGGTTAACCTATGTCCGGCCTTTCTTGAGCATGCATCCTGATTAGTTTGGGATTAGGTTGCAAGAGAAGGAAGATCCATCCTGATCTGGTCGCAGGGTGTTTGTAAGAATGTAGGAGGAGCCTGCTGGATCAGGCCTATGGCCCACAGCATCCTGTTCCCAACCTGATGCCTTTGAAAACCCGTTAATCACGAAACCTCCCCATTAATCATTCACACTTTTCAGGGGATTTCCCCATCACTTTCCTACCTGCAAAAGTCAGATTCTTTTTTAAAGAAGATTGGTTGAACTAGGGCGGGTGTGGAGAACCTATGGCCCTCCAGATGCTGCTTAACTACAACTCCCATCATCCTCAACCACTGACTACATTGACTGGGGCTCATGGGAGCTGTAGGTCAGCAGCATATGGAGGGCCACAGGTCCCCACCCCCTGTCCTCAACTGTCTCTGGGTGTCTCCAGACTGTCACTCTTCTGTGAGAAGGATTTAAGCATATGCCAGCAATTTGGGTATGAGCAATTACGAGTGGGCTAAAGCTCTCTGTTGACCTGCTGCAACAAACCACTTAAAAAAGTAAAACAACAACAACAGCTGCATACTTTATCTGAGGACCTATAGTTTCGCTCACAAGGAAAACAAACATACATGTTTTCAAGCTGCATGAATTATATTCTACACCATGGATGTGGTGTAGAGGTCACTGAATTATCCCTAACAATTGGCCATGTTGCTTGGGGCTGACGAGAATTGGGAGTCCAACTGCACACATTCCCCAACCCTCTTCTAAACACTCAGTCCAATCTTTCTTTACATGCTCAAGTTACAAAATAGATCCCCACAGGTGCCTTTATAGCCAAATGTAAATTTGCCTTTAAAAAAAACCCCCAACAACAACAACAACCAAGCAGCTCTCTAATTAGGGTCTGAATGAATTCAAGGACTCTAGAAGTTCAGACTTAAATTAGGACTCCCAATGCTTCCACCAGAGATCTATGTGGACCAGAACTCTTTCTTAAAATTATTAATAACCCCTGCCCTAAAAAAAAATCTGCTCACCTGCAGCCTCCTATTTTGTAAAATTTAGGTGGCTTTTCTGAATGAAACGAGAGCATACTTTGAGCAGAAAAGTAGTGAGGGAATGCAGTGTTGAATCCATTCCCTAGCTGCCATTTCACAGAACCAAATCACTCCTGCTTACACACACCTACCTTTCTTATGCAAGCATCCCTCTCTCTGTTTTGAAGCCCATGTGGGCAGGATGTTGCTGGAAACTGCAAGAGGGGAGAGTGCCCCTGTTCTCAGGTCCAGCTTATGGGTTTCCCACAGGCATCTGGTTGGCCACTGTGAGAAGAGGATGCTGGACTTGATGGGTCATTGGCCTGAACTTATGTACTTTGTTAGGGACGCGGGTGACGCTGTGGGTTAAACCACAGAGCCTAGGACTTGCCAATCAGAAGGTTGGCGGTTCAAATCCCCGCAACGGGGTGAGCTCCCGTCACTCGCTCCCTGCTCCTGCCAACCTAGCAGTTCGAAAGCATATCAAAGTGCAAGTAGATAAATAGGTACCACTCTGGTGGGAAGGTAAACGGCGTTTCCGTGCACTGCTCTGGGTCGCCAGAAGCGGCTTAGTCATGCTGGCCACATGACCCGGAAGCTGTACGGAGGCTCCCTCGGCCAATAAAGCGAGATGAGCACCGCAACCCCAGAATTGGTCACTACTGGACCTAATAGTCAGGGGTCCCTTTACCTTTACCTTTATGTACTTTGTTAGGAGGGGCAAATTGCTGGCTGGAGAAGGGGCTCATTCCTCTGAAGCAGCTTTTCTCTTTATATAGAAGCCAGAATTAGGGCTCTGTTGCACACTGTGATATGCTTGAGTTGCAGAAACCCCTTGGAGATGGGAAGCTGCCACCATGTAATTGAAAGCAGAGGAGAAAAGGCTCCACAAATACGCTTGCCGTGCTCACCGCGGGGATTGCTCTTTCTGCCCTCTGGCAAGTATCCCATTCGTCATCTAGCATCACCTGACGCCAATTCCCCCTCTCAGCCTGGCCTGACTCTTGGGGAAAGAGACAGAATCTCTTCTGACTTTGCCTCCAAAGCTCAGGGCGAAGTCAGAGGTGAGACTCTGCCCTTTCCCAAGAGGACTGTGGTGGTGGTGCGGCAGGAGACCACAAATAATTCCCAGTTTTCCTGGCCAGCCCAAAAGTGGAGACCCCGTAGGCAGGGCTGAGAAACCCTGGAGAGTTGGGATCAACAGTACTGGGGTAGATCCAGTCTACACAGCTGTGATTCAGCTTAAGTCAGCTTCCTATGTGCACTGTGCTGAATAGGAACATAAGAAGAGGATCAGCACATCTAGGGCAGCATCCTGCTATCACAGTGGCCAACCAAAATGCCTGTGGGAAGCCTTTTAAAACAGGACTTGAGCACAACAACTCTCTCCGCACCTGTGATTCCCAGGAACTGGTACTCAGAGGCATAGCTCACTGCTGAAGCATGTGCTATGAACGGAGGAGATTCCAGGTTTAAGCCCTAGCAGCTCCAGGTTAGAAAGGATCAGGTGGCAGGAGAGGGGAAGGACCAAAGGAATAACAAGAAACTGAGATGAGCAGCTCATGTGCCGGGTCATGGCTACTTCACAACCCAGGATAAAACTTCTTTCAAACTTGAATGCTTCATTTGGATATAAATTGTGGTGCTAGGGGAATAAATCAAAGTCAAAAGCCTCGCTCATCTGCAGAGAAAAGACATTCTTCAGTTTACTGAAAACAATTCATTTTGGCAGCTATCTACTGAAAATGGAAGGGGTAGGCTGAGTGAGAAAAAGCCATTTAAGAAGTTAAAGAGGGAGAGGGGGGTGGGGAGTAGATGATATGCTAAGAGGCCCCAGCAGTGCATCTTACTAAAATTCACAACGGTTTTGGTGAAGCAAGTAGATGCATAGCTCAAAGACGTGGGCGGTGGGAGGAGAAAAAGGTGAGAGCATAAAACAGGAACTCTGAGGCTGAAAGAAATGGCCTGACACACTTAGTGGGTGCAATTCAAAGAACTGCCTTCTCCAAAGCAGTGTGTGTGTGTGCGCGCGCACACACACATTTGCACTTCCCTGGCCAATGAGGGCTCAGCCATTTCACAGCTTTGCCTCCTGCCTTTCATTTAGCTTTATTTTTTCATTGTGCCCTCAGGGTAAGTGGGGCATGAGGTGCAAAGTGAAGACTACAGGCAGCCCCCCCCCCCCCCACCTGCAAAGATTGACAGTCAACAAACCAGAGGAGTGTAGCCTGCAGGAGAGAATTCATGATCACAACTGAGGTGGCCCAGGTTCAGAAGTTCACTGGCTGGCCTTTGGCCAGTTATTCTTGGCCTAGCTTAACAGGGATGGTGTGTGGATAAATGGGATAACTCAATCTACTAGCCCATCCGTAGAAGGAAAGGAAGGAAATGGTCATAATCAACCATGGCAGCAGAAGTGTTGTGGCTAGAGTGCCTTGAGAGAGGACAAGGAAAGCCTTTCTAAAGCCTATTGTGGAAGAGAAGGGCAGCTGATTGACAAGGAAAGGGTGGAAGAGCTCTTCCAGTCACCGTCTTTTTGATTTTCTGCCTTCTTTACATCCACTGTGTTTTGATGCTGAAGGATTGGGCAAAGTCAATGGTTTCTCCACACCCTATTCTAAAGGAAGCAGCCATTTCAGATAAATCAGTGCTGAATACCCATCCATTCCAAACCAATGTTCATGCAGCACAGACACCTGATCACCAGAAGGTTTATCAAGCAGTGCTAGCAGAAACCAGGGAGATTTAAAACCTTCATGTTTCATTTAAAATATCAATCGTGTGTTTTCTGGGAAAGCAGAAAACTAAGAAGTTCTGGTGGGTTGTTGTTGTTTCTGTCACTGCCCTGTAAATAAATAACTGTACAGTTGTACCTTGGTTCTCGAACTTACAGTAATCCATTCCAGAAGTCCGTTCAACTCCCAAAACCATTCGAAAACCAAGGCGTGGCTTCTGATTGGCTGCAGGAGCTTCCTGCACTCAAGCGGAAGCTGCCTTGAACGTTCGGCTTCCAAAAAACATTCACAAACCAGAACACTTACTTCCGGGTTTGCGGCGTTCGGGAGCCGATTTGTTCGGCAACTAAGCCATTCGAGAACCAAGGTACCACTGTACAGAAGTCAATTATGGCATTTCTACAACTTGCTTTCTGAAGCCTCCTTTACACACAGAGAGAGACCCTTTCAAAGACAGGTTCACTATTAAATTTAGTTAACAACCAGAAAAAGGACACTGGCACATCAACAAGGAAATGTCCAATTAAGTCTCAAAGCCATAATCTTAAGAGGCAATCTGTTTAATAGGAATGCTGGATAATGTATCAGATCAATTTCATTCCACCAAAATGTGCAGCATCCCAGCAAGGGCCCCTTCAAAAGGACTTGACACCAACACATTTGCAAAAGAAAAAAGAAAGACCCGTGCTGGGCTGTTTGCCCAGCCATGCACATCTGCAGCAATCCCAAGTGTATCAAATGCCAATGCCAAATGGAGAGCAAGAGTAGCTAAATTTCTTTTTGGATGGAGGGCTGCGTGCATTCTTGGCCAATCAATTGTTTGCACACAGAAAGGACCAAAAACACTGCAGAACAAACGAAGTCACTTATATTGGATGCTGCCACTGCTAGAAGAGTACAGATTTTTGCAGATTTTAACATGTAACATATTGTCAAACACTGACGAGACTGGGGATGAAAATAGATAAGCATATCTCAGTTGACCAAAGATGGTAAAAATCTCAAGAGCATCTTTATGCTATTTTAATGCAAATGGAGCTGAAGGAAGGTTCACTTGCAAGACATCTGAACCAGAAAACTCCAATCCAAATATTAAATTAAAAAATATTAAGACAACCAGACAGTGGAATAAAAAATATCACCTATCTTTTTACTAATGATTAATCTGTTCAGTGTAAGCAAATCAAAAAATTACAATGCCTCAATAAAGTCCCCTTTTGCAAAAACTGGAGGAAGGGAAGTTTATTCTCAACTTAAATCCACAAAAGAAAATGGCTTGCATTTAACCCAGTGCTAAGGTCAAGGCTGTATCAGTGCAATGATTTTCCTTGCACAATGGAACCTTTCCCCCCCTCTCCTCCCTCCCTGTGTGCTGTTCCCTAAATCTCTTTTTGGGGTCCTTCAACCCTCAAGAGCAAATTTGGGGACTGTGCAGAATACACACTGGGAGACAAATTCCCATTCCACTCCTTGCACTGACTTTTGCTAGCGTGGCGGGTTTGTTAAATACGGCCTTTATACATTATCTTTATCTAAGCAAATTCAAACTACTGTCACTAGAGTCAAAATGTTGCTTAGAAACCCAAACAAGACCATACCTTCTCAATACAGACGAGGAAGGTGAAGGCTCAATGCCTTTCAACATGTTTTTCAATGGAGCAGTATCAGCTATATAGCAAGAGTTGGAAACCTGTAGCCTTACAGACTTTGCTAGACTATAGATCCCATCAACCATGCTGGCTGGGGCCAATGGAAGTCCGAATCCAACATCATCTAGAGGACCACAGGTTCCTCAAGCCTAAGCTACAGCTGAGAAACACAGGAAGCTGCCTTTGTCTATCAGGGCACACTATACTCGTCTGTCTAGCCCAGATTTGCCTTGTCTGGCTGACAGGGGCTCTGTAGGGACTCAAGCTGGGGTTCTTCCACATCACCAGCTGATCCATTCTTAGGTAGAGGTGACATGAATTGAACCCGTCGGCATACAATACTGTTGTAATATGGCTCCTCCTAACCAGCAGGTAAGGGACGCGGGTGGCACTGTGGGTTAAACCACAGAGCCTAGGGCTTGCCAATCAGAAGGTCGGCAGTTCGAATCCCCGTGACAGGGTGAGCTCCCATTGCTTGGTCCCTGCTCCTGCCAACCTAGCAGTTCGAAAGCAAGTCAAAGTGCAAGTAGATAAATAGGTACCACTCCAGCGGGAAGGTAAATGGCGTTTCCGTGTGCTGCTCTGGTTCGCCAGAAGTGGCTTAGTCATGCTGGCCACATGACCCGGAAGCTGTACGCCGGCTCCCTCGGCCAATAAAGCGAGATGAGTGCCACAACCCCAGAGTCGGTCACTACTGGACCTAATGGTCAGGGGTCCCTTTACCTTTACTTTAACCAGCAAGTAGATAGTGCTTAGGGACGCGGGTGGCGCTGTGGGTAAAAGCTTCAGCGCCTAGGGCTTGCTGATCGAAAGGTCGGCGGTTCGAATCCCCGCGGCGGGGTGCGCTCCCGTTGCTCGGTCCCAGCGCCTGCCAACCTAGCAGTTCGAAAGCACTCCCGGGTGCAAGTAGATAAATAGGGACCGCTTACTAGCGGGAAGGTAAACGGCGTTTCCGTGTGCGGCTCTGGCTCGCCAGAGCAGCGATGTCACGCTGGCCACGTGACCCGGAAGTGTCTCCGGACAGCGCTGGCCCCCGGCCTCTTAAGTGAGATGGGTGCACAACCCTAGAGTCTGTCAAGACTGGCCCGTACGGGCAGGGGTACCTTTACCTTTACCTTTAGATAGTGCTTGATCCTTCCCCCCAGTCATCTAGGCCATTTTTAATTGTTCTCCTGTCCCAGACTGGTTGCACAAACAAAAAGGTTCAGCTTAGGGGGAAACAGACCAAAAGGAGGGTGCTTTGCAAGGTATAATCAATGGGTGCAAGAATGGTTAAGCACCCCCACCCGTAAGCCTACAATCTGCAAGGCGTTACAAATGCCTCTTCTGTCCCCATACCATAACCATGAACTTGGGTAAGAGGAGCTGAGTTTGTTATGGCAACATGCCGTTCCGCCTTCAAGAGCACAAAAGCCATGTGTGGGAGACGCTTTCTAAACTCCAAGGCTGCCTCCGCGGTACGAGATCCAGAGATTCGGAACATTTGCTATCCAATTAGCAACACACACCAAGTGCCAGTCAGACTTGGAAACCACTTCTGGGTCTTTATCCTCAAAGAGATAATCCGCTCCCAGATGCAGGCACACACTCCAGCGATATCGTCCAACAAATGCATGAGCGCATTCCTTTATCTGGGTGGTTTTTCAAAAAATATGTATGTCAGATTCACTACCCTAGTCCGTCACAGTGCAGGAAGCTGACAGAGCTCAGGTGCATGATCCAGCAAGAGAAGAGACGTTATTGATGGGATTTGCTCGGTCCTGACACCACGTTCCTTTCTCACTGTCAGTGCCTTGATATGCAACACCGCACTGGCCACTTGCCAGCTGCAGGTGTAGATGGTATTGCCCAAATTGCCATATAATTGGTAGCAATGTGCCCATATGTTTAACACACAAACCATATTTCTGAACTAGAGAGTTTGGTGTTTTAGTTAACCATGGCAAGGAGCCACTGATATCCTCGTCCTCACTCAACAAATTTCTAACTTCTTATCCTCCCATGAAGTTCTGATTCCACTTTCAGAGGCTCTGAGTATCAGTTTCTGGAAATCACAGAGATTAAATGGGCATGTCCCATCCCACCCTGTGGCCGAGGGCCTGATACGACAGAGTTGTATAAAATTTTGCATGGTATGGAGAAAGCAGGTAAAGACGAGTGTTTTCCCCTTTCTCACAATACTAGAACTGAGAGTCGTTTCAATGAAGCTGAATGCTAGAGGATTTAGCTCAGACGAAAGGAAGTGCTTCTTTAAGACGGCACAAAGTTAATTTGTGGAACTCACTGCTGCTAGGTATACTGGTGGAAAACAACTTGGATGGTTTTGAAAGAGGGTTAAACAAATTCATGAAGAATAAAGCTATAAATGGCTGCTGGCCATGAAGGCTATGTTGTGCCTTCCCTGCTGGGAGCTCTGTGCTTCTGAATCGAAGGAGGGGAGAGTGCTATTGTACACAGGCCCTGCTAGGGGTTTCCCATGGCCATCTGCTTGGTGAACTAGATGGGCTTGTCTTTTGCTCTTATTCCACTTCCAGTTTGTAATCTTGCTCATGCAATTGGCGAGTCAATATAGCCAGCTGCGAGTGCTTTATAACTCACCTGTTTGTGTTCTCCAGAACTTCTACCTTCTTGCGAAGCTCACTGTTCTCATTTGAGCAGCACTCGACCCTTGGGAACAAGCAGACAAAGAAAGGTTAAGCTATTTCCTCGGTTGGGATGGAACAAGCAAAGTGGGATATGCTTTCTGAACTGCTGCTAGTAAGCAGACAGAAATCTGTCACAATCCTTTAATTCAGAAAAAGGTGACTCTCCCTTGCCACCACGGCAAGAGTGTGTGCATCAATTTTGTAAGCAAGAGTTGCGCTGCACGCTGGAGAAGGAGATGCAGAGACGCTGGAACAAGAGAAGGAAATAATCTCAGCAGCTTATTCCGTGCCAAATTCTGTTCTGAGCATAGGTATTTCAGACCATGACAGGGCTGCAGTGATACCTCCAAGTGCTTGAACAGCTATAGCTTGTTTTCTTGTGCTAACAATAGTAGTATTTCCATGAGGAGCCACAAGGGGGCATGTGAAACACACACAGCTCCAAGGCTTTGTGGCCATGATGGTTCCTTGCTGGCATCAAAATAAACATGGTGAGAATATAAATCTGGCTTGAATAGAGTCATGCCGCTGGCCCTTCTACCGTATTCAGAAAGGCAGCAGCTCTTCAGGGCCTCGGTGAAGGGGTCTCTGAGCTTTTTATCCCAGAGAGATCCTTTCAGCCAAAGTTAGGAGTCCCTGCATTAAAAACAACAACTGCTCTACCACTGAGTTATGAAGCCTCCATTTTGTCTACCACAGCCGTCACTGCAATCTTGCTATTTCCCCCTCTATTTCCAATGTTCAGGCTGTGAGCGCAGTTGCTTATGAAGCCAAAAAAGCAACACCCAGGCACATGAGGGAAGCAGCAGCAGCCTTGGGGGTAGTCCAGGCATTTGCAGAAAAGGAAAACGGGGGGGGGGGGGGGGTCCGCAAACAGCCCCATGAGGACGTAACATGCTTAAGTCACCATGGAATGCTGGCTGACTGGCTGTTTCTTGGGAAAGAATGGGAACAGAAAACCAGGCAGGAGAGGGAATGGAATGGGGAGGCTGGGATTCTGCATTCCAGAATGCAACTTTCTCTTGTACGGGTCATTCTGGCAAGCTTACTTTTTCTCCAAGCTGTCCATGTATTCTTTCTTTTTCCTCCGGCTCTCCTGGGCAGAGATCTACAGGAGAAATGCAAAGCACCGATTACACACCTAAGAGAGGCCATAACTAAAAGAAGAATTAGAACTCAGGAATGGATAAGGGAAGCAACTTCAGCTTTAAGCTGTAAAATCATGTCACCCTTATTGGTTGTTTTTAGGGTTGTTAATCAATCATACCAGCTATTGCCAACCAATCTATCTATTATATCAGTTTTTAATCTGTGCATGCTTGCATATGAATAAACCATTGTTTTGAAGGGGGAAAGCACACTGTCTTTCATCTCATGTCACACTGGAGTGTTACTCATGCCACTCCAGCTCCTTCCGACTCTTTCTGGCCCCTCCCACCCTGTCTGGGAGGATGGTGGCCTCCGGACCAAGAACATGTTTTGGATAAGATAAGACTATGTTTGCTGCAATTTGCATTGGTCTCCCCCCCCCCTCCATTTCTATTGTTAGGCCTTAGTATGAATGATTAGCAGATCGCTCCATCTTGATGTAACACAAAGCTGATTAACAGGAGTTATTTTGCTTGGCCTATTGAAATGTTGTTCTACGACCCTTTAAAAATCTCACGGTGACCCTGTTAAAATTTTGCAGACGTGCCTTTCATAATGCTAGCAGACTGTCCTGAAATGTTGTCCTGCTTTATCGTGTTTTGTTCTATATAGGCATTGCAGTGGGCAGATTTTGCCGTGGGAAAATAGTGTAACAAATACCCTGAACAAATACACCGAAGGCGATAACAGAGTTCCTTGGTATGAGAAACAAAACAGGGCCAACATTATCTGGCGCTTGGCCAACCCCACAGGCTCAGTGGAAGGGAGGCTGCCAGAACTCGGAGCCTGCTGGTCCTTCTCACTGCTGTCTGCTCACTTGACCTCCGAGTGAGCAAGCAATGGCAGGAGCAAGGCGGAACAGCAGCCTCACCTTCTGGGTCCAGAGAAAGGCAGCAAGAAAACTGGTGCCGCCAACAATAGCAGACTTGCCCAGGGAAGGTGGCACACCCGGAGCATCTTGCCCACGTCCTCCCTCCCCCGACAACCCCCCCCCAAAAAAAAACAGAATATAAGTCCAAGTTGTTTAATAGCAACTCCTACCTTGTTTTTTATTTTCCTGCGGATCTTCTTCAGTGCTTTTTCTTCTGCTTTTGTTAGGGGCAGTTTGGTAGGGATAGGGTACCCTTCTGCGATCAGGGTCCTCTTCTCCTCCTCTGTCAAGATCAGGGGACCTGTGCCCTGCAATTTCTACGGCAAACACAAAGACAATGGGTTAGAGCGAAGGGGGAGGATGAGGGAAATAAGGTTCTTAAATATTGACAGGAACTGCATTCTCAGAGCAAAGGCTTCTGTCACAATTGTATTCGTAACAGTGAACTCACGTGCTGGCAACATGCATGCAAAGAGCTCCAGAAAACACTGAAATGGGGATCTACTTTCCAAAGGTGTGTTGCTCTAAAGGCTGCTGCTCAATAAAGTCCATTTTGCTATGTGTAATATACTAAGCAGAGCCTTGAAAGCCACCTGTTACAGGTGCTGAAATGTGGGGTCTCCTGTGCCACTGTCAACTGGACTAGATTACCTCTGAGGTTTCTTTCCAACTCTGTACATAGAGGCATAATAATACTATGGGCCCATTAGAAACTGGAAACCACTGAGCTTGCTTTGCTGGTTCTGTCCTTCTAGCTCTTTGGGTTCTACAGATCCTCTCTACTGCTTAGGAGAGATTCTGCTGTTGCGTTCATCGTCAACTGCCCAGCCTCAGGAACAGACTCTTTCCCATGCCAACATATCCAGGACTAACGGTTTAGACAGAACTGCATCCACAAACCCTGTTTTTCTTTCCATCTATCCTGGGGACCATTGTGGCCTAAGAGCTTACACTCACCTTCCAGGTAATGTTGCTGAACTCCTAACTCCCACCACCTCTGACCACTGGCCACGCAGGTTGGGGTAGGTAGGAGTTGGGAGTCCAAAAACATGTGGAAGGGAAAGTTTTCAATCCCTCGATTCAGGTGTGCTGAAGTTCCATTTCTGAACAGAACCACCCAAATGCAAAGACTGTCTTAAATAAGGGGAGGGCAGGAGCTCAGCTGAAGAGTATCTCATTTACATACAGAAGGTCCCCATTTCAAACCCCTGTGTCTTCAGCTACGGCTGGGAAATTTTCCTGTCTGAGATCCTGGAGAGCTGCTGCAAGTCAGCCAGTGCAGACCAGGGTTTCCCAAACTTGGGTCTCCAAGTTTTTGTACAACTCCTATCATCCCTAGCTCACAGGGTCATGGATAATGGGAACTGTAGTCCAAAAACAAGCTGGGGACCCAAGTTCGGGAAACCCTGGTATAGACAATTCTAAGCTGTAAAGACCAATCGCCTGACTAGGTATAAGGCAAGCAGAGAGACCAATTGAGCTGCAGAGCCAAAATCTTCTTTGCAAATAAGAAGCCCATTTTCACCTTTCTGCAGCAAGTCAGATGTCAAATTCCAGGCCCAATTTTTCATGTGCTAGTGGTCACTCGGTGCCGGGACTTTTGCACCCTCCAGTGATACCTGGTATCAGATAGAGCAGTGTTCCCCAACCTTGGGCCTCCAGCTGTTTTTGGACTACAATTCCCATCATCCTTGACCACTGGTCTTGCTAGCGAGGGATGATGGGAGTTGTAGTCCAAAAACAGCTGGAGGCCCAAGGTTGGGGAACACTGAGTTAGAGAACTAGCCTTCATCTGCTAAAACAAACCAACCTTGTTCTTGGAACAGGAGGAATTTTGAACGAGATTTCCATTGTAATATGCAATCAGAGTGATGACAGTAAAATATAGCGAATCAAACACATGGCATTCATTAAGAGAGAGAGAGAACTGTCCCCTACATGTGGTGCCGTTAAGAGAGGGGAATTGGTGAGCGCGGAAGCCGTGTGCGAGGTCACTTTAGCTGTGGCTTGTAACTGTTTGGGACTTGATGGTGGGAGGGACCTGGTTGGGCTCTGGCCGCCCTCTGAGTCACTTCCGTGGCTGCTGGGAGGGGTTGGAGGCATGTGCAGAGTGTCCATTGCTGCAAGAGACAGAAGATGGAGCAAGGGAGACAAACAGAAAGTGGGTTTTAGAGCATTAGAAAAAAATGGTGGACCAGCTCTGATACAACTTTCTCAAACTAAGACAAAAAAAGCCTTGCCCCCCCCCCTTCCCTCACATGCTTGGCTTATTAAATCACAGTTCCCATGGCACCAGAACCAGGAAGTTAGGACTAAAGCACTTCTTACAAAATAAGATCTACGTGGGGCTACCTTTGAAGGTGACCCAGAAACTGCAATTAATCCAGAATGCAGCAGCTAGACTGGTGACTGGGAGTGGCTGCCGGGACCACATAACACTGGTCCTGAGAGATCTGCATTGGCTCCCAGTACGTTTCCGAGCACAATTCAAAGTGTTGGTGCTGGCCTTTAAAGCCCTAAACGGCCTCGGCTCAGTATACCTGAAGGAGCGTCTCCACCCATGCCCTGTGGAACGCCCTCCCTTCAGATGTGAAGGAAATAAGCAGCTATCCTATCTTTAAAAGACACCTGAAGGCAGCCCTGTTTAGGGAAGTTTTTAATATTTAATGCTGTATTGTTTTTAACACTCGATTGGGAGCCGCCCAGAGTGGCTAGGGAAACTCAGCCAGATGGGTGGGGTATAAATAATAAATTATCATCATCATCATCATCATCATCATCATCATCAGAGCCTAGGCTGAAAGCTTTGCTACAACCACAGTTTCCAGGTTTGCAGATCACAGGAAATGGCAGTTTTAAGAAAGTATCTTTCTTCAAGTCAGGCCAATGAGGAAATTGGAGGCTGCTATGACTAAGACCAGTATATCTTTGTTGGCATCTGTCTGTTGAGAGACAATGCAGCACGCCTCCAGGAGTGAAGTCAAACCGCTCTGTTAGCAGCACTAAAGGACTACAGTTCCCCTCATCCCTGACCACTGGAATGATAGGAGTTGTAGTCCAACAACAGCTGAGGGCCCTCGCCTCTTCTCCCTTGCTGCCCATCATGTGGAGAGAAATCAGCGATACAAAACAAACCTTCCTTGGAAGAAAGGTTCAGGAACTGGTCCACTTCATGCGGCTCCAGTTTGATCTCTGGAAAAGCTTTGTGACTCAGCGGCTTGGTCTAAAAAGACAAAAGGGTTGAAAGAGACATCAGACTTTTGGGAGAGAACCCACCTTCTTTCCAGTTTCATAATTTGTTAATTCAGATGAGCAAGATAATCAGCATAGAACAAGGAAGCCGTGCATCCCATTTTACAGAAAACAAACCTGCTTTAAAGTCTGCTTTAAAGAATCCTACGAAAGGGGAGCAGCAGGAGCCTGGAGGTTGCATCAGGAAAGCAGACTGAGCATTCACACAGGCTTCCTGGTTACAGTCTTCCTCACCATGGAGGAATTTAAGTTTCTACTTAAATTATAGCCATGCTTTATCAATTTGCCTCTGCAAAATAGATACATATTCGTGCATGCAAATTATATGCACCCTCTTATGCAGCAGTTCATTTCTACTTGCCTAAATGGCCAACCTACCATGGAAAGGACTGTGGCAGGGACACCTGCTGCCCCAGCTAGACATGGGGCAGCTCTATAAAGCCTGCCTGCCTGCCTTGGGGGTGGGGCTGCCCCAGAGGGGTTACCACCAAAGGGGCAATACCAAAGGGCACTGTCCTTTTAGAGGTAGCCCCCTTGTGCTAAACCTATGGTTTTAATGGGGATAGGGTTTTAACTTGGGGGGTGTTGTTCAATGGGGGAGGGGTTAATTTGTATTTTGCATTTCTTTCTCTTTTTTTGTTTCCTAAGGCTGATTAATATTCTACAGCCTTTTAAATGTGTTTGTGTGTGTGTGGCGGTATTGCTTTGTTGTTTTTAACTACTTACTGGTGCTTTTAACTTGCACAGTGGCACCTTGTTTTGAGTCCGGGATCCGTTCCAGAGCCCTGGACAGTCAACAAAAAGGACACGCTCTGCGCACGCACACAGAGCAGTTTGCGCTTCTGCACATGCGTGAGGGCAAACCCGGAAGTAACTTGTTCTGGTACTTCCGGGTTTGCCGTGGACGTCCACCGAAATGGACGCTGGGTGGGGCAGACTTATACGGAGGTACCACTGTATTTTTATCCTGCTAACCACACTGAGATCTCGTGATGAAGGGTGGTATATAAATCTAATGGATAATGAATAATAATTATCCGACCAACGCGGATGAAAGTATAGACAGAAATCATGAGATGCCGAAGAGTCCTTGTGGCAACTCCCTTCTGCAAGGATGCAGAACTAGGCAAGGGCAGTGTCTTACTCTATGAAAGCAAATCCCCCCCCCATGCAGCAAAGCAGGCAACCGTTTGTATAGAAAAGTGAACCACTGCCTATAAGAAGCAGGTCTCCACTTCTGAATGCTCCCATTCCCCCCCCCCCATATCATTTGTATCCCACCTTCACTTTGAGGCTCTCAAGGTGGTCCGTAGGGTTCACCCCCTCCCCATTTTATTATGTCAACAACCCTGTGAGGTAGGGCTGAGAGATGACTGGACCAGTGGGGATTTGAACCCAGGTCTCCTGGGCCCTGGTCCAACACTCTAACCACTACATTACACCTCATTAGCCGATGACACCATCCGTGTTGAGCCAGTTAAGCCACCATGAAGGGAAGTAACCCCAAACAGTACCATGCCATCGTCTTCCATCTGAGGCTCTTCGGCCTCCAGACTCGCGGGGCTGGATGTGGCGGTGAGGCTGACCGAGGGAGCAAGGCCTGGTGCATCTCCCGTGGTAGGTTCTGTCTTGATGGTTGCTGAAGACAACTCTGAGCCCAGACACCAGTTGTCATTTTCCAAGTCTGCTGGAAAAGGGATTGAGGGGCAGGGGGAGAAGAGAGAAGAGAAGAAGAAGAGGAGGAGGAGTTTGGATTTGATATCCCACTTTATCACTACCCTAAGGAGTCTCAAAGTGGCTACCATTCTCCTTTCCCTTCCTCCCCCATAACAAACACTCTGTGAGGTGAGTGGGGCTGAGAGACTTCAGAGAAGTGTGACTAGCCCAAGGTCACCCAGCAGCTGCATGTGGAGGAGCGGAGACACGAACCTGGTTCACCAGATTACGAGTCTACTGCTCTTAACCACAACACCACACTGGCTCCTGTGAGAGAGAGAGAAAGGCACAGGCATATATTAAGAACCAGCAGTCGGAACCGGCAAGACTTTCGCAGAAATGAAAGGGGAGAAAGAAGCTCACAAAAGCCAACCCCAGCCAAGGACAGGAAGCCTGGAGAGAAAGCATTTAACTCATTAAGCAAAGCCTTTCTACCCTCCCCTTCCAGGCTATTAATTCATACGGAAACCTGGGGCTTTAAACGGTAGCCTAAGCATAGCCCTGGGGTGAAGGTGGATTGGCGGAGGACAGAAAATGAGGTAATTACTGAACGCTGCAAGCAGAAGCCGCAAACAAGACTAAACAAGCCATTAGACAAAGCAGCCGGGGGTCCACACATGCCAACAGAACCCGACTGCTGCTGGCATTGTGCCTTCTTTGCATCAGCTCCCAAGATCTGAGCAGAAACCACTTCCAAAAAGCAAGACCCACTTTGCTCTCTAGAAAATGAGGTCCTCACACCAACAGAGTTTAACATATCAGTGATCGCTGGGATAATGCCAGGTTGAGAAACCTGTGGCATTCTGTTGGTCGTTGGAATCCAGCTCCCACCAGACCCACCCAGAGTGGACAACCACTGGGAATAATGGGAGTTGTAGTCTGGCAACATCTGGGAAGGCTGTCGCCTCCTCAACCACCATAGATTGTCTCGACTCAAAGCATTCTGGTAGCCTTTCCATCTGTCAAGGTGAGCAGCCACTGGAACCCTCATCCCCCATGGCTTTTGGCCAAAACGGATCACCCAGAAGCTGCATCGGAGGCAGTATACATGTTGTTATCTTTGCCAACGACGCCTCTTCAGCAGAAATGAGATACGCAGAAGATCTCGGCTCAGGGAGATACTTATTGCAGCAGAATGCAATTACCACGCGCTTTGGCCACGAAGGCAGAAGAAGAGCGAAAGAGCCCTGCGGCCTGCTGCTCCGGGGGCCTTCAAAATGAGCAGCGACGAGAAAGGAAGAAAGGAGGGAGGGAGCGACTGTGTCGGCCTGATGCTAGTAATTACTTTGTGGTGTAATCTTAACCTCCCCTGCTGGCAAAGGAAGATGTAATTTGAATAACGATAGGCCAGGCCAAAAAGATTACAAGCAAAAATAAATATGTATACATCCTGTAATTAGACACTTCAAAACAGTAATCCAAGCTCTGCCAAGAAGAATAACTGTATAATGAATGGTAACCATAATTTTTATATATAGAATCTATGCTCAAGAGATTCTTGGTGCGCAAACACACTCACACACACAAACTCCTCTGAAGAGCCGATTGTACTGTATATCAAACCCATGGCATACGTTACGCTCTTTAATAAGTTAGCTGTATTTCCTTTGATATATATGCATGTTGTTCCTCCATAAGTCCTTCCAAAGAGGGCTTTCAGTTTCCTAAGTATGAAGTCCATATCTTGCTTGTCAGGGGTTCAGGGAGAGAGGCACAGATGAGGGAGGAGACTGAGAGCGAGGGGGAAGAATCCAGGAACGAGGAGGAGGAGGATGACAATGACTTGAGGGCTTCCATGAGTCTCTCAAGTGAATCGGAGGATTCCCAAAAGGGGGCGCCCCTGGTCAGGCCAAGGGGAGCCACAGGGGGGACTCGTCAGGAGCAGGGGAGCAGCAGGGAAACCCTGAGTGGGAGTGGGAGATCGGGGCCGGCTTCCCAGCCGGAACGGAGTGAAGAGGGTGGAGTTCCCAGTGTGACACACGGAGCAGAGCAGGAAGCAGAGAGGGGAAGGAGATCGGGGCAAGGCGTCCTGCCGGAAGGGGCAGAGAGTAGTACAGAGAGTAGTATAACTGTCAAGAGGAAGGTCAGGGGTAGCGAACGCGCGCCAAGTTCAAATGTGGAGGCGCGTGGAAATGCGGAGAGCCCGGAGGAGGAGCCTGGTCCCAAAGCACGGAGGAGGGGGGAGCAGGCGTCTGGGGACTCAGCGTCAGAGGAAAGCAGGAGGGAAGGAACCCAGGGGGGCAGAAAGACCCTGCGGAAAAGGAAGGACAGGAAGAGGTGGACTAGCACAAGCCTCTTAAACTGGTGTAGAGGCGGGACTGATTCAGAGGGGACTTCAGTGGTCTAAGCGTAACAGACGTGGGGCTGCGCGCCTCGGCTGTGGAACAAACAATGTACTTCAATAAAGACTTCTGTAAATAAAGTGGACTTGGCGTTGGTCTCTTGTGAGCTAGGACCTGACATTGCTTTATAACTTGACCTGGCATTTCTGCAATGCTGTACATTTAGTTTTCCAAAGGAATACCAGTCTTTAATGCCCTCCAATGCAATATAAATCAATGGTGTGCAAATTAGTTTAGGAAAGAACACCCTGTTACCACGTAAGCAGCAACAGGCAGCAGGTGTTTAATTCTATATCCAATAAACGTGGTGCTTCAGGACTCCATGTAAGAGTCTTGCTCGTCCTTGGAGGTTTATGTGCAAGACAGAGGAGACAAGAAATGTTTCTTCTTTCCTATAACTTCCTTCCCCTCCCCTCCTGCATACCGCAAAAGGAGCTCTGTCCATAAGAGGCAGGTGAAGTGACAACTGTTCCCTTGCTCAGGATACGTGCTCATGACGCTTTGTTAAAGAGTTGGCTTACATTGGCAATACGGACCATTAATACTCCTGCATTGCAGGGTGGACTAGACCCTTGGGAGCACCTTCCACCTCTATGATTCCAAAAAATCTGAGCTCAATATCTCTCCAGGGTCTTAGGCACAGGCCTTTCTCCACAGAGCTAACTATAGGGCAAGGTAGGCATCTTGGGCAGATGTTGCCTGGTCTAAACAAATCAAAACCAGGGGGGAAAGTCCACTCCTTTCTCCTGCACAAGCCCTGCTTAAATGAGAGCTATGCAAGAATCCTAATTTAACTGCTTATGAAGAAAAAGGTCCTGATGAATTCCACCCCACTTGAAGTTATGGGTAAGGATGCTGCTGATGTCCTCTGCCTTCAGCAGCATCATGTATTGGACCAGCTCTGACTCACCTGAGCTCCTTTCAACCACAGATATATTAAAACCATGCACCTTACACACCCAAACACTCGCGGCATTCCGCGGAAGATGACAACCTGAAGATACCATCTAATGAGGAGATCCGTCCACAACATAGCTGTCAACTTTTCCCTTTTCTTGCGAGGAATCCTATTCGGAATAAGGGAATTTCCCTTAAAAAAAGGGAAAACGTTGACAGCTATGCTCCACAATGTCAGAACCGGGCTTGAGTGTGGTGGCACCTACCCTTTGGAACTTCTTCCCATTACATCCCTGCCACAACCGTTTTTGTTGTGTTTCGGTGCCTGTCAGAGATTTTTTCTTTTCAGCAACAAGCCTTCCAAGATGAGACTTTTATCCCCGCTGGTATCTGAATCTGTTTAGAATTGTTTTTATACATGCAATAATTTTTGTTTTTATATAGGCAGCCGCTTTTATTGTATTGTGATATTGCTTCAAGTAGCTTCACAGGAAGCTATTCATAAATGAAATTAATAATAACATTACTGTGCCGGTTACAGTGTTTGAGGCCTCCCTGTGCCATACCATGCAGCGTCTTCACTCAACATGCCAAGGCAGACAAAAATCCCTTTGTGCTGCTTCTGCCATGCTAGCCTCGCCCCTCTGTTCTGCCAGGTGAGAGGCTGCATTCATCTATAAATAGTGTCTTTGAGCGGCTGTCCAGGGCCAGGGGTTTCTTCCCCACCCACGCACCCTCTCCCTTCCTTCTGCTCCAGCTACCACCACAGATAATGAAAGACAAGCTGCTGGCTTGCTCCTGACAAAGGCACCACTGTGAAGCAACCAAATACTGGAACCTTATTCCAGAGAGGCAGCGTGGAATGATTAAACGGAGAGGGGAAGGAAGGTGGAGCTCAAGTGCATGGGTGAAATGAACACTTTTAAAAGGAAAGAATCACCAATTCAACTGACAAGGCCAAGGCTCCATTTTTGCCAGAGTTTGGTCGCAGAACCTGATTTCCACATAGCAGAGCTGTTTCTTTAAGCATGCAAAAATAAAATGAAACTTATTTGAAAACAAGTTCTTTAAAAAAAATGATGTGATTAAGACATTTAAAAACTGTCTAAAACCATTTAAACAACAACAGTCACATACCCTCAAAGTTACTAATTTCAAGGTTGCCATGGTCAATATCGGTGCCTGCATGTGTTTCTCTCTTTTCCTGGTAAAAATGAGGTGATGGTGCTCATATCTAGACAAACGTGCTGCGGGTGCCATCACAAAATGGCTGCCACAGGCAACAATGAAAGACACCAGTGAGATAGTCCCAAAAAGTACTTCAGGAGGCTGACATGACCTTGGTAAAAGGTAAAGGACCCCTGGACAAATAAGTCCAGTCAAAGGCGATTATGGGTTCATCTCGCTTTAAGGCTGAGGGAGCCGACGTTTGTCCACAGACAGCTTTCTGGGTCATGTGGCCAGCAAACTAAACCACTTCTGGGGCAACTGAACACCACGATGGAAACCCGAGCACATGGAAACGCTGTTTACCTTCCCACTGCAACGGTACCTATTTATCTACTTGCACTGGCGTGCTTTCAAACTGCTAGGTTGGCAGGATCTGGGAGAGAGCAATGGGAACTCACCCCGTCGCGGGGATTCAAACCGCCAACCGGCAAGCCCAAGAGGCTCAGTGGTTTAGACCACAGTGCCACCCGCGTCCTTGGTGAATTTTGTACAACTGAACAGCACACGTACACCGACAGACATCAATCAATTTAGTATTTTAAGTGCCAGTATCAAGGACAGATTTATTTCAAGGCAAGCTGTGTCAGGCCTAGAACAGGTTTGTTGAAGTATGTATGTAAGGTCCTTGCAGACAAAAATAGTTTGATATCACTGTGACATCTGGTCTGCCATCAGTTGGGCTCGAGAGCGGCCAAGGGCGATAATCTGAACCATGGGTCAGCTCCAGGACAGAGAGAGCTACCTTATATTAATTTAGATCTTGGGTCCATCTAATTCAGCCTTATCTATGCGTAACTGGCAGAGGGTACAGGAGGTGTCAAGGATTGAAACTCATACCTTCTGGGCACAATGCACCCCCACTGAATGACATCCCTCTCCACAGTGTACTACTTTGACGCTGTACTATTAGAATGACCTACTCAGACCTCCTAACCTACATACATACAACAAACTACAGAGGTTCTATAAAAGTATAAAATAAATCAATCTATGCATTGTTTTTGGACCTATGGGTTTCCCAATTCAGCTAGCATGCTGGAAAGAGGATTTTTTTGTTTGTTTGTTTTTTTAAGTCAATGAAATTGAAAAACAGGTTTATGGCCCATCTGAAAGGCCAACAAAACAAAGTTTTTAACTGACTTCCGAAAAGCTGAACTATAAACACAAATTAAAGTAATCAAAACAATTTAGCACAGAGTGCAACAATTTGATTAAATTAATGATCTGTTTAAAAGCCTGGGAAAATTAAAATGTTGCTGCCCGATCCCAACATTGTTTGATGCCAGCCACAGATATTTAAAAAACAAACAACCCCAGGCTATTTTAATACATTATTCGTTTCATCAGGCTGTAACCTATTTCAACTTAAAACGAAAAAGCAAAAACAGCTGGCCCACAAGCCAGGGCCACTTCAAAACATTATTTATTCTGAGAAACCAAATCCCCAGGTACAATGCACAAAGCGCACAGCATCATTTTGTCAGCAAGTGGATTTTGTCATGGATGCTTTAGCTGAGATTCCTGCATTGCTGGGGGTTAGACTAGATCAGGGGTCTGCAACCGCAGCTCCGGAGCCGCATGTGGCTCTTTTACACCTTTGCCGCGGCTCCGGGGCGGATACTAGCGAGGGGAGGAGGCGCATTGTGCGCCCCGACACTCCCCACTGTGGCGGGTGCTGTACTGGCTGTGACGTCGCATGGGGGCGGTGTGTGCGTTAGTCACGCACCGTCCCGACGTCACCTTCCTGCCCGCTGTCAGATCACGGCTCCGGAGATATATTTGTTTTAAATGTCGCAATGGTTTTGCGGCTCCCAGTTTTTCTCTCTCTTCGGAAACGGGTCCAAGTGGCTCTTTTTGTCTAAAATGTGGCAGACCCCTGGACTAGATGAACCTTGGGGTCCCTGCCAACTCATGCATTCCTCCATCTTTTTTAAAAAAAATGCATACCCTTGAGGGCAAAAACACAATCCTCATATTGGTGCATCTTGGGGACAAAAGTGTGACCATCATTTATTTAAAGCAATCTAACTTCTCTATGAGGGAAAAAAAATCAAACAGGACTCTGTTGCCATAGGAACCAGATTCAATTTTCAATTATACTTTTTTTTTTAAAGGGAACCTTTTGCCCTTTAGACAGAACTGAATCCACATGGGGAAGAAAGGGGGAAAATATGAGGTGGATTCTGGGGGCGAGTGGGGGGGCATTTGCATGCCACTTCTTAAGCTCTTATCCACCTCCATTCTCTGCAGGAGTTTTATGTAGGCATCATCGCTTGGAGCAGTAAGTGTTTGATGAGTCACCAGATGTATGACTCATCACAAGACTTTTTTTTTTTAGGTGGGGGGAGAAAAGGATGCTGGGAATGCCTGCTTCACACTCCCAGAAGAAAGCCGCACGGAAATGGGAACCAATGACTGCATAATTAAAAGCAGACCAAGTTAAAAGGCAACTATATAAAGTGAACCAGAAATTACTCCGAATCTGCACAATAAAATGCTATTCTGTTTTGGAAGATAACATCAAGCTCCTTATATATCAGCCTTCCCTAAAATGCTGCTGAAAGTCTGTTTTTCCTTCTAGTTTCCAACATTCAGGCCGTGAATGCTGTTGCTGTAACACACTCCTGACCTTAGGGTGAAGGGCAGGCAATCATTCATAGTAACAATTTAGTCAAAAAGATTACCCCCCCCCCCCACACACACACACACTCGACTTCCAAGGTACGACTGTACAAACTTTTCTTACCTATAAAGCCCTAAATTAGAAGTGGGGAACCTGAGGTCCTTCAGCTGTGGTTGGACGACAACTCCCATCATCCCTGACCATTGGGCTTTCCTGACTGGGGCTGATGGGAGCCAGAAGCTGGACACAGCCCAGAGGTTTCCCCATTCATGACCTGAATGGTAAAGGGACTAATATGTCTGAAGAACATCCTCATTCTACCTCACACCATCCTGCCTGTCTGCTACATTCAACATTGACCCCACCAGTTTCACATGCTAGACTGGCTGGGGCCCAAGACAGACCTATTGCATAGGTCTGGCTATTATCTCCTCTCACCACCTCCAGCCTTGCCATCCAAGTAATCGTCTCCTAAACTTAAGAGGCCTCCTTGCAAGTATTTCCTTGACAGAAAGATGCTCCAGGCCCTTATCATGTCAGCTTCCATTGTCTCAATCTTTGTCTCGATCTACTAGTGGCATGACCACAGGGACAGCTGCCCTGGGTGCAAAATTCTGAGGGGTACAAACATTTCTAAAGAAAAAGAAACAGAAAATAGTAGGTCGCTGAGCTATTGCCCCTTCGTTGCAGCCTATCAGTGGGTGGTTATGAGGACACTTATTAATAATAATAATAATAATAATAATAATAATAATAATGTATTATTTATACCCCAACCAACTGGGTTTCCTGCTCTTGCTCTGGGTGCTGGAACCCACGCTATGCCACTGAGACCTATGATACCCTTTTCAAAAGAGACAGCTAGAGCTGTATGTGGCATTCAAGACATGGCTGCCTGAAAGAGGTATATAAAAAGAATTATGATAGTTGCAGTTTGCACCCTTCAATGTTCAGGCTTCATTTTCATGTCACTTAAAAGAATCCTTATGTTAGAAACGTGTTGGATATAGATATTAAATGTACTTGATCATTCAAGAAACAAAATACAAGTCGTGAATTACCACTTGGAATTCTGGCAAGTATGATAGCTGACAGTTACTGTTATATAAAGCTGCTCTGAGATGGTTTTTTAGCAGCACATACGGCTGGTTTTCACACTTGTATACTAATTCACAAGAGTTGACAAGGGCCACAGAACTGCAGCAGACCACCTGCAAATTCTATTCAGTCTCCTTTCCTGTAATATTTCATATTCCTTCCTATCTAGCTCATCTCTTTCCATCTGCCTTTTTAATTTGTGAGTCTCAAAATGCACCTGAGCAGACTCTATTGCAGTATCCTTTCAGATACTTGCATCTTAAAAATGAACTTGCATCTTAAATTCACTGAGTTTGAATTTGCACACCTTCACTCTGCCATATTTTGCAAGTCACCTTTCAGAGAAGACTGGGACACCTATATAGCAAACACACACACACACACACACACAGAGAGAGAGAGAGAGAGAGAGAGAGAGAGAGAGAGAGCAGATGAATCTTTTTAAAAAATGCAAATATAGGTCTGCTCACCAATTCAATATGCATTCAGTGAGCCTTCCCTAACCTAGTTCCCTCCAGATGTTTTGAACTACCACTCTCATCAGCCACAGTCAGCACAGCACAGCTGTCCAAGGCAACTGGGGGGTTGGGGAAGGCTGGGTTAAACCATATTCAAGGATAGGAAACATGACTCTCCTCTGTGAAAAATCATTTGGCATTAGGGCAGAAAAACCATATATGCACAATTCTAGAAGTAGTTTCTCAACTCTACCATCAACCTCCTTCACCCTACTTCTTTGAGCTAACCTGGGTTTAGTTTCCTTTGGAAGGAAGTCAGAGCAGGTTTTTTGGCAGGTCCTGCTATAGGAACACTCGCTCTTGGAACACTCGCTCTTGGAACACAAGTGGCTGATTTAGATATCTGAACAGCCAGTTTGCTCACTTCCTTACTTGCTTGTGTTTTGCTGGTCAATGGCAGACATTTCCGACAGAAAGCATGGAAGGAAAGAGAGAGAGCGGAAAATCAGGGAGCAGGAGAGCTCTGACATTTCCCTTTTTTGGGCTATTGCAAATTGGCTGCAGAAGTTTCAGGCAGAAAGCATGGATGAAAATGTCAGGAGCTCGTCCTACACTCGAGTAGGACCCTGGCAGAGAAAAATGTCCCCTTAGGAAATAATGGAAACCATCATGCAATGATGCGAAAGTTTGCCTAACAAACAATTTCCTGGGAGCACATTGTGTTTGAAAAGAGGGACCTGTGTGTATTTGAAATTATTTACAAATATACAGGTTGAGAAGAGGTGGAAGTAGAGCGTAAACACTCCAGTTGATCACCAACTCCACATCAGATCTCCAGAGAGGCAGCCAGCACCTCAAAACAATTACTTATAAAGGCCAAACTCCATTCTCTTGTTCAGACTCACTTGACCAACTCAAATGGAAGATTCTATTATTAGCCTTGACACAGAGAAACCTAGAGTACACCATATCTTAGGAAGGCAGGGAGAGGAGCCCCCTTTCAGGTATTTCCTAGCCGTTCAGAAAATTCAAAGAAGATCATCTGAAAAATCAGCTCCCATGGAAACACAACCAACTAGAATATCCCAGACTGTAGAAACTCTTTTGTGAAGTCCAAAACTCGTTAACCCATACCTTCATTGAAGTTATCATCGGCTGAAATGTGGGTTAGCGGGGACTGTGGCCGCGAGTCACCACAAAGAGAGTAGCTGTGCTCTGCTTGGATGAGGGGAGCGGGAGATGCAGGTGACAGCTCCACTTCCATCATCTCATCTTTGTCGGACAGAAAGGGGTCGTTCAAGAGCTGCCCCAAAACGTCCTGGGAAAACTCATCGAGGAGTTCAGTGAAATGCTGCGAGAGAGAGAGAAAGGGGAAAAAAGAATACTGAGGATGTCCTTTCACTGCGACATAAAGGCATTCACCAAAATAACAAACACTGGCAAACAAATAAAAGTGATAAGCATCAAAGTCTTTTGACCATTTGGGGCCCTACAGTCATTCAGTGCCAAATCCTGGGCAGCAATTTCATTTGTGGTTCTTGGACGGTTTGCATCCTCACAACAGTCATCCATCAGTGTTAGTGTCATCCATTTAGGGTTATCATACATATGCAGGACCTGTTGGTGCAAATACAAGAAGGGCAACTAATGAGCACATTAGCATCAGGAGACATTGCTAATGGGGACACAATCCAGGAAACACACCCTGCATTTCAGTGAACACCTTTTACAGTGTCCTGGAGAGGGAAAACATCCAACTAAAATGAGGCAACCAGCTAGCTAGATGCAAGTTATTTTAAAAACCATTTCAGGATGTAAACACACCAGACATTGAAAACATGTGACTTCTACAAAAGACTCCTGGAAATTGTAGTTTATTACTGATGCTAGGCATTTTGGTTCTGCAAGGGGTGAACTACCATTCCCACGGTTTACTGGAGGAAGCCATGTGCTTTCATTGTACGGTGTGTACACAGCCTAAGACCATGGTAAATGCAGCAGTTTCCAGCTTGAACATGTCCTTGAGGCACTAAGCAAACTCCAGTATCAGTTTGATGCCCCAGTATGAAGGTCTTGATGACCTCAAGCCAGAGTTGAAAGTCCAGGTCACTCTGAACTGAAACTGCCTCCAACAATCCTAATGTAGTTGTACCAAAGGGAAAAGCACCCAACCTGTACTTGGGAAAAGGAGTGGAGGAAAGAAGAACCAGGAACCTAGGAAAATAAAGGAATAAATAAATGCCCAATAAATGCAAGCTGGGGGTTACACTGCACCAGAAATGTACCAGTTCAATGCGCACAGAAAAGGACAGAGGATGTTCCTCATAAAGTGGGAGCGTTTTCTTTTATTTAAGTCATTATCAGGTTTTGCCTCCCACATGCCCAACCCTGCTGATGCGCTGAAGCTTATAATAATGCAGAAAAATGGAATTCTGATCCTTGGAACTTCAATATGAAGAAGGGGAGGGGGGAACCAAGGCTTTTAAAAGGACAACTTGGCCATGCCCCAGCTGGAGCCTCCAGCAGCAGCTCAGTCTGTCCGGCCACATACCACGCCTTTCAGACAAAACATTCCTTTCATGGAGCCTGCCGCTGGCATAAGAGGCTATTTATGTCTGATTGCAAGAACCCCTGTAGGGGAGGCCGAGGCCCACACTTCAGTTAACTCTCAACTTTTTTGCTTGAAATCCCCAAAGCAGCTCAGAGCACCCTGGAAGACGTCTAGCAACAAAAGTTAAGTCGATGCAATACAAGCAGCAACAGGATGTCTGCCTGGCACTGTGAAATGGAGGACAAACCAGAACCTGACCTACTTTACCCTAGTTAGGTAAGGTAAAGGTAAAGGTACCCCTGCCCATACGGGCCAGTCTTGCCAGACTCTAGGGTTGTGCGCTCATCTCACTCTATAGGCCGGGAGCCAGCGCTGTCCGCAGACACTTCCGGGTCACGTGGCCAGCGTGACAAGCTGCATCTGGCGAGCCAGCGCAGCACACGGAACGTCGTTTACCTTCCTGCTGGTAAGCGGTCCCTATTTATCTACTTGCACCCGAAGGTGCTTTCGAACTGCTAGGTTGGCAGGCGCTGGGACCGAACGACGGGAGCGCACCCCGCCGCGGGGATTCGAACCGCCGACCTTTCGATCGGCAAGTCCTAGGCGCTGAGGCTTTAACCCACAGCGCCACCTGCGTCCCTCACCCTAGTTAGGTACTAAATCCTAAATCATAGGATCATATCCTAAATAATAAGAGTGTCCTCCATTCTCCCTTACCTAACTTAAACACCGCCATCGATGCACAAGAGGAGGTATCCACAGGCTTGTTGGGAGAACTAAAAGATTTGCATAAGTAGAAAATAATATTGGGAGTGAAAAAACCAGCTGAATCCAGACTGAATGGCTAAGTTGGAAGAACAAATGCTACAAGTCCCACTTGTTAAAATGTCTTAAAACGAAGACCTAGTTATTTGTAGAGCTACAAAGAACACAGATCACAATCAGTAACAGCCTTGTTCTTTGCAATAAAACCAGTTTATCTGCTGTTATTTTAGGATGAAACTATAAAACTATCAAGGCAGAGGACCCAAGCTTTTTTTGGCAACTATGCCACAAGTCACATTCTATTATTTTTAGATAGCGCCAGTCTAGTATGAGCTGGAATACATTTGCAGGCCTTCATGCCTGTAGCCCACTAAGTCAGGGTGTCAGCAGCAGCACAGTGAGTGTGAGGTAGGCAAGTGTCTAGAACTGAATTGTCAGACCAGACCCACCTGCTCCAGATGCCCCACTTACCTCCTACTGCCTCTGTCACGTTCAGCACCAGCACCCTAGGGTCACAGGGGCCCAAGTATTTACCAGCAACTCCCCATCTGGGTCTGCAATTCACACACAAGTCTTAAATTTGGGTGCACCACCCATCATGTCCATGCTTCAGCCAACAATCCAAGCGCTGGGTGAATGTCCTACCTGCTGGGTTAGACTGATGGGGTCAGGAGAAGCCAAAGTCTGTTGCTGCCAGAACCCTGCACTTTTCCCCATCCCAGACCATGTACCAGGGTCAACCTCCTGATTCCGTCCCCAGCTCAAAGCTTGATCCTGGGTTGCTGACTTTTGATTGCAAAACCATGGTTTGGGGGTTGCTGTTTTGTTTTACATTCAAACATTTTTTTACCAACTGGACATGCCATTCATAATGGTATCTACGTTCACACAGAGAGAGAGTGTGTGTTCTAGCAGGCTTTCATTCCCTACATAGCTAGCTAATGTCATCTACAATCCATTTCATTTTGGTGAGATTCCAGGCTCCACCCACCTACTTCCCAAAAGGGATCAGATCATGGATGGGGTGTGCATGTTAGAAATATATGAATCATGCAAAACTTAAGCTTCACATCACGTCTGGGTGGAACGAAATCCCTTCGGGAATACCCTTTGCTAGGTTTTCTAGCCTGCTTACAGATCTAACTCTTAATGTTGGAAGGGTGGCAGGTCACCATCATAATGGGGATGTCCTGAATTCCCACCTGTTTTAATTTGATTTCTTTCCACTTGGCTATCTGAAAATCTGGGGTCCGTGACAGTATTCTGGATCCACCACATTATCAAGAAATGTTTTCCCCCAAACTGTTGCACTCTCAAATCACCCCTCCTGTCTCTCCCTTAACATGGTCAGATTCAGGCATTTAATGTTCCTTCCACAGAGCATTCGGTTACCTGCATTTACAAGTTGTTTGCCTGCTCAAGTTAAAATCTAAAGATGGATTCACAGGAAATTGTGTAGTGGATCTGAATTTAGCCATGTACATGAGCATGTTGAGGCCAGAATGTACATGAGCATGTTGAGGCCAGAACATGCTCATGTACATTTTTCTGCATCTCGCCTCGATTGGCTTCTGGTCCCTTCTGTGTTCCTACATTACACTCTTGAGAGCATTACAGCAAAGAAGGTCATTTAGAAATATGTGGTACACTCAGTTTTGAGTTGGGTGTGTGCTTGCTTCTGCGTGCATAAGATGACTTCACCCAACATTTGCACATGACAGTATTTACCCCCCAAGGAGTCCAACGCCCACAATCTGCACGAAGGGTGCACTCTGTGTTTATTGCTGCTTGCCCAAATAGATACTCAGAGAGAACAGCTGTGCTGCAGAATTGCAGACAGCAGCATCAAGAAGTAATGTCAAGATGAAATGCCCCCTCTCCAGAATTCAACACCCACTGACAAGTAGAAAATTTTGCAGAGGAGAGTGGATGGGGATGAGAACTCATCAATTTTGGTATGGTCAAAAACGGTCTATTTCAGGGTAGACTTTGAATGGTTTGCCCAACCACTTGCGGTGGAAATAGATCTCTTTGGTGTAGCCAGCAGATGCTATGCCTCCATCATCCTAGGGGGATTTTGGAAGGAGAAATTA
Source organism: Podarcis muralis (assembly GCF_964188315.1). NCBI lineage: Eukaryota > Metazoa > Chordata > Lepidosauria > Squamata > Lacertidae > Podarcis > Podarcis muralis. The sequence goes on along the minus strand of NC_135664.1, from coordinate 55,331,974 downwards.
TAGCTACCTCTGCCCACAAAAACTCACTGCCACCATGGGCAGTGGCAAATTTTTAAAAGGAAAAAGGAGAAAGCAACGTAACTATTCACCACCAACAGTAAGCATCTACAAACATACATAAATACTGACATCTATCAAAAGTTTGTAGCTTTCTCCTGAAATCAGGAAAGAATCTGCATACTTTCCCTTTTTTTATTACACTTTGCAACGGAGTACTGGTGCACCTCTGCAAAAAGGCAAAATGCACGCTTAGAAATGTTGCAGTGTTGAGTGCTCTTGTTCATTGTTAAAACCAGTCATGACCTCCTCCATGTTGCCCCCTCCCCTCCCACTTTGTTTTCTGCCCCCTAGCCCGCCAGGATTCTGTACCCACTGAGCATGCTCATCAGAGCAACACCCCCATCAGAGTCCCATCAATGGACTCTAATGAGGGTGCCCCCCCCCTTTAGGGTTTTGTTTCTAAATATCTTTTTGAACTAAATGGTTTTTTTTTTCATTTTGCACTTCTGGAAACTTCAGGTTTTCCCCAAGCCCATTGATACATATTGCTTGTGTATGGGTATTATGGTTAAGCAACAATATTTACATCTAAGCACTGGAAATAAAGGGAATGAGGCATTTTCTTCTTCCAAGAAAGCAAGGTCTTTCCCCTCACTTTAAACATTTACAAAATCTGTCATCAGCATTCCAACATTCTCCTTCCCTGACAACCAGAGTGCAACAAAATGCACAGTGCAATAGCTGCTGCTGCGGAACTATTACAAGAGTAAAACTGGGGGAATCAACTCATCCCTAATACTATCCGATCTTACAGTGCTATTGTGTAGATAGCCAAAATGCTGAATTTTGTAGTTACTTCTTCAAGGTACCTCCCATTATATTCCATTTCTTATGTTTGCATTACCATAATCTGGAAACTTTCCACCTGGAATTGTCATTGCAGCCTGTCAGTAAAAGCAAGGTACTTCTGAACCAAAAGTAGCCGTTTTACTACTGCTTGATCTATCTAGCAGGACCACCATCCGGCAGGTATCACCCCTCCACTTTTGCACAAGCTCAAATCGATAAGCATCATTGGTTTGCTGCAACACAACACATCAGACCTACCAACCCTGAATTCTTTGCACAAGAGAGAAGACACAGTAAAAACTGTTCCACAACTTAGCAAGTACAGGCACATTAAGATTCTTTTGCGATTATCACTTTGCACTCCAACTTTGAGTGAAGGGCGGAGGGGGGGAATGTTTGCAAGGTTTTAATAGTCCTATAATACTGGGAAAGCAGCTGACAAAATAATTACCTTTGAATAGTTTTATGGCTAATTAATACTCAAGACCAGTGCTAGATTAAGAAGATGTGAGGTCCAAGTGTAGAATTTATGTTCCGTGGCTCCACATTATCTCTCTCCTCTTCAGTGCATTCCAATCTCTGCCCCTCCTCACTCCACCTTGCCCTGTTAAACTCCTGAGATCTGTCCTGGTGCAGAGATCAACAACTGATTTTTTCCTCCGCAGGTCAAAGCCTCTCTGAAGGTGAGAGGCAAAGAGGGACAGCAACCTACTGAACATTGTCAGCTAAGTCTTACCCAACCTCAGGCAACTTGTGCATACACTGAAAGATCCCACTGCCCAAATTCAGGCAATGCCCCCATCTGACTGCAGCCCCAGGCCACAGTGTTTGGTAGGTCCCTTGAACCCTCCTCTGAAGAAGCTATTGCAGTAGGGAGAAGGGCAAGATTCTGCAAGCTGCCTTCCACTTACATAAAATTATCTACTTACCAAGGAGATTACTCATATTTTAAGATTCCCACACAGCTGAGAAAATGGCAACGGTTCCAAAAACATCACACAGGACAAGTTCACTACCAGTGACTCGAGTCAGGATAATTAAGCCCTCAGCACTGTCAAAATTGGAAAACTCAGCAGTGGCCAGAAGATTGGAGAAGATCAGTCTACATCCCAATCCCAAAGAAGGGCAGAGCCAAAGAATGCTCAAACTACCACATAATTGCACTCATTTCACACGCTAGCAAGGTTATGCTTAAAATTCTACAAGGAAGGCTCAAGCAGTATGTGGATCGAGAACTCCCAGAAGTGCAAGCTGGATTTAGAAGAGGCAGAGGAACCAGAGACCAAATTGCAAACATGCGCTGGATTATGGAGAAAGCTAGAGAGTTCCAGAAAGACATCTACTTCTGCTTCATTGACTATGCAAAAGCCTTTGACTGTGTCGACCACAGCAAACTATGGCAAGTTCTTAAAGAAATGGGAGTGCCTGATCACCTCATCTGTCTCCTGAGAAATCTCTATGTGGGACAAGAAGCTACAGTTAGAACTGGATATGGAACAACTGATTGGTTCAAAATTGGGAAAGGAGTACGACAAGGCTGTATTTTGTCTCCCTGCTTATTTAATTTATATGCAGAATGCATCATGCGAAAGGCTGGGCTGGGTGAATCCCAAGCTGGAATTAAGATTGCCGGAAGAAATATTAACAACCTCAGATATGCAGATGACACAACCTTGATGGCAGAAAGTGAGGAGGAATTAAAGAACCTTTTAATGAGGGTGAAAGAGGAGAGCGCAAAATATGGTCTGAAGTTCAACATCAAAAAAACGAAGATCATGGCCACTGGTCCCATCACCTCCTGGCAAGTAGAAGGGGAAGAAATGGAGGCAGTGAGAGATTTTACTTTCTTGGGCTCCATGATCACTGCAGATGGTGACAGCAGCCACGAAATTAAAAGACGCCTGCTTCTTGGGAGAAGGGCAATGACAGGCCTAAACAGCATCTTGAGAAGTAGAGACGTCACCTTGCCAACAAAGGTCCGTATAGTTAAAGCCATGGTTTTCCCAGTAGTGATGTATGTAAGTGAGAGCTGGACCATAAAGAAGGCTGATCGCCGAAGAATTGATGCTTTTGAATTATGGTGCTGGCAACTCTTGAGAGTCCCGTGGACTGCAAGAAGATCAAACGCATCCATTCTTAGGGAAATCAGCCCTGAGTGCTCACTGGAAGGACAGATCGTGAAGCTGAGGCTCCAGTACTTTGGCCACCTCATGAGAAGAGAAGACTCCCTGGAGAAGACACTGATGCTGGGAAAGATGGAGGGCACAAGGAGAAGGGGGCGACAGAGGACGAGATGGTTGGATAGTGTTTTCGAGGTTACAGCATGAGTTTGACCAAACTGCGGGAGGTAGTGGAGGACAGAGGTGCCTGGCGTGCTCTGGTCCATGGGGTCACGAAGAGTCGGACACGACTAAACGACTAAACAACAACAACAACTGTCAAAATTACCTTAGCCAGCTTAACTGGGGCTCTGCTCTCAAAAGAGTACTTTAGCAAAATGGTTAGCCCAGTCTTGCTGGGTTTATTAATCCCAAGGAGCCAGCTTATCTGTTTGATCTTATTTAGCAGCAAACCAACGCGTGCTGAGCAGCTCGTTTGTCCTCAAGTGCGACAAATTAAGGCCATGTCTTCATGTCATCGGAATTCACAAACGCAGAGAGAGGCAGGATGGCATGCGATATCACACCACTTAAATCAAGAATATGGTGTGGAATGACCAGGTGTTGACAACTCCTGATCACATGCGCTGTCTAACCCAGCCGTCACCACCAGTCGGCAGAGCAGCTTGCACAACTCAATGGCACATCAGTGTGCATCTCTCGTGTATCAAGCGAGAACCGTGCGGGCACCTCAGCATCAAAACTGAAGTGTCTGTTGCCCCCAACCAGCGATATTAAAACTTTACTAAGAATTATTTTAAGTTGTTTTGAACTTTTAATAATAACAGCCCATCCAGACATTCCTTTTATTGTGCATTCATAAAGATTTGTGCTCACAGTGCTTTTGGGAAATTGTGACCCACCTCCCTTGTAATGCTGTTTGTTCTTGCAACTATTTCAAGGTAGGACAAGCTCAGTGCTTGTTCATAAAATCATAGAATTGTAGAGCTGGAAGGACCACAAGGGCCATCTAGTCCAACCCCTTACAATACAGGAATCTTTCACACAATGTAGGGCTCAAACCCATGACCCTGAAATTAAGTCTCATGCTGTACCGACTGACCTAATGATGTGTGGATGGTCCAGTATAAATCCACCACTAATCCATTATTATTGTATCAATGGTATATTACAGAATATGCCCCCTCCCCCCCAAAAAACCCACCACCACCACAAGTTTGGAGAGGCCCTAAGATATATTAAGGAAGTGCATGCTGCAACTGTGATTGAGATGTTCGTGATTTTATTTATTTACTATTATGATGCTTTCGTTGTGCACTGATTTCAGTAGCAGAACAAAACAATAAATCAGCCTTTCCTTTCCTGTGGCATCTCCCCTTGCAAAGACTGCTCAATGAGGAATGAGGGGAAAGACAGATTGTGTAATTATTTTCATCCCTCCTTCCTTCCTTCCCTCCCTACACAGGGTGGTACGCACAGTCATCCCTTCCCCTTTATCCTCACAGCAGACCTAAGAGACAGAAATAAGTGAGACACCCACTCGTCAAAGTTCATCCAATAATCTTTCTGTGGGCAAATGGGGATTGAAATCTAGGTATCCCCAGCCTAAGCACACTTGAGAACCTATCCACTATGCTGCTATGGAATCCCCACCCCGCAAAATTATAAAATCCACCAAATGCAAAGGCATTTTGACCAGAACTGTGAGAAACCACAACAGATTTCCTACTCCAACACATTTAAAGCAAGTATGTCCTGTTTCATTTACAGGGACACCTGGTGACACCTATACAGGGCAGCACTTTTGCTTTATTAATAGCCATCCATTTCTTTATTTTGCGTAATTATAACTAATATCCTACTTTTCAAGATATAAATCCTTTCACACAACATAAAAATGCCTTAACCAGTGTAAGCCAATCAAATTCTTCCCACACATCACTTAATGGAAGGAGGCCATATGGAAGGAGAGAAAAGTTCAGACGAGGACACCTGGTGCTATGGTCACCTGCCCCCTCTCTTGGAATTATTTCCCAAACCTGATGCCCTTCCGAAGCTCTGGACTGCAACTCCCATCATGTTGATAAATGCTGACCGGAGCTGCAAACCAAAAGTTCTGGAGGGTTGGGGAAGGCTGAAGTATATATAGGATGGTAGATGGCCCAGTCCTATTGAAACAGGTTCCTATGTCCTCTTTGAATGATCTCTATCATTTGGTTACCAAAAATAAAAATAAAAAAAAGAACCCACCCCTATTCTTGAGCTTTCTCAGCAGCAAGCATTCAGATACAGCGATACCTCAGGTTAAGAACTTAATTAGTTCTGGAGGTCCATTCTTAACCTGAAACTGTTCTTAACCTGAGGTACCACTTTAGGTAATGGGGCCTCCTGCTGCCGTCACGCTGCCACCGCGCAATTTCTGTTCTCATCTTGAAGCAAAGTTCTTAACCCGAGGTACTATTTCTGCGTTAGTGGAGTCTGTAACCTGAAGTGAATGTAACCCGAGGTACCACTGTACCAGGAATTCAGCATGCAAGGATTTTCCAGGTATAGAGATAAAATGGACTTGGGAAGCTTCTTGTTGATGTTTCCCATGCATTGCACCACTATTCTAAGAAAGTGGACCGGTAAAATATAAAACTATGCCGGCCTATCAAATTTTGGACACTTTAGAAAGAGGAAGCCTTGAAAAGGGGGTGCTTCCACCTTTCATCAAGGCTGTGGTCACATACCAGGCCAACCTGGGCCTTCTCACCCCAGGTAAGCACTTAGGCAGTGCTCAAGTGTTCTCTCTTTCTCCCTCCAACTATCAGAACAGGCCTCAGGCAACAGCAGCAGGGAATGATCAGCTGGCTAAGTGTAGTTAATTTCTGTAGCACCTTTTCCAAGGTCTCCTGCTATTTCCCTGGGCGATGCCAATCTTCTTTTCATTTATAATCAGGGTAGTTTTTGCCTTCTTATGTGTGTATTCATGGAGGTAGCCACGTTACAGTGAGCATCTGCTATGTGCCATCTGGACTGACAAAAGACAGAAAATTCAACTATGTCATATTTCTGAGCTGTTTGGAACTCAGAACAGCCTTTAACCTTAAAACTGCTGAGTACGACGCTTGAATGATTCATGCTTGATCCATAAAGGGGACCATCAACCACACAAACTGTGAACACCACCTACATCCCAGCAGGCCAGAATCCAAGAAGGGGAGGCAGAATGGATAAACTGAGGTTATTGCCAGTATCATAAAATTAGCTAGTTACAAACAATCAAAAAGGGCATCAATGATATTATGTTGGGAGCAGACAAAACAACATGCTGCCCAAATTTGTCATCTGAAAGATGGCACTACAGGATATTAGAAAAGGAATACCAAATAGGCACATTTATCATACAATGTGCAATTAATCCAACCACAATAATGATTTGTTCTCCGGTTTAGGATTAAATGTTTTATTGGTGTAACTATACAAATTATGCCAGTTTTTTAAATTCCGAAGGAGCTGGCAAGATGAACAGCAGGTTCTTATGCTGAACACATCTACTTTGTCCCATGTGTAAGGGGGGGGGGGGCAAGACAAGGAAGACATTTTCCTCCTCAGTGAGGGGGGAGGAGATATCTCCCACCTGCAAGTAAACCATCATCAAGCCTAAAAGAATAATCAAAGATAGATACTTAAGCTTTTGTAAGTGGCAACTAAATATTTGAAATATATTTCTTGTCCTGACATCATCTGGGGGAGCATGACTCATGTCTGCAAGGACCAATGTGATCATGTAGTGCAGGGTTCAGCAACCTAAGGCCCATGGGCCACAAGCAGCCCATCGGGGTTGTTTAATCGGCCCACGAGCCGCCTGCTTGGAGAGTCTCCACGTGCTGCACTAAACCGGCGCAGCACGGGGACTTGCTTCCACAGTGCTGGAAATCACACCTGTGCATGCGCAGACGCCGAAAATCGTGGGAGCTCACGCGATCCGGACCACGGAGGGATCTCCGCTGGAGTGAGCCGGCCCAGGCAAGGTAGACCTTGCCGACCCCGATGTAGTGGCCCAGCACTATAGAACACTCTCCCATTAGAAATCAAGCAGCCACCATCCCTCCTATGGGAGGCTTCTTACAAATTTGCACATTACATGTTTTATTTTTCCTGTAAGCTGCTTTGAAACATATGGTGGAAACTAGAGATACATTTATTTTCTAAAAAGATAAAGTCAGGCCTCGGTCCTGTATCGGGGTAGAGTGTCTCTACCCCAATCGTTCAGCCCGGACACTGAGATCCAGCACCAAGGGCCTTCTGGCAGTTCCCTCATTGCGAGAAGTGAGGTGACAGAGGGCCTTCTCGGTAGTGGCGCCCGCCCTGTGGAACGCCCTCCCTTCAGATCTGAAGGAAATAAGCAGCTATCTTCTTTTTAAAAGACATCTGAAGGCAGCCCTGTTTAGGGAGGTTTTTAATACTTAATGCTGTATTGTTTTTAACACTTGATGGGAAGCTGCCCAGAGTGGCTGGGGAAACTCAGCCAGATGGGCGGGGTATAAATAATAAATTATTATTATTAATTATTATTATTATTTGTCTCCAATCTACCACCACCACCACACACGACTCTGACTCTCTCTCTCTCTCTCTCTCTCTCTCTCTCACACACACACACACACGGGACAAACCTAAGTTACTGTGCCTCAGGAGCATATGTTATGGCTGTGATACCTCAGTTGGTAGAATATGAGACTCAATCTCATGTTTGTGGGTTCAAGCCCCATATTGGGCAAAAAGATTCTTGCATTGCATAGGCTTGGACTAGATGCTCCTTGTGGTCCCTTCAAGCTCTACAATTCTATGATTCTGTAACCCCCTCCTCCCCTTGCTAGAGTGGCCATGCATTCTGCCAAGGACAGTCCTCTATTTGAAGGAGTTGTCTACTTGAAAGGTTCTCCAGCCCAAGTCCAGAATCCTAAGCAGGGTGAGTAACAGGAATCTTGAAGTTGCAAACTGGATAAACTAGGGGTTTCCCCATATCAAGAACCGAGGGAGCAAACACAAAGGAAAAGGACAGATTGGGTGGAGCCTAATGCTCATATCATTAGCTACGATCTGAGACAAAGATACAGTGGTACCTCGCAAGACGAATGCCTCGCAAGATGGAAAACTCGCAAGACAAAAGGGTTTTTTGTTTTTTGAGCTGCTTCGCAAGACGATTTTCCCTATGGGCTTGCTTCGCAAGACGGAAACGTCTTGCAAGTTTGTTTCCTTTTTCTTAACACCGTTAATACAGTTGCGACTTGACTTCGAGGAGCAACTCATAGCACGCGGTGTGGTAGCCTTTTTTGAGGTTTTTGAAGACTTTGGTATTTTTGAAGCTTTTCCAAAACTTTTCCGACACCATGCTTCGCAAAACGAAAAAAATTGCAAGACAGCAAAACTCGCGGAACGAATTAATTTCGTCTTGCGAGGCACCACTGTAGCTTGATTCAACCATGGGAAGACTGTGGCCACTGCTGGAACATCAGGGTTCTTGAGCTGACTGGCAGATAGCAAATGTATCATTTATCCCTTAGCTCAGATAACTGATATGCTTGGGGATCTGGAGTGGTATCAAAAGTCTGAGCTGAAACAGCAGACTCAGGCATCCAACTCACATTTTAAAGTTCACTCCAATATTCCATGTCACTCCCCTTGGCAGCTCTCACAGCGTGGTGTGTGACATTTGGCTAACTACTGCTAGCCTTTGTATGACAAACACCACTGTTTGGGTACCCAATGAAGGATTGAGTGATCTCTAGTCTGCACTTAGGCAGGAAAAGTTGGGTAGAGAACAAAGGAAAGGATGGAAATGAGTGGCACAGGTAAGGAATGACTGGACAAACTGGGGTTCCCAAGATGCCTAGGGAGAAGAGAGACAGATAATTCAAGCATTTTGACAGTGCAAGACCAACAGGACCTCATAGCTTTAAACATGGTCTTGCTCATAAATTCACATGCACATAAATGTTAATTTTAGGCCATCCTAAGTCCTTCATTATTTTTTTTAAAAAAGAACTTTTGTTAAGTTTTCTGCCACCCTTACTAGACAAAGGCAACCAGGGAAAGTGGCTCTTTCAAATCTGCTTTAAAAAAATCAGATCACAAAACACAAACAGAACGTTCTCAGTTAAGGAGCCCAGCAACATGAATCTTGCTATCCTCTTTTTCCACCTTAGGGCAGATAGATAAACAAGCTGTTGCCTTTCTCCATGACATCAGTAAAAGCTTATTCAGATTCTAGTTCAGACTGAACATGCAGTTGGCTGTTAAGGAGGGAGGGAAAAACCACTGGAGTGTCTATGTGCTGGCCAGAATCACTGTGATATCATGGTTAGTCACGCATCCTGGGGTGAGAGCAGGCTTCTCCAGCTCACAACATCTGCCTCTCTCTTCTTCTGCTCTCCCCCTCAAGTCCCTGCAGACCTCCCACCAAGGAGCAAGACCATCATGGCCCAACTGTGAACACTGATGCAGTTCAGCAGTGGGGGCTGGTGCCCATTGAGACTGGTGAGGCAGAAGGTGGAGATGCCAAACAGTTGGTTGAGCCAGAACCAATGACAAACGCTGCCAACTACTTTCTAGTTTTGCTCCAGCCTCTGCCCTGCTGCGTTCTACAAGGGTGACACTGGGACTAAGGAGGAGGAGAGCTGGCAAGCAGTGTTATACCCTAGTCTGGTTGTAAGAAAGGAAACAGGCAGGTGAGGGGTGTCTGAGGGCACACCAAGGTTGCTGGGGCTTTGGAGAGCTGTTGCCCAAGTATCGGGCTAGATTGGGGTGGTTAACCTTTTGCCAGGCGAAGGGCCACATTGAACCATGGTCAAACCTCAAAATAGGTATGGTCGCTAAAAAAATAATAATAAAGGACAAGTTTGGAGGGAAATGAGGGTCACAATAAAAAGAGCCTGATGCAGCCTGTGGGTTGGCCACCTGTGGGTTAAATGGCCCAATGCAAAGGAGATGCAACAGCAAAACCCACTTTAAAGGCAGACAGGCAATTTTGTTGTCTTAAAATAATAATGGAAAAGTGAGGGGTAGGGGAACCAGTCATCCGAAAAAGCCTCCCCGCTCCCTGCTCTAACCTTAGCAGGGAAAGAAAGAAAAAAATAAGTAAAAGTCCTAGACCACATTTTGGACTCCACCTTTCATTACTGGTCTGTTAGGCTAGACAGGAATGCATTCCTTGGGGCGGGAGAGCTGGCTAGTCTCCAGAAGAAACTTAAACTGATTGTATCCTCCAGCAAAAAAGAATGGCTCACAACAGGCACACACACACACACACACACACACACACACACACACACACACAACCCATAACTGCATGGTTTCCCATCCAATATTTTAGGCTGCCTATGAATGTTTTAATTACAGAGCACCACACAGCTGGATAGAGAATTTTTATTTTAAAAACTGCCTACGGTGACTAGACCACTTCCAGACAACTGGGGAACGCTTATGACTCTTTGGCCTGAATTGGATTTCGTTTAAAAAGAAGAAACAAACACACAGAGACTGGATGACCCAGAAACCTTGCATATTCTGACATCTGTAGTTTATGTTTTGAAGAAGTCTAATACTAGCATTCTGCAATTGTAATCAAAGAAAATGTTTGCACACACAAAACACTAGATTATCGTTTTTCTTTCAGGATCTTGAAAGTAGCAAAACGGAAAGAACAGCAACAGTACGAAATGAATCAATTTTAACTTTACAACAAACAGTAAAGTGGGAGCATTTTTTTAAAGCTGGCATTTATATATTCCACCTTTCAGTAATTTGCACTTTCTGAAACAATATGCCAACAGAAACACAACCATTTCTGAGTTTTGCAAGGCAGGTCTCCAACCAAATAACATGTGCAAAAATGCACGTACTCAGTATGGATAAGCATGCATATTATTAGCAAAAATAACATGGAAAATGCATTATGTTAGGGGGAATATTATCAGGGAAAATGTGCTTTGCAACAATGCAAGTGCTAGACAAAACTGCATACTGTAGTGTATTAGGAGAACTTCTTGAAGTCAAACGGACTTCCGGGACAGATTCCGTTCAATTTCCAAGGTACAACTGTATATTCAATTTCAATGTGGAGAACAAAGCAATAAAATTTTTACGTTTGTTCCCACCCAAAAAACCCCACCTTAACCAAAAAGTGCGCATTCCAGCAAGGCTTTCTTCCCCATCTACACACACACACACACACACACACACACACACACACAAATGATATTCAAGTTTCCTCATTTAAATCCACCTTCCCTCACTCCCACTTGTGCAAAGTTCCCTCACTAAAAAAAACACTTTTTCAGTGAACTTTAGATATGACCATCAGAAGCTGCCTTGAGTCAGACTATTGCTCCATATAACTCTGCATTGCTACACAGATTGGCAGAGGCTCTTCCGGAAATCAGACAGGGGACATTCCCAGTCGTAACTGGAGGTGCCAGGGACTGAACCTGGGACCTTCTGCACACAAAGCAGATGCTCTCCTACTGAGCTACAGCCCTTCCCTTGAAGAAGGACTTCAATCTGCTTCAAAAATTTCGCACTGCCTTGGAAGAAAGGAGAGGCTGCTGGAGCACTTCCAAATATGCATGATTGGAGCTGATGAGGCAGGAGTACTTCAGGAAGTGAACAAGATCTTCTGGGCACTGGTGACCGTGCCAGAGCACTTCACTGGGGCAATTTAAGCATTGATAAGTGCAAGGGCTTTTTAGTCTCACATTTCATTGCTTGAGAACCCAGGACTGTAGAAGGCATACAAGGAAGAAAGTGAGAAATGGGTGTGGCCAATGAGAGGGGTGTGGTCTAGTGGAAAGCCAGCAAGGTGGATCTTGCCCATTCCTAATAGAGCAAACCACAGAGCCTAGGACTTGCCCATCAGAAGGTCGGTGATTTGAATCCCTGTGACGGGGTGAGCTCCTGTTGCTCGGTCCCAGCTCCTGCCCACCTAGCAGTTCGAAAGCACGTCAAAGTGCAAGTAGATAAATAGGTACCGCTCCGGCGGGAAAGTAAACGGAGTTTCCGTGAGCTGCTCTGATTCGCCAGAAGCGGCATAGTCATGCTGGCCACATGACCTGGAAGCTGTCTGCAGACAAACGGCGGCTCCCTCCGCCAATAAACCGGGATGAGCACCGCAACCCCAGAGTCGGTCACGACTGGACCTAACGGTCAGGGGTACCTTTACCTTTAATAGAGCATTACATCCAAACTGTGAAGTACTATTTTGACTCTCCTAATAACGATTTCATTGGGTGACATTTACTATAAACCCAGGGAGAAAAAATAATTGTGGGTACCTCTTTTTGTAAAATGAACAAGCATTGCTACCAACAATTCAGACATGCCAATTATAGCAACCTTAGCCTTCCACAGCTATTTAACCAGACCAGTTATAGCAGTGATTCCATGGTTTGGGGAAATGTTGCAGGGGAAACAGCATGAGCTGACATATTTAAAACAGGAACTCAGGAACTGCCAGCAGGTTCCCTTCTCACTTCCGCAACCCAGGAAGACCAAAAAGCCCTGCTATAGATAGCATAAAATGTTGTGCACTGGCCAGTGACGATATTTAGTACAGGGGAATTCAAATGGCTCTCCAAAGCTCCCAGCCACATTGCTTGCTACCCAGAAGTCAGGTTAATTATGCAGCCAGAGATGGGACTGGGAGAAAACTTGTAGTGAAGAGGAAGGTATATTAGCAAAGTTTGTTTCCTAAATCATTGGTACAAGAAAGCTGGGAGGGAGATAAGAGGATAAGGCCCTGGCAGGAGTCTCACACTATAGCAGCTAAACACAGACCACAACTCAGTGGCTGAACACATCCTCTGCATGCAGAAAATCCAAAGTTCAATTCCAGAGATGCCAGTTAAAGGTGACTACCAGGTGATGGCAAAGATCTCTGCTTGAGACCCTGCAGAGCTGCTGCCAGTCAGCTAGTCAAGAGTACATGTCACGGACAAATAGCCTAGCCTAGTATAAGGCAATGGGACGTGGGTGGCGCTGTGGGTTAAACCACAGAGCCTAGGACTTGCTGATCAGAAGGTCGCCGGTTCAAATCCCCGCGACGGGGTGAGCTCCCGTTGCTCGGTCCCTGCTCCTGCCAACCTAGCAGTTTGAAAGCACGTCAAAGTGCAAGTAGATAAATAGGTACCGCTCCTGCGGGAAGGTAAACGGCGTTTCTGTGCGCTGCTCTGGTTCGCCAGAAGTGGCTTAGTCATGCTGATCACATGACCCAGAAGTTGTATGCCGGCTTCCTTGGCCAATAAAGCGAGATGAGCGCTGCAACCCCAGAGTCAGCCACGACTGGACCTAATGGTCAGGGGTCCCTTTACCTTTAATATAAGGCAAGGAAGGGCCATGGTCTCAGGGACAGAGCATCTTATTTGCCTGCAGAAGGTCCCAGGTTCAATCCCCAACATCTCTAAGTAGGGATGGGAAAGATTCCCTGCCTGAAACCTTGGTGAGAAGAACCAGAAGAACTGGATGTACAAGAAATTTAACCTGTTAACCCCTGAAAACCAGAGTGAGCAGACAGTGCCTATTTCCCAGGCTTCTTTGTACCAGCTCAACTTGAAAGTCATGTTGTCAAATGAACTTTATGAACTTCCTGCCCTGCACTGTGAAAAATAGAGATTTGAGGTTGGGGAGGAGTGGGTGCAAGTTCAGAAGAAAGCCCCAACACATTATTTGATTATGAATACCAACAAGGAACTCAGGACTGCAATTCCTTAAGGACCGCCTCTCCCCATATGAACCAACCCATACCCTGAAAGCATCATCTGAGGCCCTTCTTTGTGTGTTTCCTCCGTGAAAGTTCTGGAGGGTGGCAACAAGAGAACGGGCCTTTTCTGCAGTGACTCCCTTTTAGTGGGATCCTTTCCCCAGAGAGGCTTGCCTGGCGTCTTCACTACATATCTTTAGGCGTCAGGAGAAAATGCTTCTCTGTAACCAGGCCTTTGGCTGATGAATGTTCTATGGCCTTTTAAATGTGTTTTGTGGGAGGGGGATCATTGGTTTGTTTTTGTTGTTGTTCTATTCTGCATTTTGTGTTCTCAATTTGTATTTTTATGTTGTGATCTTCCCTGTGATCTTCAGGTGAATGGTGATGTATAAATTTAATAAATAGTAATAAATAATAATAATAATGTTTACTATTCCTGATAGGCACACAGACTCTTTCTTTTTCTCTAGCTTGCAAGGTTCCAGTTAGTTCTGCTCACTCTACTCCACAAGAGAGGAGAATGTGAAAAATGTACTGCGTAAGCTGCAAGCAACACCCCAACAGAGACTGCATGTCAAATACTTTCAAAAAGGAGTAACATCACACCCTCCCAGGTACATTATCCACCTCCTTATAATATAAAAAGACCGCTGGTGTGTTGTGTGAAGTCACCTCAATACCAAAAGCTTGCTTGTACTTCTCAAAATACATGGCACTGTAATCCTAAATGTTGGAGTTTCAGCATCCACAGTGGGATTTCTTTCAGAGAGAAGCATGCATTGGGTTTCCAGAGAAGAGTCTGAAGGCACACAGCTCAGCTCTATTCCTGAAGATAAGCAATTCTTAGCCCTATATGGCCTTGCCTGAATGTGAGAGTCAACCATGAGTGCTGGGGATAGACAAGAAAGGAGTAAATAAAAATCTGCCTCGCTTGGTAATGAAACCTGCCGTGTGATGAACCTGGAAAGTCTGTAATATTTAGAAGTTTGGCACAGGAGATTGGGTGGCAGTAAACATGTGCATCTAATTAAGCTTGTTTTCTAAATGTGTTTCTTCCTGAGGCTCATATTTCAAGAAGTATTTTGTTAGTCATGTTGCCAGACCCTTGAGAAAGGTGAATTTCTTTCACTTACTATGAAGGCTGCAATCCCACACACACTTAATTGGGAGTAAGTCCCCACTAAATTCTGCACAGACATGCACAGGCTTATTTATGCTAGTCAAATCAAGGCAAGCTCAGGGATTTTTGCTGACCTTGACCATTCAAAACTGCATCACTACACAACTTGTGTGTTATGTGCCAACTTGGGTTTAATGCAAGCTGAGCAGCATATGAATAGCACATTAAATGGCCCAGAGTTGACCAAAATACTATTTTGCCATTTTCACTTATTGCTTGCATTTAAACTGACTGATTTGCAAAACAGGTGAGCTAAGCCAAGCTATGCTTTCCTGTGACCATACAGGCTCCTGGAGAGGAATTTGTAGTTGCTTTGCAGCTCACCAGTCCTGTTAGTTCAGCACATCAGTCAAGCCAAAGCATGGCTTGACACTTCGTACGAACCTGGGATTGTGGTTCAGCTCTCTCCTCCTGAATAATGATGTATAAGCAAGTACAAGCCTTGCTCTAAAAGAACCAAGGAGGAGCAAAGCACCTGCAATATCCTTCCCAGGAGACACTGTGTTTCTGCCAAACCATGGTTTGGTTGAGTGCTGCGTGTGAATGTGGCCAGTGATAATCTATTGTTTATTGTTACGGGAATGAGCCTTGGGCTCATTCATTCCCCCTCCCTTAGGAGACAACCAGAAATTTACACTTCTATTTTTAACTGCAGTTTAGCGCTCTGTCCCAACCTGTCTTGTTTCATTAAACCATAGTTAAGACTAACTACAGTTTGCAAACATTTGTCACACTGAGCCTCTTAGAGGAAGTGCAGGATTTAACCATAGCCGCCGCCACCTCCAAACTATAATCTGCCCACACTGCTCAATGAAGTCGTGCAAAGAGTTGAATCCAGAGATAGAACCCTGCTTGCACAATTCAGCTTTCCAGGAAATGGAAGTTGCAGAATGCATAAAAGAATATACACTTCCCCAAAAAGAGACACAAAGCTTTTGATTCCTGAGTATGCTGAAGCTATCCAATATTAGAAAGGCTGGAGAAGCTACCCCTCAGAATCAAGAGACCGTCAGGAATAGCATATTATGGGCACACAGGGTGTCAGTTGTATAAAAGCAGAAGGGGTTTTCCACTCACGCAAGGTATCTCTGGATCAAAGCATAATTGTGTCATCTACGAGTGACACAGATTCCCCACCACAAACTGAGAGAAGTATTTTAGTCTGCCCAACCACCATCAAGAATCACATCAACAAATCCTTTTGGATGAGAAGCACAGCCACAAGCTTCTTCTCAAACCGGAAAAGGAGATGAGATTACTCAGTTGCACATGGAAGTGTGTCCATGCGCACACATAGCACCACATTCTGGCAAAAGGTGAAATCATTTGTTTCCTAAATCTGAAGAATTGCATACATTTGCAACTCTGATTGGCAGCGCTGTTCGAGTAGGTGGTTTTCCACTTAGAGGAGCCTCTGTTATAAATCAGCTAGCTCTGTGATTTAAGTGTTTGTATTCATTCCATGAGACAGTGCTTCATGGGTTGCTTTTGTTTTTGTTTTTTTACCCTAGACCAAAGTTCGTTTGTGAAACGAGGAATGCCAATCACCATCTAAATAAAGACTGTTAAGAATGTAAAAACTTCCTTCTTCCAGGAGAACTAGATAAGGAATTCTGGAGCAAAGTGGAAGGCCAAAGCAACTCACATGAGCATTATGCTTTGCATAGGCAGCAGGTTTTCTGAGAGATATGAAATGCAAGGGGGCTGTACCGGAGAATTTCTGCCTGTCATGCAATTGAAGACTTACCTGGGGCAGGTAACTCCCCAAGGTGCTAACAATAGATTGTTCAGCATCAGGACCAGCATAAATGCTATACTTATTGCTGCACTGATCCCAGTTCTCACTGAGGTGATGAGCCTGTTTGGGGCCTCTACAATTACAGACTTGGGATGGGTGGAAAAATAGCTTGAACATGCCTACAAATGTAAAGCTTGCATGTCAGGGGAAAGAGTAGACTATTACAACTCTTCTACCGCAATATGTTCATTTTATTGTCGTTATTACATTTATATACTGTCATCTAACATGGATGCTTTAGCTGAAATTCCTGCATTGCAGAGGGTTGGACTGGATGACCCTCACGGTCCCTTTGAACTCTACAGTTCTATGATCTATTAAGGTTGCATGCACTCCATACATTTAAAGCATAAGTCCTCAAAGCATCCTAAGAGCTGCAGTTTACCATTTACCGATCTAATTCCCAGCACCCTTAAACTACAGTTCCCAATATATTTTTTTGAGGGGTGGGGTTGCTTTAAATGTGCAGTGTGCTTTAATCCACTGGGTAGTTTTACAGATTATTTTAATAATAATAAAAACTATAAATACAGATCAGCATCCCAAAAACTCTGCAAAGGCATATGCTTTCCTTTGTACATTGCTGGGGACAGCTTTCCATCAAACAAGCTTGCCTCTAGTATTTGAAGTGGTACAGGCTACACGCAGGTTTACCACCACAGTGGGAATTCAGCCACCACAACTGTCTCTGCCTGTGCCGCGAGAGGAGACTGGGAAGCAGGGCCCAGGGTTACAGATGTTTATTCTCTCACCAATACTGAAAATCACATGTTATATAATTAGCACAAACCTGAAACTGAAAAACACCCTTTATGTTGCTAATCAGGGTTGGCTCTCTCGCTCTCCCCCGCTCATTCCCAGCAGCATCAATTTTAATTCCATGCCTGCTTTTAGAACACCTGCCACAACAAGGCATCTTTAATATTTCATCTACAACTCAGGTGCTACTATGATACGTTGACTTGCTGCTCTATTTTCTAAACAACTTCCAAATTAGTTCTACAGTTGCAAAACGTCAAGTTGTCACGGAGTCAGACACCGGCAACCCCAGAAGCATTAAGATATTAAGAACAATATTGATATTATTGATATGGACAGGGGTGACACCCACAGCTTAGACAAACTTGGACAAACTTATCCGGCCTGAACTGAACACAGCATCATACTCTTACTGAACACTATCTATGCATAACTACCTAGAGGCAGATCCCATAGAGTTCTATGAGACTCACTCCCAGATAAGTAGGACTATCATATTAAGTACAGTACACATTCTCAGAGTATTCCCCCAAAACACATCAGCACCACAGTCCTGGATGAGGCCAATGGCTCAACTAACCCAACATCCTGCTCTCACAGTTGCCAACCAAAGGACTGTGGGAAGCATATCATATTCCTTTAAAAAACAAAACAAAATCAGACTCACGATTGTGGCAGTATAAAGGTTATTATCAGGGTTACAGCCATCCCTCTAGCAGGACTCTAGACCCAGGCCCAAAACAGGGTGCTTCCAAATCTGAAGGAATGGAGGCAGTGAACAACTAGCAGACAACTAACTCTGGTCACATTCATACCATACATTTAAAGCACCTAGCTTCTCCCAAAGAATCCTGGGAACTGTAGTTTGTTGAGGGTGCTGGAAAGTGGTTGTTCTGTGACAGGTTCCATGAGTCTCTGAGGAAAGCTTTAAATGTATGGTGTTGGTGTGGCCTCCCTGTGTCTGAACAAAACACATTCCCAACCCCTCAAAATCAAGCGCAAGGGTCAAAACACACATTCAGACTTCAGATGGAGAGTGAAGTTGTAAATGCATAAGCCAAGATTCCCAGCTTGACCCCTGCACCCCAAACTTTAAATGTAGAACTGTACCCTGAAAATTCACTTATGGTGGCATTCAACTAAGTTTTACTCAGTCCAAATATAAATCACTGCATGAAAGTGGCCACTTCCAGTAGTATCTAAAATATAGTTCCACAATATCCAATTCATGCTGTAGTACAATAATCAAGCATCCACATTCTGAAATGGTAAAAGGTCTTTTTACAGCCTGACTTATCTCAAGACAGCACAGAAATCAAGGACTCAAAATGTGTACGTATTTTCCTCAATGCCTTCTTCCCAAACAGATATTTTCCTATTATTGCCATCCACCATTGGCCTTGCGGTTCTCTTTCAGCATTGTTGCTTTCGAGACTTCCTCTTTCCATATGAATCATTTCCTCCCTACTGTCAGCATCAGGGTTTTGAACACCAAATCCTTTTGCATTATTTCCACTGTATTTCCAGTGCTTTTGCCCCGATAAGAAATTTGTGCGTTGAATTCCTTTTTTTCTTTCCATTTCTTCTACATTCCATCATGGACAAATACACACAGTTATAGAGGAGCCTTCCTCAACCGGTAACCAGTTCATTGCTATGGATTATGATGTTCTTTCAGATTAGGTAGTTAAGGGAATGGAACAGATTTCCCTTCTATGCTTTTTAGCACAACAAAAAAAGCAAAGGTTTTACCAAGCTAGCCTGGGCAATCTTACACAGGAACAGCCAAGACTAAAAAGTCACTAGAGCTGCAATCATGTATATAGACTAGCTAAGACAGGGGTCAGCAACCTAAGGCCCATGGGCCACAAACGGCCCATGGGGGTCATTTAACGGCCCATGGACCCCCAACACCCACTTGGTCGGCTCCCGTGTGCTGCACTAAACCAGCACGGAACAGAGTGGGGACCACCTTCCGCGAAGCTCCTGCAGCCAATGGGAACCTGCGCACGCCTCCTCTGCACTGGAAGGAATGCCGGAAATAGCGTTTGCACATGCGTGCGCACTCTGGCCCACCACAGCGTCTGCGGAACCGTGAACCGGCACAAGCCACAAAAACTTTGCCAACCCCTGAGCTAAGAGAATGCAAATTATCACTGAAGGGTAGGGTATAAATGTCGGTAGTAAAGGCTCCTTGGTACAGAAAACTGCAATTACTGACACTCCCTCCCAATAATCCAGCCTTTCCTCAACCTGTGTTGGACTACAACTCCCATCACCCCTAGCTAGCAAGGCCAGAGCTCAGGGATGATGGGAGTTGTAGTCCAACAACATCTGGGGACCCTCAGGTTGAGAACCACTGCAATCCCACATTCCCCTGTTCTCATCTCATCTCTCTGCTCTTGATGCCACTTGCTGAACTGCTTCAAATACGCCTGTTATTTCTTGCAAGGGAGTCCGCGACTTGACATTGGCTCTACTTCTCCAATGTCACAATGAACCTTGCAACCTTTGGGTTTTTTTTGTTTGTTTTTTTAATAATATTTTTTATTGCTTTTTTCCAAGGTCAGATACATCATCAATGATTCAACAAAAGCGACTTTACAAAGAAGAAAAAAGAAGATTATAAAAGAAAAAAGTTCACATTTTACAAACAATTTTTCATGATCCACTGGACTTCCCCACATCCTCCACCCCCTGCATCCTTTACAATAAAGAAAAATAACAGCAAATTGATACCTTGTTTCATGCGTTTTTGTACATTCATCTAATTATATTTTAGATTTAGGGTACTTGTCATTAACTCCCTTTTCCATCGATCCTAAAAATAAAAACATTACTCTAAACTTTAGTCATTTCACAGTCATAACTTAGTTTCCACCATAATCAAATTTAATTGCTGAAGCTTGTTGTCTCCAAACTTAGCAAATTCTCAACATTCATATAACTTATAATATTTTTGTAAATAGTCCTTAAATTTTTTCCAGTCCTCTTCCACTGCCTCTTCTCCCAGGTCTCGGATTCTGCCAGTCATTTCGGCCAATTCCATGTAGTCCATCAGTTGCGTATGCCACTCTTCCAGCGTGGGTAGCTCCTGTGCCTTCCAATATTTAGCTAAAAGAATTCTTGCTGCTGTAGTTGCATATAGAAAGAAGGTTCTGTCCTTCTTTAACACTCTCTGGCCCACAATGCCCAGGAGGAAGGCCTCTGGTTTCTTGTGAAAGGTATACTTAAATACCTTTTTCAACTCATTGTAAATCATTTCCCAGAAGGCCTTCACCCTCGGGCATGTCCACCAGAGGTGAAAGAATGTTCCTTCAGCCTCCTTACACTTCCAACACTTATTATCAGACAGATGATATATCTTTGCAAGTTTGACTGGGGTCATGTACCACCTGTATATCATTTTCATAATGTTTTCTTTCAAGGCACTACATGCCGTGAATTTCATACCGGTGTTCCATAACCTTTCCCAGTCTTCAAACATAATGTTGTACCCAATATCTTGAGCCCATTTTATCATGGCTGATTTAACTATCTCGTCTTGAGTGTTCCATTTAAGCAGCAAGTTATACATTCTTGAAAGCACTTTCGTCTTAGGTTCAAGTAGTTCTGTCTCTAATTTCGATTTTTCCACCTGGAAACCAATTCTTTTATCTTTTTTAAAAGTCTCTTGAATTTGGGCATAGTGTAACCAGTCTCGCACCTTATCTTTTATTTTTTCTAAACTCTGCAACCTCCAGTTGTCTCCAACTTTTTCTATTATCTCACTGTATTTTGCCCAGCCACCCTCCATATTAAGTAGTTTTGAGGCCTTTGCCTCCATCGGTGATAGCCACCTCGGTGTCTTGTTTTCAAGTAAGTCCTTATATTTAGTCCAGACAATAAACAAAGCTTTCCTGACAATATGGTTCTTGAACAATTTATGAACCTTTACCTTGTCGTACCACAAGTATGCGTGCCATCCAAAAGCATTGTTAAACCCTTCCAGATCTAGGACATCAGTGTTTTCTAATAGAAACCAATCCTTCATCCAGCAGAAGGATGCAGCCTCATAGTATAACCTTAAGTCCGGCAGGGCAAATCCCCCTCTTTCTTTTGCATCTGTTAATATTTTAAGTTTTATCTGGGGCTTTTTGCCCTGCCAGACAAACTTCGTGATGTCCTTCTGCCACTTTCCAAAACATTCCACTCTGTCCACGATCTGCAGGGTTTGAAACAAATATAACATCTTTGGCAGTACATTCATCTTTACAGCTGCGATTCTTCCCAACAAGGAGAGTTTTAATCTTGACCAAATTTCTAAATCCTGAACCTTGCAACCTTTGGACCACATTGTTGATTACAGTCAAAGCCTTCAATACTGAACTGTGAAGTCCATGAGCGACTTCCTTAAAACTACACAGAGAAAACTACACAGACTTCTGCAAAACTCAAAAGATGTTGCCAATGCATACTGGGCTTCCAAAATAGCACTTTATGGTTGCAGAAGCATTTGATTGAGCATTTGAGTCTTTCTAGGGAGAGGCAACCCTTTCTGCTTACAGGAAGATATTTTTAAAGGTTTTGGTGCTATATCATTTCTCTCTCCATGTTCTTCACAACAATACCGTATGTAATCTCTCAAAGGACCTGTTGATGGCATTTTACCATTGTACTGTTGAGAGTGTATTAACTTATGGTCTGTGTGTGTGGTTTGGGAACTGCACAGTCAGGGGAAAAACAATGCTGTCCAGGGTTGTAAAGACTGCGGAGAGAATAATTAGGTGCACTCTTCCCACCTTGGATCAAATCTATGCTTCCAGGTGCCATAAGAAAGCTGCAGAGATAGTGCAGGATAGTGCACACCCCGGAAATGATCTCTTTCAGCTTCTGCCTTCTGGAAGAAGGTACAGGGTTATAAAGACTAGGACTAGCCACCTGAGAAACAGTTTTTATCCAAATGCAATTTTGGTTTTCAACGCAGTGTAAGGTAGTCTCTGTGGGAGTATATTGTATTTAATTATGGGGTATCAGAGTTTTTAGGGGGTTAACCAGGCTGGGATAGCTGGGATAGCAGGCTTGTTGGTTTTTGAATGTCTGATGTAGATTTTTTTCAATTTCGTTGTTCTGTATGGGACAATGACAATAAAAATTATTGTATCGTTTTCTAGCATTCACAATAGACACATGGCATAACACAAGGGAAGTCTGGGACAGCAAGCCAACACATGCAGCAATGCCGGGGCAGTGTTTGCATGCACACGTCCCCCCCCCCCCAACAGAGTTTCCTTGCCTAGCCTTGCCTGGGATCTTTCTGCCGTCCCACTGAGCTAAGGCCTTTCTCTAGCAAGAGTGTTTCTTCTACCAAAGGCTTGTTTTTCTGCTGTGGATTTTTGCCTTCAGGGAGTTGTGAATGAGTAAAACTTTCCAGCTGCTGATGGAGAAAGCAAGCAGGGACGGCCAGAGTCTGGCATTCGCACACAATGGAATCTCACATCTGGAGCGCCAGCAGGCGCCAGGTTACTTGTGCTTGCTCACTCCGTGAAAGGGTCTTTTGTTACTTGTGAGGCACGACTTATGAATGCAGCGTTTTCTACATCTGGTAGTGGTGGTCTTTGTTTTTATACAGGAAGGGTCGGAGGGGGAATTTAAAGAGCATGTTTCGTTCTCCAGTTGTTTAACCAATGAGGTTGGGTTCCACAAATCCCACCAAAGAAGAGAAGCAGAAGGAATACAGTCATAACACACATGTGTCTTTATCCCCGGATCTTCCATGCTATTTCCCTCCCCCCAACTTTCTTCAAATGGTGCAAAATGGAAATGAAATTTCACATTTCATACAGTTCTCAAAGAAAGCTTCCTTTGGGGGGGGGGGGATACTGATATACAGTGGCACCTCAGAAGTCAAACAGAATCCATTCCGGAAGTCCATTCAACTTCCAAAAGTTTTGGAAACCAAGGCACTGCTTCTGAATCTGAAGCTGCGTTGGATATTCGGGTTCTAAAGAACGTTCGCAAACTAGAACACTCATTTCCGGGTTTGACGCGTTCAGGAGCCAAAATATTCAAGTTGCAGGGTACGACTATATATATATATATATATATATATATATATATATATATATATATATATGCTTTCGTAGATTTTCACGGGTACAGGAATGCAGGTTTTGGTGTCCTCGGGTGTCTTCCCGTGTAAAAGTTGGGGTGTCTAGGCGACGTTTCGACGAGGTCTCACTCGTCATCTTCAGGCTGGTGCTTTCGGCTTCTTGTTACTGGAACAGAGCAGGATCTCAGTGTTTGAGTTCCTATAAATACTGTTGAGGAGGTGTGGTGTATAGCCTCCAATGTTCTGGGCAGAGAGGAAGTTCCCAGGCTAGTGTGCCTTTTCTTCTTTTGTTTCTTAATTGCTTGAGGGATATCTTGAGTGATTTCTTGAGTGATATCCTGAGTACCACTTAGGTGGGTCATTAGGTGTGGATTAGTTGCTAAAGCCTTTGTGTCTTGACCTCTTGAACTTTGTGAAGAGTTTTTCTGAGAAGATGGCTGTACTGCATTTAGTTTTGCTCTGGCTTGGCTTCGTGTATAGGGGCGAGCTGTGGTTTTGTGGCCTGTGCCAGCCAGATCTGTGTAGGGATTGTAGGGGGGTGCAGCATCCGGAGGTGCCACCATGGTTTGGCTACTGGATGGTGTCTGTAATTTATCTGTGGAGAGGGTCTGGGTTTGGGTCTGGTGTGGTTGATTGGTGATGGCGTTCTGTGTGCCTCTGGATCTGGTGTCAGTTTTTGTGGGGAGGGCTAATTTCCAGATGTCTGGCAAGCGGGATGTGTCGTCACGCTTGTTCATGTTGTGAGGGTGTTTCTCTATCTCGATGGCTTCCATGATTATTCTCTTGTGGTGATGTTCCATGTTAGAGAGCAATTTGGAATCTGCAAAATTAATTTCGTGTCCTGTTTCTTTCATGTGTTGGAAAAGAGAGGAAGTTTTTTCTTCTTTTTTGACGGCATTCTTGTGTTCTGCGATACGTGCATTTATTTGTCTGTTTGTTTGTCCAATGTACGTGGCTGGGCAGACTTTGCAGGGTATTTCATAGACCCCTTGGTTTTCCAACTGGATTTTATCCTTGGGGTTTCTGAGGATATTGGCTATTTTTTGGTTGGCGCAAAAGGCTGTTTTGATATTGTGTTTATGGAGGATTTTGCTAATTTTATCTGTAGTGCCCTTGATATAAGGAAGGAGGGCCATGCCATTGTTTTCTTCTGTGTCTTGGTTTTTGGGGGGTGTTTCTTTTTGGATTAGCTTCGTAACCCTGTTTTGCTGGTATCCATTGGCATTGGTTACGAAGCTAATCCAAAAAGAAACACCCCCCAAAAACCAAGACACAGAAGAAAACAATGGCATGGCCCTCCTTCCTTATATCAAGGGCACTACAGATAAAATTAGCAAAATCCTCCATAAACACAATATCAAAACAGCCTTTTGCGCCAACCAAAAAATAGCCAATATCCTCAGAAACCCCAAGGATAAAATCCAGTTGGAAAACCAAGGGGTCTATGAAATACCCTGCAAAGTCTGCCCAGCCACGTACATTGGACAAACAAACAGACAAATAAATGCACGTATCGCAGAACACAAGAATGCCGTCAAAAAAGAAGAAAAAACTTCCTCTCTTTTCCAACACATGAAAGAAACAGGACACGAAATTAATTTTGCAGATTCCAAATTGCTCTCTAACATGGAACATCACCACAAGAGAATAATCATGGAAGCCATCGAGATAGAGAAACACCCTCACAACATGAACAAGCGTGACGACACATCCCGCTTGCCAGACATCTGGAAATTAGCCCTCCCCACAAAAACTGACACCAGATCCAGAGGCACACAGAACGCCATCACCAATCAACCACACCAGACCCAAACCCAGACCCTCTCCACAGATAAATTACAGACACCATCCAGTAGCCAAACCATGGTGGCACCTCCGGATGCTGCACCCCCCTACAATCCCTACACAGATCTGGCTGGCACAGGCCACAAAACCACAGCTCGCCCCTATACACGAAGCCAAGCCAGAGCAAAACTAAATGCAGTACAGCCATCTTCTCAGAAAAACTCTTCACAAAGTTCAAGAGGTCAAGACACAAAGGCTTTAGCAACTAATCCACACCTAATGACCCACCTGTGGTACTCAGGATATCACTCAAGAAATCACTCAAGATATCCCTCAAGCAATTAAGAAACAAAAGAAGAAAAGGCACACTAGCCTGGGAACTTCCTCTCTGCCCAGAACATTGGAGGCTATACACCACACCTCCTCAACAGTATTTATAGGAACTCAAACACTGAGATCCTGCTCTGTTCCAGTAACAAGAAGCCGAAAGCACCAGCCTGAAGATGACGAGTGAGACCTCGTCGAAACGTCGCCTAGACACCCCAACTTTTACACGGGAAGACACCCGAGGACACCAAAACCTGCATATATATATATATATATATATATATATATATATATATATAATCAATTCCTAGCAATTTTATATTTGCCTTTTATCTCTCTCTCTGGTTCAACGTTTTCTTGCTTTTTTTTACCCCCACCAATATATGGCAACGGACTTAACTTCTCAATAAAAAGATTATCCTGTTGTCTACCTACCCTAACTAGATTAGCTTAAAATTTACCATTCCCAAATGCTTAAAATCCAGTCATCTGATATCAAGATCCTTCCCCCTCCCCTTCAAATTACGACATTGTTACATGAGCATCACTTCCAAAAGAAATAACCATTTCTCTGTCATCCAGTAAAGCTAAATCTTTCCCACAACCAAACATAACTGGTTGGTTTTCCATAACCAAACATAACGAATGGATCTGCTAAACGATGAAAACCAACCACCTCTTCTGAGCAAGTGCCACCAGTCCCTCCATGCAGAAAGTCTGCTTTCAAGCTGCTGGGATTACAAACACAGCTGTAAGGGGAAACGGCAAGGCAGACACAACATGTGATAGAGAAAGGAAACTTCAGCTATTGGAAACTGGACAGAGAAACACAACCGATACAGGTAACCAGCTGAGTCGGATAGAATTAACCTCAAGATGAGAGAAGCAGATGTTCCTCAGAAAGACTGCCACATTGCTCTAGGTTTGGTTTGGTTTGTAAGTGAAACAATATGTTCCTTCCAGGAACTGGAAGAATGAAACGCTCCCAGAGATTACAGATTGGCAGATACTCATGTTAGAATATCTACAATTAGCAAAACTGTCGGGATCAGTTAGAGGAATATCGAAAGAAAAAAAACAACTAGAGAATGGATAATATTTAAGAATTATGAAAAACTTTATTGTACAATTAACTGCATATTAACAGAAATTGAGTGATATTTGTAAAGAAAAAGATCAAAGGAATGTATACAAAGCAGGAAGAAATGATATTATACAATGTAAACCTGTGTAAAAAAGAATGTTATATCAAACAGTATAATGAGAGGGATGGGAAGGATTGTGCTGATGAGTACTTTTACTATGTAAATAACTTTGTCTTTTATTAAAAAAATGATTTGTTCCTTATCTTTGTTACTTCTTTATTTTTTTCTTTATAAATTTTCTATTTTATATACTTTTCTCTTTTTTAACGTGTTAAGAGTACATAATGTTTGTACTCTTGACATGCAAATCTTTTAATCAATAAAGAATTTATAGTTTAAAAAAAAGAAAAAAGGAAGAAACAATATGACCGCACCAATTTTCACTCTCTTCCCCAAGCCTTCTAAGAGCACCTCAGTGGAAAATGGTTGTTTCCAGCACTGGATTTCATGCCCATAGGAACACAAGAAGGTATTGGACGCCAAGTCAGGTCATTGGCCCACTCAGCTCAGCACAGCCTACAGCTTGAAAGTTTGGAGTCTTTCCCAAAATGCCCTAAATATGTTGGGGGCTGAAGGTGGGGCCTTCTGCATGAAAAGAGGTTGCTCCACCACTGAGTGAAGGGCCTTTAAAATTAAACAAAGCCATCATTTTAGTCATGGTGTTAGACATCCTCAAAGCCTTTGACTGCCTAGAAGAGGGAGGCATGCTGGCAGTCCTGTCTCAAATGAAATTTGGCCACAAATTCAAAGAAAATCTTGAAACAAATGTATACTCCAAAGCTTCTGCCACATTAAAAATAGACAACATTAATTCAACCTCAGGGAGGATTTGACAAGGGAGTTTCCACTCTCATCCTTTCTGTTCCTCCTAGCTACAGAACCATTAGCCATACGCCTCAAAACACCACCAAATTGGGAGTCCAGATTGAAAAACAATAATACATGATCAGACTGTCCGCTGATGGTTTTGTGGCTATGACCCAGTGAGGAGAGCAAGAGGGTTTTGAAGGACTTCTTGAAAAACCTGAATTCTGATAACAATACAGAGGTCAGCTGCAAGCAAGTCCCAGAGTTCTGGGGTTATTACTGATTGATTGATTGATTGATTGATTGATTGATTACCTACCCTTGTTATGGAACAGGGCGGAGGGGAGGAGGGATGATTAACAAAAATCCATCCTCCTGGCAAACTGGGAATAATATTCTCTGACTAATGCAATTTAGGACATTCCAAACCTTTCCTCAGCAGAGTTTCTTTCTTTTCTTTTTTTTTAGAAAAATAAGCGGCTCACATAAATGTAAACTAAGTTTCAGTAATGAAGGAAACTGTAACAGAATAACATGATGAGAGAAATTAAATACATGAGGCAAGTCTGAGGCAAGAAAACAAGAGGCAGTTAGTCCCTCTTAACTATGGGTAGGCAAACTAAGGCCTGAGGGCTGGATCTGGCCCAATCCCCTTCTAAATCCGGCCCGCGGATGGTCTGGGAATCAGCTTGTTTTTACATGAGTAGAATGTGTGCTTTTATTTAAAATGCATCTCTGGGTTATTTGTGGGGCAAAGGAATTTGTTCATTCCCCCCCCCAAAAAAAAAAATATAGTCCGCCCCCCCACAAGGTCTGAGGGACAGTGGACCGGCTCCCTGCTGAAAAAGTTTGCTGACCCCTGCTCTTAACTGACATTCTTAATAGAACACATTGAAGGGAGGGGCCGGTTCTGGAGCAGAAGACACAAGCCCCGCCCACCAGATACCAAAAATTTTAGTGATCAAATTAAGCCCCAGTGTTTTCCTTACAACCCTAAGGTCCCCTAAGGGCAACCATATGATGGGGGGGGAGGGTTATTGGGTTGTTGTTTTTATTTTGATTAAATGTTTCGTGGTTTTATATTTTGATTTTGTTCTGTGAACCGCCCTGAGACCTCCAGGTAGAGGGCGGTATATGAATTCAATAAATAATAATAGTGATGATGATTTTAGCGCCTAGACAGGGCCAAATAAATTGCGTCCTCCTGCTCAAGAGAACAGGGAAATGGAGGAAGCTGTTGCTGAGTGGTAGAGCACCTGGTTCCCATAGGTAGAAGGCCCCAGATTCAGTGCCTGCCATCTCAGTTTCAATCCCTGGTAGGACTGGGAAAGACCCTACTTGTGATCCTACTGCTGCCATCAAGTCCTGACAATACTGACCTCAATAAACCAGTGGCCTGACTCAGCGTAAGGCGGCTTCATATGTTCTTAATTGTTTATCTGTTTTTGGTCTGTTTTTGAATGACTTCTTAAATATCCAACTCAGCTTAAACCCTGTTAGTGCTAAACGTTGATCAATGAACACGGAAGGCCAAAGGCCACTGCAACTTATTCCAATGCTGCTGCTGCTTCTCCTTTGTTGTTATCAGAGGTGTGGCTGTGGCTAGTTAACACAAAAGAGGAATTACCAGAACTGGGGATTGCATCCAACAAAATTATCCAATTAGAGGAAGTAATCTATGCGGCAGGACTTCCTTTCCTTTTCCTCTCCCCCCATATCTGTTTGGGGTTTAATTTAACTCTCTACAGCAGATAGAGGATGATATCCCATTTCAAGGGCAGAAGTCCTTGAGCTAATGCAATAACTTCATTCAAGAAGTCGCCACATCAGTTTTAGTTCTGACTCTGGGAACCCCTGAAAAAGTCCCGTTTCCCTGGTAAAGGAAGGGATTGGATAGTGGGAACCACCCGGGCTTTGGGTGCTGCATTAACCTACTTTCATTTGTGAGACATTCCAGAGCAGATCTGAAAATGACAGCCACAGAGGTCACCCAGAAAATTCCCAGAAACAAAAGGGAACGTCTTCTGAAAACTGCCAATTGAATTAAGATTTATTAACAGATAAAGGTGGGTGGCACTGTGGGTTAAACCACAGAGCCTAGGGCTTGCCCATCAGACGATCGGCGGTTCGAATCCCCACAACGGGGTGAGCTCTTGTTGCTCGGTCCCTGCTCCTGCCAACCTAGCAGTTCGAAAGCACGTCAAAGTGCAAGTAGATAAATAGGTACCGCTCCGGCGGAAGGTAAACGACGTTTCCGTGTGCTGCTCTGGTTCACCAGAAGCAGCTTAGTCATGCTGGCCATATGACCCAGAAGCTGTACGCCGGCTCCCTCAGCCAGTAAAGCGAGATGAGCTCCGCAACCCCAGAGTCGCCTGCGACTGGACCTAATGGTCAGGGGTCCCTTTACCTTTTAAAGGCAATGAGTCAGCATCTGGGTTTACCCTACACTGCTATGCAGGAGTACTTCTCTGTCCCCATGCTGGGATGGAACTGGGTGCTCATCCTGCCACAGACAGAGTCACACTCCCCCCGAGGGAACAGGTACATAGTCTGGGGTGTTCCTTGATCCATCTCTGGAGGCCTAGGTGGCATCAGAGGCAAGGAGTGCCTATTTCCAGCTGTTCCTGAATGAATGCTACCCATGAAGGTAGTCTCAAAACTACAGCTGCTACAAGACACCCTCTTTGCAGCCCCACTGACAGGTATTCTGTGCTGTCAATGGACCCAAGAGAAGGCCTTCTCAGTGACTGAACCTCCCACTTTTAGATTCCCACACACTTTTTACCATTTTCCCACATCTTAAGGCTACTCTTCCTTTGCGGTAGTATTCTCCTCCTCCCTGCATTCTCAGAAATGGTGACCAGCCTTTCTTGGTTTCAGTTCTGGCTAACACAAGCCCATACCCTGTTCGATGTACAGTGGTACCTTGGTTTACAAACTTAATCCGTTGCGGAAGTCTGTTCTTAAACCAAAGCGTTCTTAAACTAAGATGTGCTTTCCCACAGCAGAGGGGAACTCAATTTACAAATGGAACACACTCAACAGGAAGCGAAACATGTTCTTATTCCAAGGCAAAGTTCACAAACCAAAACACCTACTTCCAGGTTTGCAGCGTTCTTAATCCAAGTTGTTCATAAACTAAGCTGTTCTGAAACCAAGCTACCACTGTACTGGCATTACGAAGGAAGCTACATGCAGTGCTTTAGGGAGCCTCCAGAGCCACACCCCTAGGATGAGCTGAGGGGGATAAAGGTTCATTATCACAAAAGCTGTTTTTTTTGGGGGGGGGTTATGTGGCACCAGGCCAATTGTCAGGCCAACTCTGCATTACAAAGATGTCTGCAAATGTGATGCGAAGACTGGCAACATCAACCTGCCACAAGGGAACCCCTTGTAGATGACCGCAGTGCCTGCAGATAGACAGTCAAGTCATCTATCCGTAGCAGTGACCAGAGGAGAAATGACTGCTGGGAGGAGCACAGAGAGAAGAAACGCCGTGGTGCATCTGCCCCAGCTGCAACCAAACATTCTTCCATATTGGCCTCTACAGACACAGCAGGCACTGCAACCTTCTGACAGCTTGACTTCAAACCCCCCGCCCCCAAAGGCACACAGTAGTTGTTTCTTATGTTCTGGACTTCAACCCTATTCACTCATTAGGTCTCCAAACTGAGAGGGACTAGGATCACCCCCTTGCATTCACAGCGCACACACACACACACACACACACACACACAGGCAAGAAACACAGCTGTGCCCACCACCCTGACAACTTCTGTACTTCAGCAAAGTTGTGAAGGGGAACTGGCTGAATTTGCATCTTCACAAAGGGCTCCAGATCACATGGAGGAGCCTACAGTCAGCCCCTGCCTCAAGCACACAGTGGTTGCAGGAAGAAACCAGTGGAGGATCATCAGAACTGGGGCCAGCCCCCCACTCATGTGTTAGCTCTTCATATGGAGAGGGAGAGTGGTAGAGCATTTTCCTTGCACGCAGAAGGTCCCTGGTGTGGTATAGTGGTTAAGAGCGGTGGACTCGTAATCTGGTGAACCGGGTTCGCTTCCCTGCTCCTCTACATGCAGCTGCTGGGTGACCTTGGGCCAGTCACACTTCTCTGAAGTCTCTCAGCCCCACTCACCTCACAGAGTGTTTGTTGTGGGGAAGGAAGGGAAAGGAAAATGTTAGCCACTTTGAGACTCCTTCGGGTAGTGATAAAGCAGGATATCAAATCCAAACTCCTCCTCTTCTTCTTCCCCAGCATTTCCAGGTAGGGCTGGGAATGTCCTCTACCTGAAACCCTGGCAAGTCATTGCCAGTCAGACAATACTGAGCTAGATTGTCTGGTTATATAAATATTTGCAATAAATAAGGTGATATCAAGAAAGACACGTTAATTTCCTGCAAAGCAATGTAGACGCATGCCTCATTCCCCTAAGTTTGAACATGGAGTCGTTTGTTGTTGTTTTTCAGTGTGCATATAAAAAAACCGAGCCGTGTGGAAAAAAAGGGGACAAGACCACAAACCAGATTCTCAACAGCAGCTTCAGAAAGACAGAGAAAAACCACTCACTAGATAAGCTCTTCAGATAAACTTTACCTTATCACAGGGCTGAACATTTTCATTAGGAAACAGGAAAGCAAAGTCAAAGCAAGTGGGTGTTTAGACTTCACTGCTCTTTCCAAGTAATTTACCTGAAGAGAGATAAGGGAAGCTCAAAGTTTCCCCAGCTCATCCCCAAGAATGATCTCAACTCTGAACTTTAGGTGGAAAAAAGCTACAAGGAAAGCCATGTGGCCTGCTGGAATCTGAACCATGGACTCCTTGCCATCCTCATCCCAATTACGTACACTCCTTTGACCAAAATACAGAGTTTGTTTTCCTCCCACTGTTTTCTCCAAGGAGTTTAGAGTGATGCATATAATCCTCTTCCTTTTTTGTTATTACACCAACCCTGAAGGGTAGGTCAGGTCGAGAGAGGTTTATGTGTGGGCCCCAAGATTACTATGCAACCATCGTGTACACCTAATAATAATAATCTTATTATTTGTGCCCTGCCCACCTGTCTGGGTTGCCCCAGCCACTCTGAGCAGCTTCCAACATATATAAAAGCATGTTTACTTGCGGGATCGCCTTACTGCATAAATGCCCAGCCAACCACTTTAATCAACTGCAGTTGGAGGAAATTGCATCTATTAGTGTGGCAGCACCTACACTTCGGAACTCCCTGCCTATTGACACTAGGCGAGCGTCTAAAATTCAAGAAGTATTTTATGTTCCCCCATTTGTCATTCCAGCTTAAGCCTTTGTTCCTTTGAAACAAAAATTGTTTGATATACAAATACCAGAAACAAACATGAATGCAACACAGTAGCCAAAAATAAACCAAAAAAGGTTGGGAAGAGAAATACTGTGTTGGCCATGTGCCAAAGAATAAGAAGCTAAAATAATTCGCCCTTGTATAATTGTATACTGTACTCCTTTCTTATGGTGCAACTGGACAAATTGGCAGGAGATTCACAACCTAACCTTTCCGGTCTCGTTCCATTTGTAAAGTTAAAAGCAGCCACAGGGTGTGGGTAAAATAGACAAGAGGCCTGCCTAGTCTTGCCTTTCTTCTCAAGCAACAGGTGAACTGGCTGTCTCCTTAGTTATCTATTTTCTTAAAACAGGTTTTTGTACAAGTGCATCTTCTATATGGCAAAAAAAGCAAAAACTGGAGGGCTTATATTAACTTACATATTTAATTTTAAGATTTGTGTACTGGTGGTCATTGTATCTGCAATATAAACTGATGGTGGTCTACTGTTATTGTTTGTATATTATTATTATTTTGGCTTGTTTTCCTTCTCTTATTTAATTTTATCTTTTTTCTCCTTTCCTCATTAAATCTGCAAATAGAAAATTTTATTTTAAAAATATATAAATGGAAAGATTATCACAGCCAAGTTCTATTGGCTCGCTTGCTAAATTCCCTCTAAGTTCTCCTCATTACACCTCTTTTTAAAAGGAAAAAAAAATGTATCTCCTACAAACTGCAGAACAGCAGGTTGCTTGAGAAGAAGGCGGATAAAAACCACAACACGAGGAAGAAGTTGACTCAAATGCTCAGGTAAGCTGTTGACATTTCCAAGTTCCTGGTTAGAGTAACCTGCCTTTTAAATTTGCCTGCAAGCAACGAGGCAACAGACATTTCCATCCCTGTCAATATGTTGACATTGGTTGACCAACTAAGTGGTCCACCAAAGGATCAACATTGTAAAAGATAACAGGGTTGAAAGACAAGGTGCTCCTTTATTTTTCTTGCATAATCACAAATTTTAAAAGAGGAGTATTCTCTCCACCCAACTTGCCAGTCGATAGGGTGTTGGGGAAATCCCATTGAACTCAATGGGGATTACTTCTAAGTAGACATGCACAGGATTGCACTGTTCAGTTCTTGTCATTGCAACTAACTTTGTTCCACTGGCGTCCATGAGGCACAGCAGTGACTAATTTTACCTGGACTCAGGCCAGGGTCTTGTGAAATGGCTGAAGCAGCTGTGCTTCAAACCAGGTGTTTCATACTGCTTCCATCCCTATCCGAAGTTCGATTCGGAAAGCAGAGTCAGCAGAAGAGGCCTGATTTGTGGTTATCTGCCGACGCTGACCCTCACTTTCTTTCTTCACTTTTGATTCACCTGTCAAGAGGAATTAGAAGACTGGCTCTATTCAGAGCGACTTGCAAAGGCTCTTCAAATTACCTTTCCAGAGGCACGCAAATATGTGCAGCTGCTGAGAAAACAAGGTGTCTATTCACCAAGGAGAAATGCTGGATTCTCTGGCACTTGAGAATCAGCTAAAGACAGAGTTTTAAAGTATTTCACATGAGCCAATTGCCAGAGTTTTGGTGCATATTCAATGTCCAGACCCCAGACACAGGAACCAAGATTGGTTTGTTGGAATACAGTGGTACCTCAGGTTGCGAAAGGGATCCGTTCCAGAGGCCCGTTCGCAACCTGAAAGGAACACAACCCACGTCTGCACATGCGCGGGTCACGATTCGCTGTGCATGCGCGAACAGCGAAACCCAGAAGTAACCCTTTCAGGTACTTCCAGGTCGTCGCAGGACGCAACCTGAAACTGCTCAACCTGAAGCAAACGTAACATGAGGTATGACTGTAATAGAAACCAATAGCTCTTCCAACTCTGCAATTCTATGATTTTATTATGATCTAGTTGAGATTCCTGCATTGCAGGGGGTTGGACTAAATGACCCTCATGGTCCCTTCCAAATTTACAATTCTACAACGGCGTTTCCGTGCGCTCTGGCTTCCGTCGCAGTGTCCCATTGCCAGCCTAAAAGTGGAGATGAGCGCCGCACCCCATAGTCAAATTTGACTGGACTTAACTGTCCAGGGGTCTTTACCAACAATTCTAATATCCTATTATTATTATTATTATTATTATTCCTGAAACAGCAGTTGTAGTGGCCAAAATGAAGTTGATAGTGGGAAATAAGGTGAAGCTAAGATTCAGGGTCTTGTTTGGATTTTGTTGGTTTAAAAAAACAACCATCGCACACAACAATTTTAGTTTTCATTTGTGACATTTAAAAGTGTTAACAATCTACCCTAGCACCTCAGGATATGACAGAATTGCTAACAGCAAAAAATAACAATGAGGATTATATACATGCAGCCAAAATGCTTCTCCTGCTAACAGGCTAGCTGTGTGGGTCATGGATGATAAAAATATTTAGCAGGAGTTAAATGAAAAACAACCAACGTTTGTGGGTTTGCATTCCAGCATTTGAAAGTCTAATGAAAATGTGGAGGGGAATTCCAGTGGATTAATATTATGCTGGAAGGCAACACCTCCCCAACCAGTTCTTCAGTAAAACAGAGTTTAGTAGAATTTCCTGCTGCTAAATGCCCTTGCCAACTCACAAGCAGAAGACCCCACAGAACGTGCCCCTGCCTCCAAGTTGTTCCACAAAAATAACATTATGCAAGGTGAAAGAAGAAGCTTCAAGTGATAGAGGAAGAGAATAATATCTGAGAGTTTTATGTTTTATAATTATATTAATTGCAAGGAATTGCAATACAGAAGACAACGATACCACTAGAAACGAGCAAAACTGGAATCTGACAATGAATTTTAATTCATCTCACTGTTGTGGTTTATTCTTTGGCGAGGAGAATCCTATGCAAATTAGAGCAATTCATACAGGAAACATTTCTGATGCGCTAGAGCCTGGTGTAGCCAACATGGTGCACTCCAGATGCTGAACTCCAGTTCCCATCATTCCTGACCTCTGGCCATGCTGGCTGGGGCTGATGGGAGTTGGAGTCCAAATCATATAGAGGTGGTGCACTGGGTACAGAGCTGGGAAATTTTTCCACCTCATATCTCGGATACAGCTGAAAACAATTACCAGCTTCCATGTATTTCAAGAAAAATGGAAAGGGGGGGGGGGCACCAAGTAGTTTATCAGGACTAGCAAAATGTGTCTGCTCTCTGGGTTAGGAAGTCAGGAGCCGACTCAGACTGTTGGTATATAAATTCTAAAAACAGCAATAGATTTTTGTTTTCATTTCAAGAAGCCCACAATGATCTACTCTGCACAGCAGAGCTCTCCAGCTATTCAGGCAGAAGTGTTTCCCATAACCTGCTCCTTCTAATTAAGGCAAGCTTGCCATACGTCTGGAATTTCAAGGTTGGAAGTAGCATCCAGGGGGAATTTTCGTCCTGGATCTTCGGCAACATAAAATTGCAGTCTCCGTCCCCACCCCCCAGCCCAAGCTCAACCACTTTGGGAATTTTCTATTTGTAAAAAAGCTAAAACATTTGTTTGTGTCCGGATTTTCCCTAAATTAGGGTATCAATCATCATGATGATGATGATGATGATGATGATGATGATGATGATGATGATTTATTTATAACCCGCCTATCTGGCTGGGTTTCCCCAGCCACTCTGGGCGGTTCCCAACAGAATATTAAAAACACAAGAAAACATCAGCCATTAAAAACTTCCCTAAAGAGGGCTGCCTTCAGATGTCTTCTAAATGTCAGATACAGTGGTACCTCAGATTACAGACGCTTCAGGTTACAGACTCCGTGAACCCAGAAATAGTACCTCGGGTTAAGAACTTTGCTTCAGGATGAGAACAGAAATTGCGCAGCGGCGGAAGTGGGAGGCCCCATTAGCTAAAGTGGTACCTCAGGTTAAGAACAGTTTCAGGTTAAGAACAGACCTCCAGAACAAATTAAGTTCTTAACCCGAGGTACCACTGTAGTTGTTTATTTCCTTGATATCTGATGGGAGGGCGTTCACAGGGCAGGTACCACTACCGAAAAGGCCCTCTGCCTGGTTTCCTGTAACCTCACTTCCCACAGTGAGGGAACCACCAGAAGGGCCTCGGTGCTGGACCTCAGTATCCAGGCCGAACGATGGGGGTGGAGATGCTCCTCCAGGTATACTGGGCTGAGGCCATTTAGGGCTTTAAAGATCAGCACCAACACTTTGAATTGTGCTCAAAAATGTACTGATTGAATATTTGAAGCTCTACAAGCAAAGCAGGTTTTCTACCAATGATGCAAATGCGTCATTACTTCACTTGGGGAAACCCCTGCCGTTTTGATAGGCAAGGTGTGTGCACTGGGAGAGCTTCCCTCTTAGAAAGACCACAAAGGAGTATCCTCAGGAATGAGATGCTGTATTTCTGCCAGGAGGGCAGAATGAGACATGCAGGGGAGGGAAAACAATGTCAAGAATGGTGGCGTGCAGGCTTTGCATCCTCTGCAATGTTGCCCTGAAGGCTGGTATTTAAATCCCTTTCAACAGAAGTGAATGTGGGGAGAAAA
The DNA here is from genome assembly GCF_964188315.1 of Podarcis muralis. Classification (NCBI taxonomy): domain Eukaryota; kingdom Metazoa; phylum Chordata; class Lepidosauria; order Squamata; family Lacertidae; genus Podarcis; species Podarcis muralis. The sequence goes on along the minus strand of NC_135664.1, from coordinate 55,294,526 downwards.
TAAAGGGATAGCATGGGATGCGTACTAAACATACCCTGGGCTTGTGAGCTTCATTCCCTTCCCAACTTCTCTCCAGAGTATCCCAAATCATAGCCGGTTTACCCCACAGAACTCAATGGGAAACAATGGGAACCAAGACAGACCCTCATCTACATCGTCTTATCCTGGGGCCCGTTTTAGGTCACACTAGCACAAGGTGCCCCAACATCAGTGCCGGATTTACGTATAAGCTAAACAAGCTATAGCTTAGGGCCCCACTCTCTTGGGGCCCCCCAAAAAGTTTACAGGGGGGAAAACTGGATGTACGTTCCAGCCCTGCTAGTTGTTATTGGCTTCCCAATGCTCACCAGCCCCAGCAGGTGGGCCATGATACAAGATGATGGAAGTCACAGTCCAACAACATCTGGAGAGCATCGCCATGGCTACCCTCCGCACAGAGGTGCATCTGGCTCCATCACTGTAGCTCTTTCAGGAAATGCTAAAGAATCAACCCTTTACACACCTCAGATGTGTCTTTTCAGGACCCACCATATTCCCACAAGATTTAACCATCTTTAATTCTGGATTTAAAACTGTAACCAGGGAAGGATGGGTAACAAATTTAATTACTTACTTACTTACTTACTTACTTAATTAATTAATAATAAACCCTGCGCTAGCACCTAGCAAATATACCTGCCATGGGTGCACTGAAAGAACGTCCTTGTGATAAAGCCCAGCTGAAATTAATTTCCATATACCCATTACAGATCACGCACTGAGCCAGCCACACTTCTAAAATGTTCAGCCTAGGACAGCACAGACTGGCATGCTGAGCTCCAAGAATTAATGCCATAAGCAGAGAAAGTGGTTGAACTTAATTGCCTCTTGACTGCTGAGCTGCACTGAGGCTATCACATCTAGAACCCCTTATTAGGTACTTTGGTTTAATTGCAATGGGGAGTGTCCATGTCATTGCCAAGTGTTGCCAGGAACGCTACTGTGTGAAGAGTGCAACCAGACTCTGCAGTCCCAAATCAGCCATACGGGGTGCGTTCCTAGTACCCTATACATGGCAAGAGTACCATCTGATGCCAAAACTATGATGAAGCACCATCTTCTGTTGAAATACCTAGGCTTGATACAAGGGTAAGCTTGCTTTGGGGCAGCACGGATCTTTTCACCAGCAGAAATAAAGCGTAAACAACCAGGGCCAGGGAAACTTAGCCTCCTCTAATATTTTGGATACCCCTCACCCCAGGATATTGAGAGGTGGGGTGTTGTGTGCCAGAGAGCTAGGGAAATTCTCTTTGTGAAATGAAGGGAGACTTGTTGCTCTCTCAGACACTGTGCTAGTCTGGATGGATAGGATATTTGCCATGTGGAAATGCATTAGTATATATGTGTATATGAACTGTGTGTGCAGCCAGTGCCAACTTGGAGACTGTTTTTAAAACATTATGTCCTCACAGTGGATGGAAGCACTTTTCCCTCTCACTTTTCAAAAAGCTGGTTCTCTTCCTGAGAGGGGAAAATCATTCTGCACATTTCAAAATGCTTTCTCCTCAGATGCATTTTCCTTCTAAAAAAAGGGGGGGAAACTCAACTTTTTACAGTGGGGAGGAACTTTGCACATGCTCCAAGTCATTCTTGCCTTAAGTGCCAAGCATTCTCAAAATAAAAGTGAGATGGTAACAGAAAAAGTTACACACACCACCAACTTTGCTTGCTCAAATAGATCTCCTTTTTCTCCAGCAGTCTGGGGATAAAGTTGTACGTGCAGAGACTGAGTTTGGATAAAGTCGCTGGTGCACACTTTCCAGCAAGAGGAAAAAACCTCCAACATCTGGCACAAAGCACTGATTATCTCTTATTTGCTTTCATGGCTACCATTGCAGAACCACCATAAATATTCTTTGGAGACGTGGGCATTTACTTCCTTTCAGCAAACTAAAAGCAGGCAGGGCAGAGGGAACACCAGAAACCAGGTCTGCAAAAGTTTCAGAGCTTGGAATGCTGCCCAAAGAATGAGACCGTTATTGCAGTTCTCAGAAAGACGGCTATTTTCTTGCTGACAGCTCTTAATAGGAACCTCTTAATGTGCAGAAACAGGAAAGAGTCCAATCAAAAGTTTCGTAACAAGCACTTCTGAAGAAATAGGAATCCCCACGCTTAAACCACACACACATATATATGCTGGTCCAATCAGGCCTTGTGGGCAGTAATTAGATTTGCATCAAGAAACACAGATAACCCTTACAGGTATTTCCTCCTTGCGTCAGCACCTCCTAATTCCCCCCTGCTGAAATTCCAAACTCCAGGCTCTCCACCATTTTTTTAAAAACCATAAAGCTGTTTTGAGAACTCTTCACTGCCCCTACAGCAGACAACACCTGGCACTTATTCTAACACCCATGAGCAGACAGAGCAGAATTCTCTTTTTGAAAGCAGAGGGAGGAAAACTTAAGTCATGAGAGGGAGTGGGGAGGTGGAGAAACAAAGTGCAAGAGATGCCAATTCCAGATGCGCTCAACATAACTTTTTTTCCAAGAAAAAAAGAGACTCCTCCCACATAATGAAAGCCTAGGAAGGGGTTGCTAATAGCAGGGTGACTTTCTGAAGCCAGATGTGCACCAGCCAAAACTTTTTCTTCCACCCACAAAGAGTAAACCCCACCTCTAAGTTACTTTTTAAAAAACCACACACTGTGCCTATTTTCTTACAGGGTGGATAACTGCATCAGCAAGCCAACAGAATAAAGTTTCGTTGTGCCGCCCCATTTTCCCATGCCTTCTACCACTACCACCGTCCCCCAGTGTCCCAGACTGTGTTCTCACCGTGCTGTAGAGCAGGGCATCAGAGTCCACCGGTTCCGACAACTCGCTCAGCTTTCGGTCCCAGTGCAACAGGTTCTGCTCCCCGCTTTCCAGCCCATCCATGGCCATTTCGGACCTCAGCAATACCAAGAGCGGGGCGAGGGAGAGAAATATGCACTCTCGGAGCCCCTCGGAACGATCACAGACAACAAACTTGTGCCATAAGGCTGAAAAAACGCCGCCTCTGTGCGCCTTACTCCCTTAGGAAAAGAATAAAATAGAAGCTATATAATAATATAACTGAAAATGTCAGACAGTCTCGCCAATCTACAACTAGAAAAAAATAAATAAATGCAACAGCCAGCTAGTTTTGCAACCATATGATGTCCTAGATCTCGGGCGCGCATCTGCTTTCAAGCAAGACCTCCGTTTCCCAACTGGCAGAGACCTTCCCCAGAGCTCCTGAAACCCCAAACTGCCACCAGCTGCTGCCTTCTCTCCAGCCCCCACCAGATTCCTGGCTCCGCCCCCCGCTCTGACCAATCAGCGAAGGCAAGCTCGGGACCTTCGAAGGCGAGCGCCCAATCAGAATCCAGAAGCTGATTCCCTGGCTCTTCCACCCTCCCCATTCCACAGCCGCTTCCTACACTTCCCCAGCTGTGGAATGTGGGCGGGGAAGTCCCGATTACGTCACGCAGGGAAAAGGCCCTCTTCCCCCCTCCCCGCCTCCCTCGACCCTCTCTGTCCCTGACCAATAGCCTTCCGCCCTGGATGTTCCAGCCGCTCCGAGGGACCGGCAACGTTCGGAAAGTGGCGCGCGCCGCAGCCAATGACCTAGCGACAAGACAACAGCTTTGGGGAAAGCCCCGCCTACTTTTGGAGGAGCAAAATAAAAATAAAGCCTTGAAAGTAGACCCGGGGGAAATTAGCCTCTTAACTCTGGAGATAGGAGGGAGGGGACAGGAAATGGGCTATGATTCTTCCTTGCAGCTCAGTGCCCAGGACCAAGTTGTCACTGAGTTTCTCTGGAACCGGATTGATTGCTTTATAGGGAACTGGGAGCAAAGTTCTCTTTTCTTGAGAAAGCAAACATCAGAGCAGAGCTGAAAAGGTGTGGGAGGGGAAGCCAGATCCAAAACGGGGGCGAGGGATGAATATATGGGCACATCAAAAAGAACATTTGGGTAGTTGAAAAACTCAGGACAAGTCGAAGTTAGGTTAGGAGCTGTAAAAGGTGACTGATAAGAATTTGGAAAATGAGTTAAGTCGTTGAGGCTCCGACTCTGAGCAACCATGCCCATTCTTCACCCCCCTGCTAAAGATAACTCCCCCCCCCCCCCAAGACTCATAGATCTGTAAGCAGTGCCAGATTTACATATAAGCTAAACAAGCTATAGCTTGGGGGCCCCACAAAAAATTAAAGGGGAAAAAATTGGATGTACATTTCCAAAATATAAGATAAAAACAAACAAAACCTACAATGATAAAATACATATTTTGTTATGTGCAAATGGCTTAGATACCTATTAGGTCCATAAATTACCATATAGCATATATTCAACACAAAAAAACAGTGACTATTTGTTGTTGACAAAGGACAGCTGGACATATAGAGGGCCCCATTACCTTCAGTAATTTAGGGCCTCGTCAAACCTAAATCCAGCCCTGTCTGTAAGGATAGCCCTGCTAGATCAGGCAGTGATCTAGTCCCGTGTCCTGTTCTCACAGTGGCCAAGCAGACATCCATAGAAAGCCCACAAACAGGACCCATACTAGAACTCATAGCAATTCACTTCATTTTGGACCTCATAAACCATGTTTTCAGGACATAGAACCTTCCTCCTCCTAGCATGGTATATCCCCTTCTTCCACCCACACACAGCCAGATAAATATGATGTGGTTTGCTGAAAACAACAAAGGGGGGTGGGAACCATGGCATGGACTCACGAAAGTGAGGGACTTATTAAATAAACATACAAGGGACACATGTCAGGAAGCCAGCTCTATCAAACCACAGTTTCCCAGCTTGTAATGGGGCCAGCCCTACTGTTCGTCTCAGTGGGGCAGCTTCCTCAGGCATTACGAAAGGGCAGCAAATTGTAAGCTGTTTAATTTATCATTGTTGTATTTTGTCTTGACAGGGAGGGGGAGAATCAGTTGTGGGATTTTCTGCCTCAGAAGCCAAAACAAATTTGGCTGGCCTTTGATACTTATGTACCTTGGACTTCAGGGGGCGAGGGCACCGTTTGGTGCTCCGCTTCAGGCAGCAAAATGATTTGGGTCAGCCCTGGCACATGTCCCTGTATGTGTACAGACACGTTTCTCCCCACATACTTCACAGCATTCGGCAGGGAACAATTAACATGTGCACAACAACAAGACTCCCATGTAAAGTGCAGATTACAGGAAAACTGAGGTGGGTGGGGAGAGCAAGATAGTAATGGCATAAGTACACTTCAACCAAAGGGTGGAGTTGGATGTACCTCTGTAAGAATAACAGTGACACCTTTTTCTGTTCCAAGGTGCATTTCAAAGGGTGCAACAAAAGCAAATAGTCCACTAGTTCATTATGTAACTGTTATGAAAGAGCTGGTACATTTGCTTGTTTTCCTCTTCTTCCTTCCCTCTCCACCTTTATTCCTTCCACATCATGGCATTAGATTGCAAAGCATGGCTTTTTAAAATTATAATTTACCTTGAATGCACTGGCAGAAAGGTGGTGTATAAATCAACAAGCATGACCCAGTTCTGGAAGCTTTCAGTACAGTACACATTGAAGGACAAAAGCCACCTTAGGAGAGCACTGATTAATTGGTCTTCATTACATCACCTGCCTACCATACGCATTTCCCAATCCCCAGCTTATGGGATGTCAGTGGCGAATAGTCCTGAGGCTCTTCCAGACAACCTGTTTTCCAATTTGTTTATGTGGAGATCAGTTGAGCTTTCTTTCTGATTGGTTTGTGGGGAAATTATAGCACAATGAAGATCCGTCCTGATTTGAATGCAGGATGGTTATGTGTCTTTCTTTGAAATCTTTCACTTAAAGTGCATTTCCCTATCACTTACCTAAGTGCAAAAAGTCCAGGGTTTTTAGAAATGGATTCGTTGCAACAGAGCTCTTCCATCCCTTTTAATTGCACGCCTTATATAAATCCTTGCTGCAATTTAAATACTGTAGCAAGACATTTCCTCATAGTATGCAAGACTGTGACCTGTCTGCCTGCTCAGTCTGCTGCCCAGGTGCTAAGTGTCAATGGGCAACTTCAAGGCCCCATCAATGTAGCTTTTGTTTCCAGCCCACTCAGGCAAATGCAACATAACATGTGAGCAGAGTAATGCACACATAGCTGCAGTGCCTGCTGGAGTGAAAAAGGAACTAGAGGAGATAGCCAGCCTGATCAGCAATAACCAGAGCAGAAGGTCATGAGGATGGGAACACCATAGGGGGATACGGGGGGACGGGACTATGCAGTCACCCAAAGCCCAGCATCCTCAGCCTGAGGCATCTACCCCTTTAGCCTAGTGGAAGGGCCAGCCCTCCTAGTTTTACCTAGACTTTACATGCAAGTATTCAACAACAAAAGTGCTGCCTCCTCAAAAAGTGCAGGTGTGACATTTCCTATCTCAAGAAGACGACAAGTGTGCCAATGTTATCAAGAGCTTTACCCAAAGCCAAGATTATAGCAGCCGACTGGAGGCTGGTTTTCACATCATGAAACACATTCTGAAATGCTAGGCCAGAGAGTGTGAGGGGGTGTTTGCATTTCTGATCCTTTTGCAAGCAAAATTTCAACTGTGCTCACATGACCTTTAGCGGAGTTTGTATTAAATGGCACTCATCTTTTTCTGTTTAAAAGATGTATGATTATGTAGCTGGGCAGAGAGGTGCTGTGCAGCTGCCACGCATTCGGAAGAAGTTCTGGTTGCACTTATTACTGATATACCTTTTCTACTGAGCCTTTTCCGATGAGCGTGGAATAACTGGCCCTGTTTGCATGTAAACCTCTGCTTCTTGCTTGCCTCCCTTCACACTGTTAAAAGCTGCACACTGCACTGTTATAGTTGTGTTAATGTTTCCAATGTAATTAATGTAAAGTATAATTATATGCATTTTGGAGGGGGTGGGACTCCTTGAAAACAAACAGTAATTATGTGTAGACAAGAAGATTTAACCTGGGGGATTTCTCCATGTAAAGCAGAAGCTGTGGCCTGCCAGATGGTGTTGGACTGCAGCTTCCATTATTCCTGACCATTGGCTGGGACTACTGGGAGCTAAAGTGCAACAACATTGAGCAGGCCACAGGTCTACATTCTGCCACACAGCTATGACCCCCTTCCCCAGTCAGTTCACCTTCACATTCTCACAGCCTGTACAAGTGATCAGCCTTAAGTGGCTGCTCTTTGTAGAATACAAATCCCAACACATGGTGCAGAGGCACAAATGTTTCTGAAAAACCACCATAGAGGAGAGTGCTCATGAGCTTGTGTCCTCCTTGGAGGTTTCCCACAGGCATCTAGGTGGCCACTGAGAGAAGAGGATGCTGTTCCAGATGGGCCACTGACCTGATCCAGCAGATTTCCCTTGCGTTCTTACGTTCTAGAGGCCAAAGAGTCTTCCAGCCTACAACTAACCCGCAAAGAACACAACCAAGAAAGTTGCTGTTTTAATAAAGGGCTCTGTACGGGTGGCACCGTGGATTAAACCACAGAGCCTAGGACTTGCCGATCAGAAGGTCGGTGGTTCAAATCCCCTGACGGGGTGAGCTCCCGTTACTCAGTCCCTGCTCCTGCCAACCTAGCAGTTCGAAAGCATGTCAAAGTGCAAGTAGATAAATAGGTACCACTCCGGCGGGAAGGTAAACGACATTTCCGTGCGCTGCTCATGTTCGCCAGAAGCGGCAGTCGTGCTGGCCACATGACCCAGAAGCTGTACGCCGGCTCCCTTGGCCAATAAAGCGAGATGAGCGCCACAACCCCAGAGTCGGTCACGACTGGACCTAATGGTCAGGGGTCCCTTTACCTTTACCTGTGCCCTTTTGGCCAAAACAGAGCCAACTAGCGTCTAGCTCAGGAACATCCAAGGTATAAAGCAGAACAAATGAGGAGTCTGGCTTGGAGAGAGCCTCAAGAACCAGATAGAGAAGCTCAGAAGGTTGCATTTGGCCCCTGGGCCCAAGGTTCCCCACCCCGTTCTATCTGAATCAATCATCTTATTCCGTACGATGAGAAATTAGGAACTAAGCAACAGCAAAAAAAATAATGATGCCCCATTCTATGAATAGCCCCCACCCTTCTGCTGATATCCTGTATCATGGGTTGGGGAACCTGCAGCTCTCTAGCTGTTGCTGGACTCCAATTCCCAACAGCCCCTGCCAGTGTGGCCAACGGTCAGGGATGATGAGAGTTGTAGTTCAGCAACATCAAGAGGGGCCCAGGTTCCCCATCCTTTCTCTGTAGCTACTCAGTGCAGCGTATCTGAAAGCACAGCACTCCAGAGCTGTCGCTGACAAAGCTCTGCAATCTATGAAAACTCACTCTAAGAACGTCCAAAACCTTGCACTGGGCAATGTGCCTGCCGCTGTGCTTTTAACTGAACCATTCCAGTCAAGCACAAGGGCAAGGGCAGGGTTTCCACATAACTCAGATTGGAAACTGCAAAGGCTATCTGTATAAGGGCCAATGACTCCAACTGGCTCAAAGGCCAAGCTATTTCCCGGCGAAAATATTGCAAAATTAACAGTGTTGCTTTGTAATGTCTGTCATTCTGAAGCTCCTTCCCAGCTTTCCAATGGAACAGGGACGTAGAAAGCTGCCTTAGAGTGCAAGAAGGGCCACACTAAATCAAGCCAATAGCCCATCTAGTCCGGTATCCTGTTCTCTCTATAGCCAACCATTATGTCTATGGGAAGCCTACAGGCAGGACCTAAATGCAACATTGTGCACTCCCATTTGGTATTCAGAGGCAGCCATCATGGCTAGTAGCTGTTGATAATCTTATTCTCTGTGAATTTATTTTATTTTTAAAAAGAAAAAAACCTCAAAGTGGTTTTAGCGCTATATAAGTTGGTGGCCATCACTACCTCTTGTACCTACTTATTTTTTAATATATATTTTTATTGAACAATTTTAGCAAACAAATTATCAATCAATATAACCATTTACGTTCCCCCCTCTTTTTTCCCTCTCTCCCTCCCCCCCCCCCCCCAGGACTTCCCTCAGCTCCCCTCTCTGGTTTCTTTGTACATATTGTTCTCTGCATATTATAAAATTGTACATATAATTGCCTTGTCTATCATGTATTCAACTAATAAATTTGTGGATGTTTATTCAAAACCTGCCAAGGAGTCCAAATCATTTTGTTGTCTTTTTAGATAATTTGTAAAAAGTTCCCATTCTTCCTTAATTGTACCTTCTTACACATGCAAAGAGGGACGCGGGTGGCGCTGTGGTCTAAACCACAGAGCCTAGGGCTTGCCGATCAGAAGGTTGGCGGTTTGAATCCCCACAACAGAGTGAGCTCCCGTTGCTCGGTCCCTGCTCCTGCCAACCTAGCAGTTCGAAAGCACATCAAAGTGCAAGTAGATAAATAGGTACCACTCCGGCGGGAAGGTAAACAGCATTTCCATGCAGTGCTCTGGTTTGCCAGAAGCGGCTTAGTCATGCTGGCCACATGACCCAAAAGCTGTATGCCGGCTCCCTTGGCCAATAAAGCAAGATGAGCACCACAACCCCAGAGTCGGCCATGACTGGACCTAATGGTCAGGGGTCACTTTACCTTTACCTTTACACATGCAAAAACATAGCACATAGTACATTGCAGGAACATGGGAATATAAGAAGCTGCCTTATGCAGAATCGGACTGTTGATCTATCCAGCTAAATATCGTCTACACTGACTAGCAGCTGGTTCCTAGGGTTTCAGGCAGCACTCTCTTCGAGGAGACGGTAGGGATTGAACCTGAGACTTTCTGCATGCAAAGCACATGCTTTACCACTGAGCCACAGCCCTTCCCTTGCAGAGATTGGTTGGCTTCAAATCCTATCCAGAACAACAGACCTGGACAGACTTTGGCTTCTTGAATGCCCTCTGCATAAAGATAAACAGCCAGAGCGGGGGGGAGGGGGGCGGGGAAATACACTGTCTGCTATGTCCGTTCACAGAGATCAACATCTACGCCTCTGTTCTTGCTCACAACTGAACTGGAACAGTTCGAAGATAAACGATGACGAGCGATCACATGAACCGGTTGAGTGGCTTCTCTTATCAGATTAAAGTTCCCTTGTTAGGTATTGGCTCATAGGGCAATCCTGTACTCACACAGTGACACATGCAGAGCCCCAGTGATGTAGATGGCCCAGGGCATAGGGGACCAGGTCCCACATCGCAGCCATTGCAGGCCGGATAAGCTGGTTTCACACCACAAAGTTTCGTTGCAAATGGTTCTTTGTTTTCTTTCCACCCCCCTCTTGCTCCTAAAACATTCCACTCTTCATTTAACTGGCTTCCTCCAGTCCTAGTTCTTCTAGCGCTCCCCCCTTTTTTTTACAGAATTCCAGTTTTGTGAATGATAAACTGGCTTTTAAAAAAAGAATCAGATAGAAATTTACAGAGCCCAGATCCATCGGCTGCTATTAGCCTCCTTGATTGTCAAATAATGACTCCTTATCATATCCAGAGACAGTCTATCCCTAGGTATGATATGCTGAGGACAAAGAATGGGTAAGGGCTTGCTGCTTCATTGCCCTGAAAACATCTAACTGGCCACTCTATGAAGCTGAAGGCAGGATTAGATGTACCATAACCTGATCTAACAGAGCTCTTAAGATTTTAACTGCATGTATAAAAACCTTATATGACCAGCTGGAAGGTTAAACCGATTCCCTCATTATATGCAGCTGCTACAGCTGAATGTAAGACAAGTCTGCTAGATAGGCCAAGGGCCCATCTAATAATAGAATAATGGAATTGTAAAGTTGGAAGTATCCTCTAGTCAAATCCTCTGCAATGCAGGAATCACAGCTGAGGAATTCCTGATAGATGACCATCCAACCTATGCTTTAAAATCTCCAATGAAGAGGAGTCCACCACCTTTTGAGGGACCCGGTTCCACTGTCAAACAGCTCTTACCATCACCAAGTTCTTCTTGATGTTTAGTTGGAATCTACTTTCTTATAATTTGGATCCATTGGTTCGGACCCTACCCTCTGGAGCTGCAGAAAACAAGCTTGCTCCATGTGGCAGCCCTTCAAGTATTCAAAGACAGCTATCCTATCACCTCTCAAGCCTTCGATTCCCCAGGCTAAACATACCCAGCTTAGAATGGCCCCTGCCTGGCACTAGACAAGCCTCTAGTCTAGTCCAGATGTTCTCTCATCCTCTCTGACTGCTGGTTATGCAGAGTGGGATGAAGGGAGTTGGATTAAACAACATCTGGAGGCCACAGGTGTCCGTCCCCCCATTATAAACACATACATACAGGAAAGAGCAAAGCTGAAGTACCTGCATTTCAAAAGACTGCTTTGATCCCATCCCCCAACCTGCAGAAGCTGCCAAATCAAGCAACGTTGAAAAGGTCAAGGACCAAGCAAGCCATCCAAAACCCAAGAGGTCAGAATGACACCCATTTGCAAACTGGAGTGAGTCCAGCCTCCCTCCTGTTCATAGGTTACATAAGTCGACAATGAGGGAATTGTCAGTGTGGCAAGGTAAAGTGATTGGCGGCACATCACTCTCGAATGTAAGGAAGGCTTCACACACGCAATGAACAACTTGCCAGAGTCTACAGCAACCTCCCCCCCCCCCCAAAAAAAAACTGATGCCTTCCGGAAGTTGTTAAGACTACAAATCCCATCAGGCTCAGTCAGCAAGGTCAAGAATACAGGTGTTGCAGTCAAGGAGCATCTGGAAGACCACAGGTTCTCATCTAGTCCTGGGAACTGTAGTTTGTTAAGGGTGCTGAGAGTTTTTAGGAGACCCCAGTTCCCAGGGCTACAACTCCCAGAGTTCTCCAGGAAAAGGGATTGATTGTAGCTCTGTGACATCCATAGAAGGCCTCAGTAAATATACCCTTAAAGATTTACAATACACAAGAGACTGTTTGCTGTTCCTGCTCAGTTCCTATTTGCACTGAGCTCAGCTTCTCCTGCGTTAAACACACCCAGTGCTTTTTTTCTACAAAAAATGTTTAGGGGTACTGTCATTTTCCTACTCATATTGAAATACTGCCCCTCAATGAGGCCAAACTTAGATTCACAAAATGTTTAGGGGTATGCATCCCCCTGCGTTGTCGTCCCCAGAAAAAAAGCACTGAACGCTCTCCTTTAAACATGCCCATGTCTCCCTGGATGCTCACCTTCCTACCTGTTCTTCATCATCATCATCATCATCATCATTTTATTTGTATGCCGCCTTTCCATAGTTGAAACAATGCTCAAGGCGACTTACAACATGACAAGATTTACATACCGTAATTACCAACATAACATAACAGGAGGTGCAAACAGCTTCTCTCTGTAAGCAAGCTCAGTGGTGGCTGTTTGTAGGCATCTTCCCCATCTCCCCACACTGCTAGGACAGCTGGTAGCTGTAGCTCCCTGGTCCCTTTACCCTCTACCTCCTGCCCAATCCTCTGAATGGGAAATGCCAAGGACTGGGACTTTCTCTGTGCCCTGCTTTCACTTTCCAGTATAAGAACCTTGAACTCAGGTGCATTAAACACACATGCAAAATACAGGCCCATTCATTCCAATTGTGGCTGGCTGCAGGACAGCCATAGGCTATTATAGGGAAGAGGTTCTGTGGCTCAGTGGTGGTGGTGCTGCTTTGTCTACAAACACAGGAATCTGCATTATGCAAAGTCAGACCGTTGGGCTCATCTACGAAACAGGGCTCTCCCCCAGCACTAACTGGAGATGCCAGGGATCTTCTGCACACCAAACAGAAGGTAAGCCACTAAGCTATGGCCCTCCCCACCCTTTTGCATGCAGTGGGTTCCAGGTTCAATCTATGCCCTCTTCAGCCAAGGATGAAACACCAGGAGCCACTAGTCCAAAACTGAACTGAATGGACCAGGGGTCTGAATCAATACCAGGTGGCGCCCTACCTTTGCATCACCCTAAAATATTTTAATATTGAATTGTTTTTTGCCGCAGTGCATTGTGTAGACAGATGTTTACCTAAAAAGCTATCCCCTTAAAAGAAACAAGATAGGGAGGGGGATGTGATAAAAGCAAACTACCCAGGTAATGTGCATTCCACAAACACATCTCAAATATTGTCAGTGAGCCAGCCTTCCTGTAATTGTTTGTAATCCCTCATTTCCCCCTAAAAGATGGATAAACAATACCAACCCTGGCCACTGTCAAAACAATCCATTTCAGAGTGAAATGTATTATTTTCTGCAGCGCAAGGAGCCTGTAAACCATTTCCCCAACTGTTGAGCAGGGGGAAAGGAAACAAACAAAGCCGGTTTTGCCAGGCTGTACCATTTGCAGATGGTGGGAAGTTTAAAAAATAATAATTGTGTGTTCCTTTTCACCTATGATACTGCTCCTGTACTGGGGATTCTGGCAGTCCCCCACTCAAGCAGCTAAGCCAATCTCATAATGTTGCAGCACGGTTGCTGAGAGGAGCGAGACCTGGTCAGCACTGAATTGTAGAGTGGAAAGGGACCACAAGAGAAATCTAGTCCAACTCCCTGCAACACAGGAATCTTTTGCCCAACGTGGGGCTTGAACCCGCGCTGCTGAGAGCAAGAGTCTCACACTCTACCAACTGAGCTATCATTAAACATCTCTGGCTCAGTGGTCTGAACTGGCTGCCAATTTGCTGTCAATTATGTCTGAAGCGAGGGACGCAGGCAGCGCTGTGGGTTAAACCACAGAGCCTAGGGCTTGCCCATCAGAAGGTTGGCGGTTCGAATCCTCGCGACGGGGTGAGCTCCTGTTGCTCGGTCCCTGCTCCTGCCAACCTAGCAGTTCGAAAGCACGTCAAAGTGCAAGTAGATAAATAGGTACCGCTCCGGCGGGAAGGTAAACAGCGTTTCCGTGTGCTGCTCTGGTTCACCAGAAGCGGCTTAGTCATGCTGGCCACATGACCCAGAAGCTGTATGCCGGCTCCCTCGGCCAATAAAGCGAGATGAGCGCCGCAACCCCAGAGTCGTCCGGGACTGGACCTAATGGTCAGGGGTCCCTTTACCTTTATCTATGCCTGAAGCTTTCAGAAGGGTCCTGCTCTTTCGTTTGCTCTCCTAAAGAGGCAGAGAAGCCACAGGGAAGCAAAGCAGAATCCAGCATTCACAAACTCTGCTTTGCAAACACTGGCCAGAGTGTGCTCTGAGTCACACTGCCAGCGTATGTTTGCCCCCACATTCAGCTGCCCCCGCTTCTACAAACACCACCGCGCTCCTCCCAAGGTGGCTCCTCTGCACTTTGTCAGTTTGCGCACATCCCTTTGCCAATGCAGCCCTGCTTCAGTCGGGAGGGCCTGAGGCCAGGGCAGGGACAAGTCCATGGAGCAATGCGGAAAGGATGGCACAATGCATACCTAAGCAAATATTGAACAGAGAACCGACATAAAAATGTCACAAAACTAAACATGATCCCAGAAGAATGCAGTTCAGGGACATGTAATCTCTGTGTCTATCCTGTAACACCTAGAGAGGAAAGGCAAAGCTGAGCTCAGTGCAAGTCATAGATTCAATCCCTGCAGCTAAAAAACTCCTGACTACCGTCTGACGCCTCCTGAAGTTGCCCCAATCCTTCCATCCCAGCAGAGTTGCTTCCTTCCTGTTCATTTTGCCCTTAATTTTCCTGACCTTTAAAAGTGGTTTCCCCATCTAGTTATACTTCTGTGCCCTGGGCTTGGAGAAAACAATCCCTCCCTGCCCCCCCAGCTGACCAAAAACAAATTGGTAGGCTTCTGGAGAGAGTGTGAATCTGCACACTACAAGCAGAAAGGAATTGCTTTCACTTGCTTTCCGGAACTGTAGCCGTATTGGTCTGTTGTACTATAAGAATAAGCAAGTCCTCTGTATACTTTTATTTCAAAGAAACCTGTATAACTCTATGATGCTTACATTCAAGGAATGGGGATTCAAAACTGCATTTGCCTTGGCAAAAGTTGTAGCAGGGTGGTCTTTATTCCGGCTTAGTTAATCCATCTAGCTCTGTGTATTAGTAGCTCTAGCTCTGTCCACTGCTAGTATGCGGCCCCCAACAGATTATCCATGAGGGAATGTGGCCCCTGACATAAAAATATTCTGCACCCCTCAAGTTAAGGGATCTCAGGTAATGGGCTCCTCACAGTAAACCTTACTGGTCAATTGGCAGCCTCATAATTTCAAGGGGGACATGCTGGGTCTCAAACAAAGACCAGGCTATACAAAGGGCAGAATGCAGATCTGAGAGGCATTTAGGGACACTGGAAGTTGCTTTATAACGAGCCGTGCCATTGGTCCATCTAGCCCAGTGAAGTCTCCTTTGACTGGCTCCACCAAGGTTCCAGAAATAAATATTTCTCAGCTTTGCTCATAGAAGGCTGAAAAAAGGAGAACAGAATGCAGTGGAGAAGATAGAGCTTCATCACACATTTGCTTACACACAAGTAATCAGAATGCTGGAATGTGGCTAGTCCTGCTATCAAATATGGCTCTGGTCTGGGCCTTGCTGATTTGCATAGCTCCCCACCATCCATGAAACTAATCACAACATTTTCCACAGCACTGAAGAGCAGTTAAAATTAACCAGTGAAAAACAATACACATCTCTCTCTCTCTTACACATGTCCTGCTTTTGGAAGTTTTCTCTGCAAAGTGAAACACAGAGATGTCAAAAGCGCAGTGCTTCTTTTCTAGAAAAAAGGTGCCGGAACTCACCATGAATTACCGTATTTTTTGTCCCATAGGACGCTCCGTCCCATAGGACGCGCCTAGTTTTTTGGGGGGGAAATAAAGGAAAAATTTTTTCCCTTTATTTCCCCCCCAAAAGCAGGTCGGGGAAACCGAACCAGGTCGAGGAACAGCGGGATGGCGGCGCTGCGCCTCCCTGCTGTCCCCCGAGCTTGTGGGGCTGGCCGATGTCTGTCCGGCGCGAGGGGTGCCCTGCTTCAGGGCGCCCCGCCCACCGGGCGGCAGGCTGCTACCCGCAGCGTGGGGAGCCCTGCGGGGAACTCCTGCAGGGCTCCCCACGCTGCGGATGTATGCCCAGCGCGAGGGACGCTCTGCTTCAGGGCGCCCCACCCGCCAGGCAGCAGGCTGCTATCCGCAGCGTGGGGAGCCCTGCGGGGAACTCCTGCAGGGCTCCCCACGCTGCGGATGTCTGTCCGGCGGGCGGGGCGCTCTGCTTGAGGGCGCCCCGCCTGCCGGGCGGCAGGCTGCTATCCGCAGCCTAGGCAGCCCTGCGGATGTCTTCCTGAAGCCTGGAGAGCGAGAGGGGTCAGTGCGCACCGACCCCTCTCGCTCTCCAAGCTTCAGCGAAAGCCTGCATTCGCCCCATAGGACGCACCCAGATTTCCCCTTCATTTTTGGAGGGGAAAAAGTGCGTCCTATAGGGTGAAAAATACGGTACTCCCTCGTTCTCTTAGAATGGCAATGGCGCCCACCTGAGAGGTGCAGGAACTGAGTTCCGGAGAGTTCCGGCTGAAAAAAAAGCCCTGCAAAAGCCTGAATCAAGAAAAGAGGAGGACGGGCTGCAAAAATAGACACAGAACACTCACACCAACCTCCTTATTTGTACAAAAGGTTATTTTTAATCATGGAAAAGAAACTATAGGCAGACACATGATTGCAGAATTAGGAAATGCTACCAAAAGAAGAAGAAAAAGGAACAGCTGAAAACCAGGTCCCAGGACAGACCGCTCATTCCTTTTCTCTAAGAAGGTCGCTCAGGAAAATAATGTTATCTGCAAGGAGAGAAAAAGAGAGATGTTACGCATTCGAACATGGATGAACACAAACACAGTGTCAAAGACCACTGATTTATTAGTCACCTTCTAAGCGACCACCCCAAGTTGATACGCACACATTACTGTATTTTTCTCTCTATAAGATGCACTTTTTCCCCTCCAAAAATTAATGGGAAATGTGTGTGCGTCTTATGGAGCGAATGCAGACTCCATGGCTTCAGCGATAGCAACGCGAAGCCTCCAAAGCACAGAGGGAGCGCTCCCACCGCGCTCCGGAGGCTTCGTGTTGCTTTCGCTGCGCAGAGAGGGAGAGCTGCGCAGCGCCCCTTCAGCGAAGCAGGAGGAGAAATGGAAGGGGCTCCGTTTCTCCTGCCGCTTCGCTGAAGGGGCGCTGCGCAGAGAGGGAGAGATTTTTTTTTCTTGTTCTCCCCTCTAAAACAAGGTGCGTCCTATAGACCGAAAAATACAGTAAGTTAAAAACTATGAAAACAGCAGAAGCATTTAAAACAAGACTAAAACCAGATGCCCATACAAGAAAACCACCATCCAGAGCAGGCAAGTTCGCAACTCTCCAGCAGGCAAGTAGAACGCATTCACATACCAGCCAATGGGTGGATGCTGCTGAGAATGACTACCTAATGTGCCAGCAGGACTAGTCAACTTGACCCCACAACCCGCCTCACATGGGTTCTCAGTACGTGGGGAGAGAACAGAGGGTGCAGCCGTTCCAGGACTACCTATCCAAAATAAAGCTAATGGCTTTTACACGGTGAGCTGCTTACAAATGTTGTGCAACTTTTGGGTTGGTCCTAATAACGGGTTGCATCCAGCTAAGTTTTACTCAGAGCGCACCCACTGAAATCAATGAACCCAAGTTAAAGATGTTGATATGTTTCAGTGGGTCTACTCCTGAGTAGGACTAACACTGGCTACAACCCAAAGTTATTACCAACATGCCGTGGGGTGTTTTTGGCGGGTGTTTTGTTCGTTAAAAGGGAATTATTTTCTCCCTCTTTTCCTTAGCCACCTCTCCAAGCTGCCTCTCCTCCAACAACCACCCTGTCGGACAGAGAACGCAGGAAGATGGGAGGAAACCTATAATTGCTGGCACAGCCAGACATTCAAGTATTTCCTGCTAAACTCCTGAAATCTGAACTTTCAGACAAGGCTCGCTTTCTTTGAGAAAGCAAACAGAGTCTGACCAGCCTCTTAGTCGGCAGAGGGGAAGCGTGCAAAAGCTCACAGACAAGGAAGTAGCAGTTCTTTGGATTCTGTCCTCCTCTCAATTCCTGAATGCAGCTCTCAGCTCAAAAGACACATCAGGATGCATTTAGAAAACAAACGAACTTGTATTTTAGGGCAAAGTAAGTTCTAAAATGGCAAATAGAAGGGGAAGAAATGGAGGCAGTGAGAGATTTTACTTTCTTGGGCTCCATGATCACTGCAGATGGTGACAGCAGCCACGAAATTAAAAGACGCCTGCTTCTTGGGAGAAAAGCAATGACAAACCGAGACAGCATCTTAAAAAGCAGAGACATCACCTTGCCAACAAAGGTCCGTATAGTTAAAGCTATGGTTTTCCCAGTAGTGATGTATGGAAGTGAGAGCTGGACCATAAAGAAGGCTGATCGCCAAAGAATTGATGCTTTTGAATTATGGTGCTGGAGGAGACTCTTGAGAGTCCCATGGACTGCAAGGAGATCAAACCTATCCATTCTTAAGGAAATCAGCCCTGAGTGCTCACTGGAAGGACAGATCCTGAAGCTGAGGCTCCAAGACTTTGGCCACCTCATGAGAAGAGAAGACTCCCTGGAAAAGACACTGATGTTGGGAAAGATTGAGGGCAGAAGGAGAAGGGGATGACAGAGGACGAGATGGTTGGACAGTGTTCTCGAAGCTACCAGCATGAGTTTGACCAAACTGTGGAAGACAGGAGTGCCTGGCATGCTCTGGTCCATGGGGTCACGAAGAATCGGACACGACTAAATGACTAAACAACAACAAAGTTTTAAAATGTGTACAATGGGATAAAGTATGACTGAACGTTCATACGTCATGAGGAAATACATTTAAGGGCATGCATTGCCTGCAAACTTTCTAAAATAAAAACGACTTACACACCAATGAGAAAATGGGAGAACTTGAAGAAGCATGTGCAAAACTGACGCGGAGCAGACACTTAGCTGTCTTCACTAAGAGCACCCAACAGCGACACCTTGTGGCACAGGCTAGGCATTTAAGGCATTACTCAGTTCTATCTAAATCCGGCTTGTTGTTTGAAGCAAGGAAAGAGAAAGGTGGTTCGGATGCATGGGCAACAACTTGCCCTGCCTAGCTTGTCATGGGAAGTTCTTTACCTGCTATGATTGTTGTGGCTTGCCGCCTTACGTTGTTCTTGTCTACGTACTCGCCGTAGTCTATCTTCCCTTCCACGTAGATCCGAGCACTGCCAGAAGCCAAGTACAAGACAACAGGGGAGATTAATGGTGACATTTTGCTGGTAGTGCTTTAAGAGCTACTGCTAACAGATAGCGCTCATCTGATTATTCCATAGTCACAGAAGGTGTGAGAGGGAAGGAAGATTTCAAAAGCCATTGCGGGGGGCTGTCTCATCACAGCAGGCTACTGAAATGGGTCCTCCTGGGTCTACACACACACACACACACACACACAGAAAGGCTATTTTAAGTTGTGAGTGGGCTTTCAGACTCCTAGAATTGTGGAATTGGAAGGGACCACAAGGATAATCTAGATTCCAACCCCTCCTGCAGTGCAGGCATCTTTCACCCAACATGGGTCTCGAACTCACAGCCCTGAGATTAAGAGGGTCTACCAACTGAGCTATCCCCGAGGGCTTATTTATTTATTACATTTATATTCTGTCCTTCAATCAAGGAGACCAAGGCAGCCTACATGGTTCCCTCCTTCCTCCCATTTTATTTGAGGCAGCCTAGGCTGGCAGGTAGTGACTGCCAGAAGGTCAGGCAGTGGGCTTCTTGCTGGCTGCATGGGGGCTTGAATCTGGGTCTCCCAGCCAAAATATACTATCTAGTCTGGCTCACGTGGGCTTCCATTCTGGTGTAATGAACATTTGGTGGCTTAGCTGGATTTAGATCACAAATAGGAGAGGACAGTGCAAATAAATATATAAAGGTAAAGGGGCCCCTGATCATTAGGTCCAGTCGTGACCGACTCTGGGGTTGTGGCGCTCATCTCGCTTGATTGGCCGAGGGAGCCAGCGTACAGCTTCCAGGTCCTGTGGCCACCATGACTAAGCCGCTTCTGGCAAACCAGAGCAGCGAATGGAAATGCCGTTTACCTTCCTGCCAGAGCGGTACCTATTTATCTACTTGCACTTTAATGTGCTTTCGAACTGCTAGGAGCTGGGACCGAGCAACAGGAGCTCACCGTGTTGCGGGGATTCGAACCGCCGACCTTCTGATCGGCAAGTCCTAGGCTCTGTGGTTTAACCCACAGCGCCACCCGCGTCCCAATAAATATATAAGTACCATTAATTACTACCACCACTACATTTATTACCAGTTCTTCACCTGCAGGTCCTAGGTTGAGTTAGAACAACTTAAAATTTCAGAATTAAAACAAGATAGTCACAAGAAGAGGGTGGGTCCTGACTGTCAGGTGTCAAGGGCCACAACAACAACAAAATGCATTTAAATAGCTCCAAAGAACAGTAAAACATATTTCATCCATCATCCTTATTGCGAGTAAGGTAAGCCTTAGTATTCCTCCTTATTGTAGACTTGTGTCTAAGGCACAGATTGGCTTGCTTAAAAACATCTAAGCAAAGTGATTTCATTGCCAGGGACCTCCTGCCTCAATTCATACATTAGGCCAGACCACCAACCCCATGTTTTCTATACCAGAAGTGGGAGACCTGTGGTCCTCTGGATGCTGTCAGACTCCCAACTCCCACCAGTCCCAGCCAGCATGGCCAAGAGTCAGGAATGATGAGAGATGTAGTTGAGTAACACCTGGAAGACCACAGGTCCCCCATGTCTGCTGTGCAGGGGAGATTGGTATACAAAGAATGTCAGCAGTAAGCTCCTGAGGTTTTGTAACGTCCAACTGTTATGCAAACTTCCCCCAGTTTAACTCACCCCTTCTTCACATACTGATACGCCACATCTCTTAGCCCTGGCCTGAACACAGAGATCCTGTGCCATGTCGTCTTCTGTGTAATATCACCTCGGTCAAAAGGAAACACAGAACAGATAAACACCTGTGGATTCATGGTCATTTCCAGAGGGTGGGTTAAATCAGCCTTTCTGCAACGGGACTACCAACTCCCATCATTTCTGGCTGGGGCTGATGGAAGGGGGAGTCCAACAACAGATGGACAACACCATGTTGGGCTAAAACTTTCATGGGGTGGAAGAAGCGTTCACTTCAACGCCATCACATTTTCTTTCAACGTGCGATCATGGAGTTTCATGGTGCAGCCACCCCATTTCTCAACAACAGACACCCACAACAGTGCATTCGGCATCTGTGTGAAGGAGCCCCACAAGTGTGTTGCCATATGTGCAGACCCTCCAAACGAAGATTGTTATTAGCCCCAAATCCCAGCACTCCACGGCCTTGCATGGAGGAACTCTACGCACGTTGAACCCTTTGCCCAAGACATGGAGAGTATGGCTTGTCGAGGACACCCACAGTGGGGAAGGAGAGGCACAGCTATGCTGCACTGCAACCCCATGAAGTTCCTCAGTGCTAGAGAGATGCTTGCCTAGAATCCCCTAAAGTGAGCCATGTTCATTTGGGTAGGGGACCTTTGCCAGCAGACATTCGGTTTACAACATAGGCGAGTTAGTTCCTGCTGTTCAGTGTTAAGAGTACTGTATGGGGGGGACGGACAAGTGCTTGGAGGCCAATGAGTGGGTCAGGAGATGGCGGAGATGGAAGGTGAAGGTGGCCTCAGGAATAAGGGCTCTCCAAGAATTTGGGAACAGGATGTTAAGCTAAGGTCAGAAATAGCAATGGCAAAAGGTCAGGAGGGACAGGAGTGGGAGAAGGCAAAGAAAAATGAGCCCCCCTGGAGTGAAGAGCAATGAAGGACACAAGGCAGGGTAGGAAAAAGAAAAGAAAGAGAGTCAGAGAATGGAGGGGTTTGTACACTGCTTAGAAAAGACTGTAATTAAGTTGTATATAAACTGCTGAAATAAATAATAATAATAATAATAATAATTAATTATAATTATTATAATTTTTATTATTTTATTATTTGTTGAATTTATATACTACCCTATACCGGAGGGTCTCAGGGTGATTCACAATAAAATATAAATATAAATAAAAGATAAAGATAATGATTATGGGATTTTTGTATTTTATAGATATGCTTATGTATATTATTACCCTCTTTATTGTGCTCTCTGCCCTGTGGTCTTTTTGAGAAAGGGTCTTAATAATAATAAACTGGCATTATAACATAGGTTTTGATTAATCTATGCCAAAATGAAGGAGTTGAGACTTTCATCTAACACAGTGTAATGCCAGAACAGCCCCCTAAATATGTCACAGTTAACAACGCTGAGCCCTCAGCAGCGACAGCAGCTCACCTCCTTGGAACGATTCGCTTTCTCCCGATCGCCACATCTCGTTGGTTGCAAGGCTGAAGATGGTGACCGGGTTTTTGCCTTCAACTTGCCTCATGACAGGATCCTGTCCTACACGGCCAAGTAACTGGATACGGTTCAAGGCTTTGAAGAAGAAGAAAAAGAGAGCAGGAATAACTTAAGAGAAGGAACCAACATGGTTGTGTTGACACACCCTTGGCAGCACGAAAGACAGTTAAATGGCACAACGGGATGATCTGATACTGACTCCGCATGACCCACAGAGCTCGCCTGTCTCGTCTCAAGAAGAGCTACTTACATCTTTCAAGGACTAAAGGCAGCGTCGGCGACTCAGACTCATGCCTCACAAACTGACGCATCACCTAGAAGAAAGGAAAACAATGGGCAAAGCAGGGATAGGGAATTGTGTTTTTTTCTGTCAAGGGCCACACTTCCCTGGAAGTAATTTCTTGGGGGCCACGTGATGGAGCTGGGGAGAGGAACAAAGCTACTTTCCCCCTCTTTTTGCTATACCCCTTCCCTCCATTTTTGTTCTCTTTCCAGTCTGCATGAAATTAGGTTGTAGGCCACAGCTACCATCCCTGCAATAGGGCATTACTGGTGGGGACTGTCACTTGATTTCGGGGGAGCGGGGGAGAGGGAAAAGGTGATGTGAGTGGTCCAGGATGCATCCAAGTTTTAGCCGTTTGTGTAGTTCGATGTTCAGTGACACACTTCAGCTCTGCTAACTGCCATCACCCATCTTCATCCATTTGCTAGTGCCAATAAATAAAAGGTTCAATAAGGCCACATTTGTACAATACATTCAAAGCACTATTATGCCACTTTAACAGTCATGGCTTCCCCAAAGAAGCCTGGGTACTGCAGTTTGTTAAGATACTCCCATTCTCCTCACAGAACTTCAGGTCCCAGAGTTCCCTCGGGAAAGAGATTGATTGTAGTGCTGTGAGAAGAATATGGGTCTCCTAACAACTCCCAGTGCCCTTAAATAACTACAGCTCCCAGAATTCTTTGGGGGAAGCGATGGGTGTTAAAGGGGTAGAATGGTGCTTTAAATATATGATGTGGACATTGTCTAAAAAGGTCAGGTCTGACTGGGATTCTCAGACCCTGCCACAAGGGAGTAGCAAGAGGCTGAGAAGTAGCTGCTTAAAGCCAGCATTGTTCTGCGGCATCCAGGCCATATTGTGCCACACACTAGGCTGAGGAACTTTTTTGTTTTCCACTTGAGGGTGACATTCCTTTGTGGGTAATCTGTTGGAAGTTGAAGGCAAAAGCGGACAGGGCTACTGCTTTTCTCTCCCCCTGCCAGAGGTCTGAAGTATTTGCCTGCAAAGGTCTTTTGCAATTAAGCTGGGCTGCAATTTTTCGCAGTTTCTTTGTACCACTTCTCACACTTCAAAACCACGGCCTACCCAGATGATCAAATAGCACACATACAACCATAAGCAACTTCCAGCTCCTTGATTTTGCTTTTGATATGTGTCTCTCACTTCACAGAAAACAGCGCTTAAAAACTGTGCCAAAAGAATATGGAATTGTTACCTGCAGTAAGGGCCTGCGCAACATTTCTGCTGCTTTAAGTCTTCTTATGGGGGCTTTGCTAGTTCTTCTGAAAGACAAAGCAGTTATTAAAACAGTCAGTTTCCAGTTGCCAAACTACCTTACTCAACTTGTCTCCTCTTATCAGAAGGACGTGGGACGCGGGTGGTGCTGTGGGTAAAAGCCTCAGCGCCTAGGGCTTGCCGATCGAAAGGTCGGCGGTTCAAATCCCCGTGGCGGGGTGTGCTCCTGCTGCTCGGTCCCAGCGCCTGCCAACCTAGCAGTTCGAAAGCACCCCCGGGTGCAAGTAGATAAATAGGGACCGCTTACTAGCGGGAAGGTAAACGGCGTTTCCGTGCGCGGCTCTGGCTCGCCAGAGCAGCAATGTCACGCTGGCCACATGACCCGGAAGTGTCTCCGGACAGCGCTGGCCCCCGGCCTCTTAAGTGAGATGGGCGCACAACCCTAGAGTCTGTCAAGACTGGCCCGTACGGGCAGGGGTACCTTTACCTTTTTATCAGAAGGAGACATTAGTACACAATAAAGCTATTCCTTTTGTCTTTTCTGCACACTTCACATTCGGTACAAATCCCAGCTGCTCTATTCATCTAAAGCACAAAGCATAGGGAGCATAGAAACAAGCCAGGAGTAGCTGAAGAAACACAGCAGCTCACCAGAGACCTTGCATATACAGTCTGGCCGTCTTAACAGACATGGAAGAAAAGGGGATAACTTAAACCCTGCCTTCCAGATGTTGTGGTGCTTGGTCTCCCACCAGCCCCAGCTAGTGCAGCCAACTGTCTGGGGTGATGGGAGTCGTAGTAACATCTGGAGGGACACAGATTCCTTATTCCTGGTTTAAAGTGAATCATTTTGTGGCAAACCCTCAAGGTATTTCAGAGAATCCTGACCCTTCTCCTTAACCCAGCATCATAGCAGTCATTAGACAAGACAAATTAAGTGGATTTCTGGCTGTTGCCCCAGGGTTATATAATCAGGACTAAACCATGCCCTTAATCATCCCAAACAATCACTAGCTGCCACCACCAAAATATAAATACTTTGGGCAGGGTGTGTGTGGGTGCATTTTACAGGGTCACCACCCTGTGCTCACTCTAGCAGACTCACATGTAGTAGAATGGCTGAGAAGAATGAGACAATAATCTGGGGTGAAAAGATACAATGATTCAAAAGATGACATATTACTTTCACCGAACAGTTACAAATTATGAACACAATACACAGAACATGGCATCACAGCCAGCTAACTAAAGCGTTTGTTCTCCCTTGTTTGTGGTGAAGGTTAGACAAAGCTGGTTAGTTAATAAGCATTCATTCTGATTTGCTTGCAGGGAGGTTACATGACATTGCCTCAGAGCAAGTGCCATTTTCCAGTGCATTTTCCTTCCACTTTCCTTACTGCACAAAGTCTGATCTAGGCAGCTAGTTTATTGTGCAAGTCCTCCCAGAACTGCAATTTCCAGAGTTCTCTAGGAAGAGGGATTGTCTCTTAAACCACTCTGAGAATTGCAGTTCCGTGAGGGGAACAGGGGCCTCCGACCTAGCAAATCTCAGCACCCTTTACAAACTACAGCTCCCATGATTCTTTGGGGAAGGAAGCCATGGCTGTTTAAAGCGATATGCGGGTGCTTTAAATGTGTAGCGCAGATGGGGTTTTAACCGCGTGCTTTAAAAACGGCATTAAGAGAGCATAAATTTGAAGTCGCTCTCTCTATAAAGTTCACAACAAACCCAACGTGGTGGTGGGAAAATAAGCTTGTGATGCTGACGGCTCTGGGAGAAATGCGCGTCGAGGAAAAGGTGGAGATGCGCTGCCGGCAGGACCCGCTTTGGGGAGAAGAGAGAAGGGAGCGCTCATCGTGCAATACGAGGGATCAGGGAGAAAATTAAGATGCACGTATGAACAGGAGAGGCACGTCCGAATCCGCGGCAATTAAGGCCAAAACGCGGACACGTGCATGGAGTCACGAGGGCAAAAGCAGCGGGCGTGCAGCTCCAGGAGTTTTACATGAGGATGCAAGAGGCTGGATATACTGGGTGTTGGCGGTGAGCACCGTGCGGTTTGTTTGCAATGATCATAATAATACGTGATAAAAATAATATATTTATTTATACCCCGCCTTTTTCCCGGGCGGGACACAAGGCGGATTACAGGTAAAATCAAATTACAGGCAGAAATCAAAGCAAGGCTTGCTTTAAACAACCACCACCACCATTAGGAAAAATGCACCCCTGAATACTCTCTCCCCGCGCCCTCTGCACCCTCTATTTACCTGGAAGGAAACGAGGCTCCGTTTGCCCTCCCCAGATTCACGCGCTCGGGGCTACGCGGGTCCAAAGAGATAGGAAAGTACAGAGAAACCCACCGTGGGTCCGCGCGGATACTTCCGGTGTGAAATGGAACTGGGACCCCTACAGCGCAGACCACGCCGGGTTGAACCATAGAGAGGCGCAGGGATAGAGCGCCACCACACCGGAAAGAGGGCCGAGGACCCAACGGCGCCTTTAAAGCAGAAATTGGGGCCGTGCACCGAGCAATCAACCAATCAGCAACAGCCTTTCCCTCCCTCCTCCTCTATAGCCCCTGGACCAGTTTCCGGATTTCAGGGGCGCTATTATTTCCATCCCCACCAGAGGGGAGAGCGAGGCCGGTGAGAGACCAGGCGGGATCAGGCCCGTTGGCTTCCTGCCGCCTGCAAAAGCGGGAGTATTTAAAAGGGACTCCGGAGAAGGAATAAGCAAGGGGGGTTGGCCTTGTTTCTCCCTATACACACGCGAGGAAGCCAATGCCAGTCCTACTTAAGAGTAGACCCGTTGGAACGAATGACTCCGAGGAAGACTTCGCCCAGGCCAGCCGCCTTTTGGGGGCAACCAAAGTGACGCACCTCTTAAAAATGCTGCCTATGCGTGTCTTCTGCTTCGCTGGTGGGGGGGGGGGAGTAGCTGGACTTGGAAATTGGGTCCCCTGAAGCCCAGCAGCACTCTTAACAATTGCCCTCACAACCCCCAAAGGGCTTTGTGAGAACTAGATATGTATGAACGCAGGTATGTTGCTACCCAGCACAGGAATCGGCTGACACGGTGCCCTCTGCATGTCGGAACACAGTTCTGCCCACAGCCATCTCTGGGTGGGCTTGAACCCCTTAGCGGAATTAAAGCTATACCTATTAAAAACATACAGATAATTACAATAAAACCAGCGCAGCACCAGCCCTTTCATTAAAAGCAGCCAGTTCCCAAAGGCTTGTTACTCCAAGGTCTTCACCTGCCAGCAGAAGGACAGCAAGGAGGAAGCCAGTCTGACTTCTCTAGGCACAGAGTTCCAAAGCCTAGGAAGCGCCACCATGACCAGAGGTCTGGACTGATGAGAGATGCCATCTAGAAGCCTCTGGAGGGCACCATATTGGTTATGCCAGCTCTAGCCCGCCCCCAGTGCAGCCTTTGCACAGCAAAAAATGTCATAATGTTTGCAACAGACTCTGGCAAAGCCCACAGTGGAGCAACTCAAGTCAAGATGCATCCTGAATCAGCCACAAGAGCTGTGTGGTCACAGGTAATGTCATCAAGCCCTCCCTTGTATGATCTGAAACAAAATTTCCACACACATACACTTTAGAAGCAAACAAAATTAGAAGCTTTATTCACAAATGTATCACTTTCTTTTTTTAAGAAAAAGAATCATTTCTCAACCGCTATAAAATTCGTGCTGTCCAGCAGCTAGTGAAGTAAAGCTATCTTCAGGAAAGTCACGGGAACTCACACAGAGAGGCTTGAAACCCCCAAAAGACACTGCTGCAATTGGCCAAGTCTTCATGACTGGGCTAGTCAACAAAGCAGTGTTTTGTGTTCAGGAAAACCACAACAGAAGTTAACACTTCGACAGGGGCATAAGGTTTACTTTATTTATGAACATGTTACATAACATAATCCCCAGAACATCAAGGCGTTCTAAAAAGCATTTATAATTCCCGTCCAATGTGCTTGAAACCACCACCCATCCCAGACGACACTTGGCAAAAATACAGATCAATCCTTTACCTGTCAGTATTGTCAGCCACCCACATAAAGAACAGCAGGTGCTCTATCCTGGACACAAAAAAGACAGCCATCAAGGCCAGGCTGCATCCTGTCTGCTATTGCTCATGGAAAAAATAATCTGTTTCCAAATATAGACTCATTTTATTCAACCCCCCTTGGCAGCAGGACTAACCTGTTGATTTTAGAAGGATCCTGTTCATTACGTCTGTTGAATATTAAATATATATTTTGCATTGGTTACTTTCTCTGGCTCTGTAGGTGGGACTTAAATGTTAGTGATGGCAGGGCCCTCCCCAACTGCAAGAGGAACAAGCCATCTGCTGCCTGACTCGTATTCCGTTTGAAATACAGCTAGGGGCTGTGTGTTGTTGTTTTTTAAAGTGAAAAATACAAGGGGTCTTGAAAACACAGGATAACCTAAAAGCTAGAGAAAGGAAATAAAGTTGTACACTCTTCTGATAATCCTGGGAGGGAAAACAAACCCACTCGTTTCAGGCAAAAGGAAGCGACAGACAGGTTTAAAAAGAGGTTATGTTGTAATGTGATGGGTAGCAACTATCTCTTACAAGTAGCCAGATTTAGTACTATGACAATCACATGATGGAATAAGTAAAAACACAGTCCCTTAAATCTGAAGGTGTCTCTTGTTTCTAAGGGGTGTGTTTTCAGTGATTTGAGGAGCCTAAACCGTCAAAAGCCACCAGCAGTAAAGCTAAACGACCGGGCATTTTTCCCTCCAACCAGACGCTTCTTGCTATTTGGGTGCTTTGAGTTGGCTCCAGATTCTTGAGGCTGGGCACATTCCAAAAATTTATCCTTTTTGAAGCTCTGGGCAAGACGGGCTGCTCTCAGCTCTCTGAAAAAAAGAGGAGAATTTGATACAATTTAACACAAGGGGTTGCCAACGTCGCACAAACATTTGCACATACAGACTTTCCTTCCTGCCCACAGGGCCCCCTTCCACTGCTGAAAGTGGGCTTTCTACTGTTGATAACAGAGTAAGTTGTGGTGTAGTACATAACACTGTACTTGGTTGCAGTGTGGATGGGCAAAACTCTTGCCACTTTATTGGCTCCCCCCCCCCCCCAAGAATCCTGGGAATTGTGGTTTGTTGTGGGGTCTTATAACAAGTCAACACCCACAACAAAATGCGCTTCCCAGAATTCTTTTGGGGAAGCCACGGTGGATAAAAGTGGAATAAAAGTGCTTTAAATTGCATAGTGTAGATTTGACACAACCTCCATTCTTCCCTTGCCCTGCCCACTCAAAAGTAGCATGAAAAGTCACAGACCCTCCTCCTCACTTTAAAATAGCAGCAGGAGGTAAATAAAACTGGCTTGGAAAGTCAGTCTGGGTAATGTCTACTAGGAAGAGGTTCCACTCCCAGTGAAGGATTGTATCAGAGGCATGTGGAAACCCAGATGTCAGAATTCTATGATGAGGAAAAGACATGGCTTGGATTTTTTTCCTGACATAAGCCACAGTTGCATTTAGAACAGATAGGAGAAGCATTGGCCATCCAAATGCTGAACTACAACTCCCATAATCACTGGCCACTCTTGCTTGGGGCCTGGTGGTTGCTGA
The DNA here is from genome assembly GCF_964188315.1 of Podarcis muralis. Lineage (NCBI taxonomy): Eukaryota > Metazoa > Chordata > Lepidosauria > Squamata > Lacertidae > Podarcis > Podarcis muralis. The sequence continues at coordinate 55,265,042 of NC_135664.1, read as the reverse complement.
AGTTCAGTCAACATCTGGGGAGCCAATGGCTCTTCACACCTGATTAAGAACATGTTCTCCCTGCAACAGAGAAGTCGCTTCCAAGTCAGGTAGTCCAATGCCCTTGTTGTTTGCAAATCTTGATTAGCTACTGAAGCGTGAAGGTCTTTTTTTTTTTTTACCTTTCCAGCATGGCAATTTTGAACCTCTCCACATTCAGCTGTTCCTGAAGCTGGGCAGCTTTCCCAAGAGAAGGCCGGAGGACGGAGTGTTTGGTTAGTGCAGTGGCTGATGGCCTCACAACCGGATCAGGATGAATCATCAGCTGATGCAAGCAGAGGAGAGAGAGATTTTTATATTCAGTGATGTGGTTGGGTAATTTTAGATGCTGAATTTTCGGGGGGGAAGGGCAGGCTCTTTAGATGGCAATGTGTTTGGAGCATTACTTCAGCTACGTGGTAAGCCTACCCTGCTACATAACTGGATAGCTCAGTTGGTTAGAGCGTGGTGCTGATAACCACAAAGTCGTAGGTTCGATCCTCATATGGGACAGCTGTGTATTCCTGCATTGCAGGGTCCCTTCCAACTCTATGATTCTATGATTTGAGCACCCTCCTCATTCTGCTGAGTGGGGTCCTTAACTTCTGCCTCAAAGTCCTGATCCGACTGCACCATGGCTCATATCATTGATGTGTGGAAATGTCCCTGCTCCCCTCATGCTAGGAACTTAGGAAGCTGCCTTATACTGAATGAGACCATTGTCAATTCAGCTCAGTATTGCTTACACTGGCTGGCAGCAGCTCTTCGGGGTTTCAGGCAGGGGTCTCTCCTGGCCCCACCTGGAGATGACTGGAACCAAACCTGGGACGTTCTACATGCCAAGCAGATGCTGTACCACTGAGCTACAGTCCTCCCCCAAAGGACACTCACACTGAGCAGTTCTGCAAAGCCCCGCGACAGCTGCTGAGGGATTAGCGGAAGGTTGCCTTGGCGGATGTGATGCCACAGGGTGCCGTTGGTAGGCAGGGAACCACAGCCTGCTGCCAGAGAGATGGTCAGTGCAAGGGCAAAGATGTCTGCTTTGGGCAGGTAGCAGTATTGCTATGGAGGAAGCAGAAGATTTTAAAAGGAAAAAAAATATGGACTCAAGTCTGATCATGTTCAAATCAGCATCTCTCTTCAGGAAAAGGGATTTTAATGGGAAGTGTATAAGTTTCTGCTGAAGCCCCCATGAGCCAAAGAAAGCCCACATCATTACCTCTTGCAAGACTTCATTGGCCAAAAATCGGCTATCACCCTCTTCCACCTGGGGATTGGTTATGGATGTCACATGTCCAAGGTCCCCTAAGAAAAAGAAACTTGTGAGCCATGAAATGCATTAATATGTGCCAGCGGTCTTTGCAAGCTTTCTGCATTCAGCGAGTCCTACACAAGACAGATTAGTCTGCTGGAGAAACTCAGCATGTGCTACAGAATTTTATTTTATTTTTACTTGTATTTTTATTACAGATTTGTTTGCCACCCTGGGTTTCTTTGGGAGGAAAGACGAGGTACAAATTTGTTGAGTAGGGGAATTATACACCAGGGCTGTGGTCCTCCTGATGTGGTTGTAGTCCAACTCCCACTAATCCCAGCCAGCAAAGCCAATGATGACCGTTGTAGTCTTGCAATCTCTGGAGGGCTCTTCTTGCATGCTGGAACCTACAGCTGGCTTTTCTGGCCTGAGCCTCTGAGTGTTCTAGGCTCACACATACAATATATAATATTTCTTGAGTGAAATGTATTTGTCTACACTTGAGAAGGAAGCTAGCAGGCTGAAGGCAACTTTCAGGTTATATTACTCAAGCCCAGCAGCACCCTGATTAAGGCAAGGGTGGCAATCCATCCATCAAAGCAGGAATCATTCCATGGGTGACCTTGTTGGATATGTTCTACGCATAAAAAAATGGAATAAACAACCCCCAAGCAACCTAATGCAGTTATGTGTGTTCAGTTGATTCTTGCTGAACGCATTCTAATATCTATTCAGGACCCAGAACAGTTCTACTCGCCCCTCTTCCCACTTATCGTGGCCCTCTCTTCCATGGATCCCATCTGAGAATTTGGAGCTAAGAGATTGGTATATACACCCTAAAAACCATTCAAGTCTTATCCCTAGAAGCATAGAGTATTTACTCTACCAACCAATTTTATACACCACATTAGAAGAGGCAAAGCCGTCGTCTTCACTGTCGCTCTCCTCCTGACCTGCTGCCTGCTGCCCAATCAGCTTATGACATATAAAGATATTGCCTGTAAATGCAAAGACAGAAAAACAGCACGGAAGCTTGAAATGTCCACACGGATAAATTGCAGTCTGCATTCCACAATTACTTTCTAGCCTGCCATTAAATATCCAATCCGGGGAAGAGAGAAGTCTAGGAAATGCTGTCAGATAAACAAGTGGATTTCCTTTTGGATGGAGCTATGACTGATTTTACGGTTGTAAGCATCATCACCCCCAAATTCAAGTGAAACCTAATAAGATGTATTTCCAGAGTTTTCCAGCAATCGGGGTACAGTAGGGCTTGAATTATTTTATTTCCAAGAATCCTTGAGGAAAGGCGAGTATTGCAAAACTGCCCCCTTGTTTGATGCAGGAAATCCACATTTAGAATATCCCCATTGCTATATGGTCTCTGCTGGAAGGGGTCCCAACAAGGGACAGCCCACCATCCCTCTAGATAATTGGTTTCATTGTCAAACTGCCTTTACCATCAATATGTTTCTCTTGATGTTTGATTGAACTATACCAGCCCATTAGAATTAGGCAGCAGAGCCTTTGTCCCCTTCTATGTGTTTTCACCCACAGTCAACCCTGACCTCCAATCATAGGCTGAACATACCTAGAGCTCCTTCAGCCTATCCTCATATGGTCCATTTCAGCTTCCTATCTGTTGTGGGTGCATAGCTTCAGTGAATTAAACTGTAATCTCAACCCTGTCTACGCAGAAGTTGGTCCAACTGAATTCAATTGGCCAGGTAATTGGGGTTATGTCCAAGTTAGTAACAAGCTAGGCTCAAGTTTCCTTATTCCTTAGAACAAAACCCTAAACAAGGACTGGCACAGTTCCTATTTAATGGCCCCCATCCCGTCTAAAAGTTCAACTGTGCTTAACTCACTTTTCTGAAAGGGTTATGGCAATGTGCTTATGCACATTCACAAATATTTGATGCCTAAAGCATTGACCAAACTGCGGGAGGCAGTGGAAGACAGGAGTGCCTAAAGCATTGACCAAACTGCGGGAGGCAGTGGAAGACAGGAGTGCCTGGCGTGCTCTGGTCCATGGGATCACGAAGAGTCGGACACGACTAAACAACAACAAAGCATTACTGAACAGAAATGCTTACTGGGTTTGATGTCCAAGTGAACCAGGCCAGAAGTGTGAATATATTTCAGTCCCATGGAAACTTGCAGCAAGATCTCCTTCAGCTCAGATTCTTTGAAATAATCTGATGTATTTGCCTTTTCCAAAAGCACATCTTGAAGGCTCCCACCTGTGGAAAGCCAAGCGATCACAGCAGACAGAGTTCCTCGCCCACTTATTCACAGAGCCTTCTTCTGAAGCAGATTGCTCTCTTTTAGAAGGCAGGAATTTAGAAGATCTGGTTAACAGTTAAGTGGTAGCCTCACACTTCTGCCTCTTTGGTTTGAATCTACTAGCTTCCATGACTTGCATTTCAAAGGGTTTTGATTGACATCTTCTGCATTGGCTCTTTTATATAAGGAAACTCCCAACATTTGTGCTAGCCAGGCCCCCATGTAGGGTTACTCTCAGTACTGTGTCTTTTTACATATCTTAAATTCAGTTTACCACATTTCCATACCAGTTTGTGATTTATTTTTATTAAAATAATTTCACCAGTGTATTAGTGCTAATTTCTCCCAATGCATATTTTGTATGTCAACCTTTGCAAGCCATTCCCTAAATATAATTTTGCCTTATTTTAACCTTACATGTGCATTTTATGGACACCTGCCCTTAGTATATGCATTTTATACACATCATTTTGGTTGGAGAACTGGGCAGAAGTGTACGTGCAATGGGAACACCCATTTTCTGCAGATCCTTCTGCTAATGTCGAATGAACGCATGTGGATTTGGTACACTCTGCAGACCTCATGCAAGGGTGGTCCTTAACCACACCATTCCTCATGTTTGGTCCTTTAGAGAGCCCAGATTTTGCATTTGGGGTGGAGGTGGAGAGCTTCTATTCCTTGTGGCAGTTTATGAGTCTAGAAAGCAACAGGATGGCAGCTCATCTTGCTCTTCTGGACTTCCAAGCTCCATGAGCATCCATTAACCTCAATTTAAGTACACAAAGGACTTCACAAAGTGCATGTGAATTTAAAGTTTCAGTTAACATGGAAAGTTGAGCAGTATTCTAAGCCCCCACGTCTACCCTCAATCCTTACCATTGCAGTGCTCATTCTGAATGATCATGTGATCATCTTCTGCCCAAGCCGAGTAATAACGCACAACATGGGGATGATGGCCAAGCACAGCATGGGCATAGACTTCCCGCAAAGCCATTTGCCTAGAGAGAATGAGAGAGAGAGAGAGATGACCCATCATTCAAAGAACAATATTGTTGCGAGATCAGGAGTTTGGACAGAGGAGGGTTAATAGAGTCAGACAAGACTTCCTGGAGAACTTGGCAAAGTTATTCCTTCAATGGCTGGGAAATACCTGGAAGGGGATATGCTTCACCACCCCTACACTTAGAGAAACAATAGAAAGGTAAGCGCTGGTGACCCTGAAGTCTCTCACTGCTAAAAGATCTCTTTTTGGGGTGGGGGGAGGAAACAGTATTGTTATGGAACAAAAGTTCTTAATTCAATACTAGATTAGATTTCACTGGAGCGCTGGGCACGGACTAAGGAAAGGCAGGCCCTGAATGACATGGGGAAGGAAAAGGTTCATGAAACGGATGGCAGATTTCATTTTTAAATGCTTTCAGTCTGCTTTTCGCATGACCTTTTCCAATACATGGCTAATCTCAAATCCAACTTATTTACACACTAGCATCTTAGAGGATGTGCAATGTGGTTTGGGGAATCCAGAAGCAAACACTGCCTTTTGAACCTATTGTGGGAAGAACAATGACAATACCTATCATGGTCTATTTAAAAAAGGGTGGGGTGGGAGAGGTAAGATAAGCAGCCATGGTACAATTTCTAGCGTCATTCAATCCAGAAATTTATTGACCAATCCAGCCAAGGCTCTACTCATTTCATCAGCGTATCCACCCCCATCGTTCTGCCCGGACACTGAGGTCCAGCTCCGAGGGCCTTCTGGCGGTTCCCTCACTGCGAGAGGCCAAGTTACAGGGAACCAGGCAGAGGGCCTTCTCGGTAGTGGCGCCCGTCCTGTGGAACGCCCTCCCATCAGATGTCAAAGCGATAAACAACTACCTGACATTCAGAAGACATCTGAAGGCAGCCCTGTTCAGGGAAGTTTTTAATATGTGACATTTTAGTGTATTTTTCATCTTTGTTGGAAGCCGCCCAGAGTGGCTGGGGAAACCCAGCCAGATGGGCGGGGTATAATAAATTATTATTATTAATTATTATTATTATTATCATCATCATGGTGTGTCTGTGTGTGTGTTCTGCGATGGTCACTTACTCATCTGAGGAACCAGCAAGGGGTCTCTTGGAGCGCTTGATGGCATAGACGCACCCATCCAGCCTTTTGACGCACTTGTACACAGAACCAAATTCCCCCACACCTATTTTCTCCAGCTCCAAGAATTCCTTCTTGTAGCGGGAAACCATGTTGCTCTCACGTAAGAGGAATCTCTGGAGGAGAGAGAAAGTAATCCACTTAAGTTTAAGACAGGTTTGCCCATCAAATCCTGAGCACGACTTGAAGAGACCTTGCGATGTGAGGCCTTGGGTTCTGGTTCTCAGATGCAGTGATGTCCTTCCAGAAATAGCCAACATTGCTTTCCCATCACCCTTGACCGCTGGCTACCTTGGCTGGGCCTGATGGGCATTTGAGTCCAGCAAGATCTGGAGTTGGCACCAAGTTGGCTATCCTGCTTTGCACACACAGTATGGTATCCTGCTCCGCTGGAAACACTTCCAATCTTCTTCCTGATTTATCAATGAAGGAAGATCACCACCCTTCCACTATGTCACTTCACAAACTACTTTGGAAAGTGCCCTTAGTGTCCAGAGTAGTTTGCTATGCAGCATGGTACAGATGAAACAAAATCCTCAAGTCATATATTTTCCACTTGCAGGGTCAAAGCAGCTGGAGAGGAAGGACTGAGCATGATTTTTTTTACAGGGAAAAAAAGTAGTGCAAAAGCAAACTATTAAAGACACCCCCCCCCTCTTTGCAACTGGTTCACCACCACCCGCTTTCAAATTGCAGCCTCAGTGTCAACATTTTGCAAAATATAAAGGTAAAGGTAAAGGTACCCCTGCCCGTACGGGCCAGTCTTGACAGACTCTAGGGTTGTGCGCCCATCTCACTCAAGAGGCCGGGGGCCAGCGCTGTCCACAGACACTTCCGGGTCACGTGGCCAGCGTGACATCGCTGCTCTGGCAAGCCAGAGCCGCACACGGAAACGCCGTTTACCTTCCCGCTAGTAAGCGGTCCCTATTTATCTACTTGCACTCGGGGGTGCTTTCGAACTGCTAGGTTGGCAGGCGCTGGGACCGAACAACGGGAGCGCACCCCGCCGCGGGGATTCGAACCGCCGGCCTTTCGATCGGCAAGCCCTAGGCGCTGAGGCTTTTACCCACAGCGCCACCCGCGTCCCTTGAAAAATATAAAGCCTGATAAATCAAAGAACTGCACCCAGTATGTATTTATGCCCTTGCAGAAAATGCTATTGTTAGCACCCCTCCTGCAAAACATATTCTACGACAGATGTTCAGATTTTAATCAATGGTGTTGGCACCGTTTCTCTGCTAAGAGCTTCTAGTAGATCATAGCACTAACCTAGAATTAAACTTGGAGAGGCACAAACATCAAAGCCTTCAGGGCAGATGGAAATGGATCCAATATGCTGAGTCAAAATACTGCCAGCAGCCGTGCCAACATAAAAGTGCCTGCACTGCCCCATTTTGTTTCCCTTGGCATGTGATTGCTTTTGACGGCTACAGTCAGCACTCTGTTCCCTCTCAGCCCACAACTCTGGCTGAATAATTCACTCCGCGTGTAAGTTATAGCATCAGTGCTGACTCAGAGGCAGAGGGCATGCTACGTGCACAGGAAGCCACAGGTTCAATCCCTTAGAAAAGACCCTGACCCAAAGAGCGGCCAATACTGGTAAGATGGAGAATGAGTCTCACCTGGTAGAAGGCCACTTCCTATGCTCCCAGCAGCATTTCAAATTAATGAAGCCTGAAGAGTTAGATATGGACTGGGACAAGTTTCTTACTAAACCACATTGCCTGCAAGTTCGCAGGAGTAAAGGTCAAACCAGTGGCCCCCAGAACTCTGTGCTTCTTCCCCCATTCCTGCACTCTCCAGATGTTTTGGACTACAGCCCCCATCATCCCTGACTACTGCACATGCTAATTGGGCCTGACGGGAGTTTGAATCTACCACCATCTTAAGGCAGATACTGCATTACACAGACATCACTTCTTTGATTGTTATTGATGCTAAGGAAGTACTCTTCGGGTTGTTCTATAATTTATTAGAGTTTACATTACGATGGGGGGGGGGGAGTGGAGACATTTCACTTAGCTTAATTGAGGGAAAGACTGGAGCACATTATATGATCAAACCTAAGCTAGCTTTATCAAGGTACACAGCAAGCAAATAAGCATTTTGTGTAAGTTGGAATCTGTTAATTTTTGGAATGGAAATCTAGGAATTTGTTGATTTCTGACCAAGATATGATCAACCCATGGACAGGGTTGTATCTAAAGCTAGTCCAATGCAGATGAGACCCATTAATTTCAATAAACATTGGTAGCTTAGGCCCATTCATTACAGTGGGTTTGAGTATTTAGTTATTTTTGCTTTTGCATCCCACATTTTCTCCAAGAAGCTCAAGGTAGCATACATGGCGTTCCCTCTCTCCGTATTATTCTCACAACCACCCTGTGACGCGGGTTAGACCAAGAGACGGTGCCTGGTTCAAGGTCAACCAAGGATCTTCATGGCTGAGTGGGGATTTGACCCTGGTTCTCCAGGTCCTAGTCTAATACCTGAAAACCTCCACCAGGTTCATTTATGGCAAGTGCATTACTACCAGGAGAATCATTGAAAATGGGCAGGAGAGGGTAGAACTGGAAGAAAACAGGGAACTTCCACGTAGTTTTAAAACTGAACCAAAGTAAACTTTCAACTTGGCCTTCAGCCTGTAGCTCAGCTTATTAGCCGTACTTTATAACTTAAAACAGAGATCTGATGCAACACATAGTTTAGTTTTGAACGGTGATGTTGTTGAAACCTGTTAAGTAACTATCTGGTGTTGTAATAACTATTGCCTTGCACCACCGAATTTTTCCTCCCCACTCTATTTCATTAAAATATAAAACTATGGGCTTTCTTTGAAAATGTGCAATGAAAACAAAGTCAGTGCTAAGATTACTCTGTGTTACAGTAATACTGTTGTCTGCTGCTATAGGCCCACAAACAGCTTTCCCTCTTTCAGTATTAAACCGTTAACTTATGGCCATGATGCTTTTTGTGCACCTGTTTGAAGAAACGCACTACTCACCTTGGCTGGCAACCCTGGTTCCACCTGGCTCTCTTTTTGGTTGGGATCATCCCTGAAACGGTAAGTTTAATGACGTGAAGAAGCATCCCGGTTGCAAAGACAAGACGCAACTCCCAACTCTATTATTCAGTTTCACCATTTAAATATTTCAAACACCAGCTTCAGGAACTTCTCAAGCCACATGAAGTATTTATATAGACATTTCCGCATAAGCATAAGAGACCACTAGAAAAAAATCACTCAAAGACCACAGAGGCTATAGCCTTCAATTTAGGGTGATCGACATTCTAGTTTACAATCAATTCAGATTTCAAATTAATGCACAGCTGCCCTGACATCTGCAGACAGAGAGGGTTAGTGATGGAGCATTTTTAAAGGCATGAAATCTAATCCCAGTCTTTGTGAAATCTGAGACACTTGGAAAAAAGCATTCATCCAGCTCTGACAGACCTGAGGTTAGGGGATGGATTTGGTGATACCTCCAATCCATGTTTCATGGGCATAGCCAGGAATCTTGTTGGGGGGGGGGGGGGCGCAGAACCGACGTGATTGGTTAGTTAAGTATTTCTGTTTTACTTGCTCTAGAGAGGGGCAACTGCTACGCCCATGTTAAGTTTTGCATGTATTTATTCATAACCCTGCCCTGTCCCATTTCTGCAGTAACTTGGCAATTTCTGTTTTTTTAAATTTAGGAAAAATTGTGTTTAATCATATCCTTAAACAGTATTTTATCATTACACACATACTTAAATATTTATTTAATATTCCAATCTATGCATTTCTAACCCTTGAATAAAGTGCTTAATGCATTTTGGTACATTTCTTTCTTTTTGAGCCGGCAGTACTGCAAAATTCAGGGAAGTGCAGAATCCCAAAGATTTGTGCTATTAGTCTGGGAGGTGCAGATCAGTTCAGTTTGCTTTAAAATGCAGACCAAATGACATCCTCCACCATCCCTACCTGCAGAGAGCTTAATTTTTAAAATCCTACCCCCCCCCTTCCTGTGCCTGAAGATACAGGAATAACTCCTGCAGTTGAAAGCAATTAAGCTTCTCAGTTAGCCTTTGGCATCCGAACTCATATTGATGCAATGCCGATTGCTTAGTGACAGTTGATTATGCATTGACAATTGACAGCTGCTGGTTGGACCAGTGAAGGCCGAAACCTGTCTTTCCACAGTAGGCCATCCGATTAGATGTACCATGACCCATTGTCAGTAATCTTTACAGTCAAGTGCCATGCTTTTCACTCATACAATACTCCCTGCATGCTAGCTCCCCCGGCTAGGCATGGCTCTGAGAATCAGGGGGGGGGGGGAGGAATAATCTTCCTATTGTTTTTTTAAATCTATTTTTTGTAAACATACAAAACACACGCAGCCCATTATTTAACACTAAGAAACAGACACAACGCAGAATGCTTTCCGCATCCCTCCACCCACCTCCAGGAAGATTGCCAATTCTTAGCTTTGCGGTGTGCTCCAGTGGTTTAAGAGAGTCACACAGAGAGGTTATTAGAGTGGCGCTTTTATTGATCAACACAGCACTTGCTGGATGTCTCCTTTACATGCAGCAAAGACAAAGGAGCCCTCTTTGGGTTGAGGCAAAGGCTTTCAAAGCTTCCTATTGTTAAGAGAACCTTTCTGCCAAGAACTCCCAGAATCCCGACAGTTTTATCCAATACCCTGCTTCATGAAAGAAGTCCAGAGCACCCCCAACAGCAATGGAGTGTGTTTTGAAGTGAGGCAGCTGAGCAGGACAGCCTCCCCACACCAGAGCCATGCTCCCAGGAAGGCCTCCAAAAAATCAAGAAGCTGTATTGACCTACAAACCCACTGAACTTCAACAAAACATCTTCTACCTCAGATGCTCAAGGCGCTATGCCCGGGTGCCCAGTTTCTGGGGAGCACAAGTAGGGAGAGTGCTGTTTACTTCCTGTAGATATCTGGCTGGCCACTGCAAGAACGGGATACTGAACTAGATTTCATTTGAAACACAAACCATCCTGTGAAGAATTGTGAGGAAGGAGGAGGAGTGATCTGCTTTGCATGCAGAAGACATCCCAGGTTCAGCCCCTAGCAACTCCAGGTAGGATTGGGAATGTCAACAGCCTGAAACCCTGGAGTCTGAACAGATGATTCTCAGTTTGGTGGGTCAATAGTCTGATATGAGATAAAGGAGCTTCCAAACCACCCCCTCCATAGATGGCTGTACAGCCTCTGGAGAGAATTCTGATGTGGATTGTAGGCTGGTTCATGTGCTCAGTTCATGTGGCCAGCCCAGTTGGACCTCTTCAACCACTGTGAAGGCGTTTTTTAGAACACTCTGCCGAGACCATATAACACCGGTCTTAAAGGATCTACATTGACTCCCAGTACATTTCCGAGCACGATTCAAAGTGTTGGTGCTGACCTTTAAAGCCCTAAATGGCCTCGGCTCAGTATACCTGAAGGAGCGTCTCCACCCCCATCGTTCAGCCTGGACACTGAGGTCCAGGGCCTTCTTGGGGTTCCCTCCCTGCGAGAAGTGAGGTTATAGGGAACCAGGCAGAGGGCCTTTTTGGTAGTGGTGTACCCTGTGGAACACCCTCTCATCAGATGTCAAGGAAATAAACAACTATCTGACTTATAGAAGACATCAGAAGGCAGCCCTGTTTCAGGAAGTTTTTAATGTTTGATGTTTTCTCGTGTTTTTAATATTCTGTTGGGAGCCGCCCAGAGTGACTGGGGAAACCCAGCCAGATGGGCAGGATATAAATAAATTTATTATTAATTGTTGTTGTTGTTGTTATTGCTGCAAAGGAATGTCAGAAATTTATAGCAGGCAAGCTTGTCCGTTGTTATCAAACTCCTCACTCATGAGGCCCTGCAAAACAGTATTAAAAACCAATGGGCTACAAGATGGCTACCCTCGTATCTCCCTTTTGCCCCCTATAGAATATAAATTCTTAAGAAAAAAGAGAAAACACTCACAGCTCCCCTCTGGCTTTCCTCTTGCCACTGGGATGGAAAACCATTTGCCGATAAGACTCCGGTGTGAAGGGGTTAATGTTAACTAAGGAAGCGGGGGGAGTTTCCTCGGAGTCAGGACAGGAAGTGAACCTCAAGTTCCTCATCCCTTTGGAGGGGAACTTTCCCACAGGTGAAGGGAAAGCTGTCTTGGACAAGAGGCTCTAGATTGAAAACAACAACAGATAGTCAGCGGAGAATAGTCTAGTCCACCAGCATCAACCTGCAATAAAGAGGAAGGTCATAATGCTTGTTACTGTATTCCCAAACTCACCAATACCTGGACACCACATTAAGCCAGGGGTAGGTAATGTAGTGCCTGCCAGATGTTGGATTCTCAACTCCCATCAGGCCTAGTCAACCTGGCCTATGGAAAGGGACCATGGAGCTGTCCAACAACATCTGGAGAACCAGTTTTCCCACCTTTGTTATGCTTTGCAGTGTCAGTGGGTTAGGAATGTAAAAGACCTTCCTTGCTACATCAGACCAAGGTCCATCCAAGCCAGTGTTAGGATAATGGAAGTCCAGCCACATCTGGAAGGATCCACGATGGCTGCACCTGCTACACAAATTGCAGCTGGAATATCAGAGTCATGTGAAGGCTTTGACTTCCCGTCAAGTCGAATCCTTGTCAGCCATATGGACAAAAATCACAAAAAGGGGTCTTTCAACTATGTTACTATCACAGCAGGCTATTTTTGGCAGCAAAGCTTAAATACAGAACTGCAGATGCCAGGAGGATCTGCAGGCATCCAGCTTAACAAGCAGGAAGATGAAGGGGATTTTCTAAATTGCTCCATTTCAAACCTTAAGAGAGCAAAAATGCAATTAAGAGACTCACTCAGGATTGTGTCTTTATAGCTCGCAGAAGCTCCACATCCAAGCCTGGGACTTGGAAGTGACAGAAGCTGCTTTGAAGTAAAGCTTGTTCCTGCAATGCTACTTGAAGTCATTTTGATGGTAAAAATATATACCTACACTCACAGTATGGTGCACCCATTAGAAAGAACTTCAGCAGAGACTCTCAACAGTCAGCTATTCATCTGAGAGAATGTAGGTGCAGCTTTTACAATGACAGAGGGAGAAGAACCACAACTGAAGGTGTTTCTGTCTACCTAGCCCAGCATCACTTGTTAAGCAGGTGTACAATTCATTTACACCCCACCTTTCCTTCAATGAGAATAAGGCATCAGGCATGCTTTGCCTGCTCCCCAATTGCACCCTCACAACAACCCGGTGAAGTAGATTCAACTGAGAGAGAGCGGTCGCTCATGGCCAAGTGAAGATTTGAACTTGGGTTTCTCCAGTCTCAGTCTATGACACTAACCACTGCACGGCATTTCCTTTTATGGGTACCATACTACTGGGACATGGGGCACTGGACAGGAGTGGTTAATGGCACCAGAGTGACTGCAAGTGTTCCTTAACAGTCAGTGGAAAAGTTGCCAAGTATGTCCTGTTAGGATGGCCGTTAGCTAAGTGGTAGTGGTTGCTTTCTGAGTAGTTTGGAAATATGTTGAAGGTGGAACTGACTTTATCACTCCAAGCTAAAGATGTAATCGAGGTATGTGTGGGTATCTGTGAAAGGGAACAGAGATGATAGAGGGCTAGGTGAGCATATGAACAGAACTGGGCAGGCTTCAGGTTTGTGTCCTCCCCTTTTTGAGTGTGGCTACACTCAGAGCTTACACTCTGTAAGCTCTCATTTCCATTCTAACCATAGCTATGTGTTATGTCCAAACCCTGACCTACTATACTTTAGTACTGTATACTACTTTGGTTTACTGAAACATGCCACATTCACACTGGCACATTCAGTTTATGAAGCTGGCTAGTTTCAATATACCACACTTAAGATTAAGCAGGGGGCACACAAAATGCTAAATAGCAGTTCAATGAAACCAGAAACCGATTTCTGAGCTCCTTATGACCACTAAGGAGATGGAAAGCAAAAAAATAAAAAAGCCCAAGGCTCAGCCAGGCTCATTCACATAACCCTAAATTATAGTTTAGTGCTATATGTCTAAACCAGATCAGAGAAAGAGAGAGATGAGTTTGTGGGCTCTGTAAACTAACAGTGTTTAGTGGTGCTGGCTGCCTCTCTGGAAGTTTGATGTGGGACATTGGAATTTGCAATCGAGAGTGTTCATTCTGGTTCTAGGATGAAAGGTAAAGGTAAAAGGACCCCTGACCGCTAGGTCCAGTCGCGGACGACTCTGGGGTTGCAGCGTTCATCTTGCTTTATTGGCTGAGGGATCTGGCGTTTGTCCACAGACAACTTCCGGGTCATGTGGCCAGCATGACTAAGCCGCTTCTGGTGAACCAGAGCAGCGCATGGAAACGCTGTTTACCTTCCTGCTGGAGCAGTACCTATTTATCTACTTGCACTTTGACGTGCTTTTGAACTGCTAGGTTGGCAGGAGCTGGGACTGAGCAATGGGAGCTCACCCCGTCGTGGGGATTTGAACTGCCGACCTTCTGATCGGCAAGCCCTAGGCTCTGTGGTTTAGGACAAAACTTGTCCCCAAATTCTCAGCAGTTCTTGTCATTTGAAAGTGTTTTCTATTTTTCTGGCTTATGCATACGGTACTTTAGAATCTCAGTCCACACACAGTTGAACTTATTGTATTGTTTGCGAGGTGGCCTGTGCACTTCTCTTTCTGTGAAACATTTCTTCAGCACTCTGCAGTCTTCCCAAATGCCCACACTTCCTGATCGGAGGAAGATCCATGGGATGAGTTGCCTCATGACATCTTCCCCTGAGCTTCAAATTAAAGCACGGGAAGATAGGGAAGCTGGCTACCAAGCACTTGAGATTAGTATGTCAAATGATTTTGTTCAAGGGAAGTCCTTAAAAAGAGAGTTCTCCACAATCATTTCTTTAAAAGTAAGAGACTTCGCTTAGAAAACCCCCAAGCATAAACAACTGGATGGCATCCAGTAAGCAGCCTCCCCACCTTCCTGTGCTTGGAGAAAAGTCCAAGCATGGTTATCACGCTGTTTTCAGGAAGCACACATACCCAAACTCACTGCTGAGTGCAGGGCACCAGAGACATGGTGTAAAAGGTAAAGGTAAAGGTACCCCTGCCCTTGAGTGAGATGGGCGCACAACCCTAGAGTCTGGCAAGACTGGCCCGTACGGGCAGGGGTACCTTTACCTTACCCCTGCCCATACGGGCCAGTCTTGACAGACTCTAGGGTTGTGCGCTCATCTCACTCTATAGGCCGGGGGCCAGCGCTGTCCGCAGACACTTCCGGGTCACGTGGCCAGCGTGACAAGCTGCATCTGGCGAGCCAGCGCAGCACACGGAACACCGTTTACCTTCCCGCCAGTAAGCGGTCCCTATTTATCTACTTGCACCCAGGGGTGCTTTCGAACTGCTAGGTTGGCAGGCGCTGGGACCGAGCAACAGGAGCGCACCCCGCCGCGGGGATTCGAACCGCCGACCTTTCGATCGGCAAGTCCTAGGCGCTGAGGCTTTAACCCACAGCGCCACCCACGTCCCTAGAGACATGGTGTAGAGGTTAGCATATCAGACTAGGACCTGGAAGACTAAAGCTGAAATCCCCATTCAGGTATGAAGTTCACCAGGCCCCAGGTCAGTCACTGCCTCATGGCCTACCTCACAGGGTTGTTCTGAGGATGAAATGTGGAGGGGGAGAACCATGTATGCCACTTCGTGAGCCCCTTGAAGGAAGATTGGGTGTAAAAGTTATAGTAGAAATATTAAGTTTTGTAGAATGAAAAAAAGGATGCTCACAAAGACCCCTCAACCACGTTGAAAGTCTAACAACTGCTACCAAAGCCGCCCCTCCCCCGTTGAGGATTTTTGTACACAATGTGCCATATAAATACACACACCACATCACCTTACCTTTGGAGTATGTGGGGTGTCACAGAGCTGGAGCTTTTGCCAGGTGATGTAGTGCAGCGGCGTCCCAGGATAATCTTCCAAAGGGAGAGGTTTCTTCCTCAGAGATTCCTTACCTTTCCTCACTGGACTTGCCCACGATTTCGGGAAAGAAAGATCATCCAACTGCCTCTGTGGGGTGACCGGAACAGGGCAGTTTACTCTCCAGTTCCCAGTCTCCCAGTTTTTCTGAGGGGTGACATGACTCGGCTCTTCCTCTTGCATGCTATTGTCTTCTTCCATCTCAGTGTCTTCTCCACAACTTGAAAAATCCAGCTTCTGGATGAAGTTATTACTGCTACTGCTCTCCCAGTCATCCATGGTAGCTGGAAAGAAACAAAACACACAGCCCATTGATTAGCCTTTTGCAATACCTGTCTCAGCCTAGGAAGTTACATCTAGCCTAAGGCTCCAGGAACAAATTCCTTCAAAACAAAGTTCTTAGATACTTTCCCCTTCAATCTTCTCAATTGCGCAATTTCACACAATGCAAAGGCCACACAAACTACCTTGACTTTGTCCCCAGAGTTGTATTTGCTTACAAGAGCTAGTTTTCAGCTTTTACTCAATATACAGACATCCATTTTGAATAATCCCACAGCTACACTGGCATGAGAAGACATCCTCCATTTGAAAATAAGACGGCATTTAAAAAAGAAAAATAGTAAGGGAGAGAAAGAAAGACTCTGAGGAGACCCAGGAATAAGGGTATTGTTATATTAACCCTGAAATTCTATGTACACTGCTTTGGGAATTAGCCCCACTGAACTCACTGGGAGTTTTTCCAAGTAAATGTGAATAGTCTGTGGCTGCACACAGGTCTCATATTAATCAGGAATAAGCATTTAGTCCACAGCTGTCCTCACACAAGGGGTTAAGTCAGTATATACAGAAACTAGGCAGAGAAAAGCCCCACATAATAATCCCTTTACACTGATCTCCAGAAGGAAGGCCCTATGCTACAGCCAGATGCAAAGGCACCCAGCCAGCTAGCAAACATTTTCTGACATAGCCCATTCTGACTGGAAAAACTGGCCCTTAATAATGCCCTCACAGAATTTATAACTGCTCCAACCCACTGCCATTAAAAACCAACAATTAAAAGCACAGCATCACCTGTGTTCAAAATGACCCCATACCATTTCCTGCTCTTTCCTTCCTCCTCAACCTACTGAATTGCAGGTCTGGCCTTACAGTGCATGCTGGGATTGAGGTTTTGCAAAACGCCACTTAAGAGCAGTTCCCTTCCCTGCATAGCTTCCTGTTTTTCATCATGGTCCATCCTGCAAGGACTTGCATCCATGCAGCTCCCACAGCATTGGAAAGCGCTTGCCCATGAGAAGTAAGGGTGAGCAGTGACGTAGCCAGGTTTGCTGGCGATACCAAATTGTTCAGAGTGGCTAAAACAGAAAGAAGGTGGCAAAGAGGTCCAAAAGGACATCTCCAAACGGAGCGAATGGACATGATTTCACAGATAGGCTCATGGGGTCTGAACCCACCAGGAATGAGACCTTGGGGGTCACAGTTGACAGCTCACTGAAGATGCTGACACAGTGTGCAGCAGCAGCAGTGAAAAAACAGGCAAATTCCATACTAGGGATCATTAGGAAATGAAAATAAAACACAGAGCAGTTATTGAAACCTGCGGTGTAACTGCACTTGGGAGCAGTAGCCTGTACAGTTCTGGCTGCTTTGCCTCAAGGAGGATATTGTAGAGTTGGTATGGAGAAAGTGGTTGGAGAAATGTTCTCCACAACTCAGGGCCATCCACTGCAGTTGAAATGTTGGAAGATTCAGGACAGGCAAAAGAAAAGACTTTTGCACATAGTTAAAACCATGGAATTCATTCCCAAAAGAGGCAGTGTCGGCCTCTTGCAAGGTTTTAAAAGAGGATTAGGCACTTTTGAGGAGAGTAAGGGTACCAGTGGCAGGTATGCTATGGCATAATCCCTCTTTGCTGGTCTGTCTTTAGTATCTGCATGTTTTGGATTTTCTGGCTGATTGGCTCTGAAGCTAATTGTTATGATTTGTTAGTATTTGTATTGTTATGTATTGCGTTTGTGTTCTGGATGGTAAACATCTTTGGAAAAATAGGCAGGATATGCATTCATATATATATATAACCTAGCTTGCAGACCAAACCAACATATTGGCAAGTCCAGAGGGAGGTCCTACTGAACTTGGTGGAGAATAATTGTGCATAAGCCGAAGTGCCAGAAAGGAAGTCCCATTTCTGATTGGACACCCCCAGAGATTGTGCCTTTAGGATGTAATCCTGTGCAGAGGATCTTGCAACCAAATCTTATGCGTATTTACTCATAGGTGGCACTTTGACCGACAGACTTTTTCTTTCGGATATGTGTGGTTGCACTCCTAACCCCGCTTACCACAGAGTAAGCCCCATTCAAAAGGCCAGCACTTACACGCAGCAACACGGTTAGAGCAATAGACTTGGGTGCAAATCCTCATAGCATGGAACGCAGCCTCACAGGGTTGTTGCCAGGAAAAGGTGGGAAACAAAGAACCCCCAAATTCATTCATTTTAAAGGCGCGTGCGTCCCTGTTAAGCCTTTTAAGAAAGGCAAAAGGCTACAAGCATTTGCAGTGCAAGCCCTTGAGCAGTTTAATGGGGTGGGGGATTTACACGTAGCGCAAAACGGATCGGGCTGTTAAGCTCTCAGGTGCAGCGCTGCGCGTGTTTACTCGGGACTTTTCCTTTCCACCGAACAAGCGTCCCCAGGCCCGTGCGCCACCTCCCAAGTTTGCGCGCGGCCGCCAGCGCGCACACGGGCTTGCAGCCGGCCGATTCCCTGCGCACCAAGAGGATCGCGGGCAGAGGAAGGCGGGCATCCCTCCTCCGAGCTGGGCGTCAGCTGCCCGCAGCCCGCGCAAGGCCCCGTCTGGCCAGCCGGGCCGGGAAGCGAGGGGGCCGGGCGTCGTCGGAGCGCGCCAAGCGCCGCAGCTGGCTGGCTGGTTGGCTGGCTGCTGGCTGGCTGGGCCATGGTGGAGCAAGCCGACGACGCGCCGCTGCTCTTCTGGGCCGAGGGCCCGGCCGTCTCCCTCCCGGAGCCCGGCGAGCCCGGCGGCTGGGGGGGCTCCTGCTCTGGCGTCAAGGGGGAGGCCGCCGCCGGCGGTGGCGGCGGCCCCGGCGGGCGCCTCCAAGAGCAGGAAGGAGCCGAGCAGGTGGAGGAGGACCAGATCTTGGCCGTGTTCGTGGTCACCTTCGATCCCCGCACGGGTAAGGGCTGCTTGCAGCGGAATCGCTTAGGGATGCCCTCGCCGGATCTCCCTTTCCCCCGGTGGAGGAGGAAGGGACTCGGATTCGCACCCAGTCCACCCCCCCCCCCCGCAGCCCGGGTTGCGCGTGGTGGTGGGTGCCTTTACAGCAGCAAGACCTCAACAGGGGCTTGTGTGTGTGTGGTTTCTCCCCCTTTGGGTTGCTTTCTGGCAGAACCGAGTTCCTCTGACCATGCACAAAGGGCGCTCCCCTCGGCCTCCTTTAAGCTGCTGTTGCACGTCCACATACACCTTCCCAGGAAGGAAACCAACCGGTAGGTTGGCATTAGGGATGTGTCACCTCTTTTCCTACTGCCTTGTGATGCCCAGAGAGGTTTGTAAGATAGCAGCCATGAATTCTTGGGCAGGGAAGGTGACTTGCACCTGTTTGCTTTTCCACCAGGCTTTTCCTAATGGAAAACTTAATAGTGTCTCCACCCACTGTGAGTCATGGATGCCCTTTGTGGCAGCCACCTCAGTGGTAGCTGATGATGCCCGTTGAGGGTGAAAGGTCTGATTGGTTGTAAGCAGACAAGGCAGGCAGGTGGGGCCTGGCTGAGGGCAAACTGAGGCTAGTGGGACAGTGCCATGTTTGCCCCAATTGTGTAGCATCCCCCTCCCACACAGGTATCCCTCAGAAGACATCTCCAGACGATGGAAGGGGATAGAGTCGTATGCTGTCTACCCACTGCATTCAGAGAGTTGGAAGCAGTAGGGCCTGCACCATTGACCCTTGACCTCTCAAACTGCAACTTCAGAGTAGCACTCCTGGGACTTAGCCCAAAGCATTTGGATGCCTGGTGCCCCCCCCCCCCTTCCCCACTGGTGCATCCATGAACATGGGGCATGATTCTCTGGGACGTTTTCCAGTGGAAGAGTCATTGAATTGCAGAAGTGCACAGTTGTGCTTGTTCTGGTGGAGCTGTCCCAAGAGGACTTCCTAGTACCTTAGAATGATGCCCAGGTTGGTCTGTCTGTCTCTGCTGCTCTTAATGGCAGATATGAAGGGATTTCTCTCTCGCCATCTCCCGTAATACTTGAGTATGGGATTACCAAATTGCATTGATGGGTGTTGATTGTGGATGGACAGAAAGGGTGTATCGCTTCTCACTACGTATCTTGACTTGCAGCCAGGGTAGCCAGATATTGGTGGACTACAACTCCCATCATCCACAGCCATTGGCCATGCTGATCGGGACTGATGGGATTTGTAGTCCAGCATCATCCAGAAGCACTGCACTGCCTTACACAATGCGCTGCCACAGAATGTAGCAATGGGCTGTGGGCTAGTTTAGGTAGCTTTTGGGGAGGATCAAACAAATTCACGGAGGAAGACGGGTCTTACCAGCCATTATGGCTAAACAGAGCCATACCGTTCTGAGGCAATATGCCACAGACTACCAGTTTCTGGAGACCAAATAACAAGGGAGGGCTGTTGCCTTCAAGCCCTGCTTGTGGGCTTCCCAAAGGTGTCTTATTGGCTACTCTGGAAAGTGGAATGATGGACTAGATGGGCCTTGGGTCAGACCCCATTGCATTCTCACCTGCAAAGTTGAAGATATGTTTTCTGTTATGTTCTGTATGAATGTTACCAATTCGGAGTAGTTGGAAGGACGTTCCTCTTAAGCAGATATAGTATGAAACCTGTTAGAGGTCACCAGCATGCTTTCAAAGCCCTTCCCTGTAACCAGAAGGGTCATTTCCCTTCCACTGAAATGGGTGAATTTTGTTGTTGCCCATTGGAAAGGTTGTGGGGTGCCAGCAATAGTTTATCCAGTTTGCAAATGTGCCCATTGGCACAAAAGGGTTGGCAACCCTTGTGTTAAAATGAGAGATTCGTGGCGTCAGGAAGCTCCCAAATGCTATCGATCCTGGACGTTCTGCTCTTTAACTCCAACAATACAAGGATTGTTTGTGGTTACTTGGCTGGTAGGGAGAAAAATACTCTGCACGTGCTTAAAGGCATTGCTGCATATTCCTGGAGTTATCTTTGCTTTTGAACATTAACGGAAAGAATTAAGCCCAGCCTTGCTTTTATAAGGATAAGTAAAACTGAGTACCATTTTCACTGTCAAGTTTCTGCAGCTTGAATCTTTTTGTAGTGGCTCAGTATTTCCTCGTTTCTTGTGTTGCGTCCTTTACCTACATCCTGTTGCATGAATATGTGGCAGGTTTTCAACAGTTTAAACAAGTTCTTTGGAAATATATGCAAATTGTGTGGGTTTTGTTTTTTAAAATTGTTTCCTGCTTTTTCACTGGAGGTTACTGAAGGCAACTAACAACAATAATGCAATGAAATATATTAAAAATAGATAATAGCTGTGAATACACCATTAAAAAACAAGACAGGTAAAAAAAAACACAGTCATTTAAAAAAAACCTAGTGAAAACCAATTTCAGTATATTCACAAGCCGGCTTGTAGGCCAAAAGCCTGTTTAAGTAAAAAAACATTTTGTCTAAATAAAAAAGATAACATCATAGCTGCTGCAAGATAGGGTGACAGCTGCCAGCTTGTCTTTAAAAGAGGATTAGATAAAACTCATGGGGGATAAGTCTATCAGTGTCTACCAGCCAGGTTGGTCATGTTATGGGAGGCAGTATGAATACCAGTTTCTGGAAACCTCAGGTGGGGAGACTGCAATTGCACTCAGCTTCTGCTTGCAGTAATCCTAGGGGCATCTGCCAGGTGAAAACAGTGATAAGCTTTTGGCCCTCTCTAACATGGTGACGGGGTGAGCTCCTATTGCTCAGTCCCGCTCCTGCCAACCTAGCAGTTCGAAAGCATGCAGTGCAAGTAGATAAATAGGTACCGCCCCGGCGGGAAGGTAAACGGCATTTCCGTGTGCTGCTCTGATTCGCCAGAAGCGGCTTAGTCATGCTGGCCACATGATCTGGAAGCTGTACGCCGGCTCCCTCGGCCAATAAAGTGAGATGAGCGCCGCAACCCCAGAGTTGTCCGTGACTGGACCTAATGGTCAGGGGTCCCTTTACCTTTAACATGACTCTTAAGCTCTTATTTAGCCTTTTTAGGCCTTCCTAAAATGACCTGGGTATCTTACAATTGCAGTCCTACAGTTCTGCTTGTATGGAATAAAGTCCTATTGAACTTGAGCGAAAATGCTAAAGGATTGGGCTGCGTGGCAGCTGATTCTTTTTCCAGGGTAACCTGTAGCATTGACTGATGACACGCTCACCTTCAGCAAGTTAGTTCAAGTAGCTTATATCTTATTTGGTCCTAATTCAGGTATTGATGGCTCACCTCTCTGCCCACGCTCAGCCAAGGCAGTTTACATGCATGCATCCAGTTCTGTCTTAGCCACTTGAGTTGGCCTTGCTTGAGAGACTGTGGAGTGGCTTCTTACTTTTGTGAAGCTCAATAATTAATGCTTCGCTTGAGGAGCACTTAACTTCAAGGGTTCTTTAAATGCCTTGCAAATTCCTGAGCCATGTGGTGTAAAATCTGCTGGGTTGATTATGAAACCTGTAATGAAAAGGTCGTGGATAGGTGTGCGATGGCATGTTAGATTGTCCTTAGGATGTTGCTTCTGGTGGTGTCTGCATGGCTGCTGTGTTTGGGGCGGGTTGAAGAAAGAAGTACTTGCAAAAGGAGCATGGTGGTCTCTCCTCCTGTTTGGTGAGGCTGCCTTTTCTCTCCCTCTGTGCTGGAGGTGCTTGGAGGGTGACTTCAGACTTCATATGCGTTCAGTGGTATGAATCTCTGTGTTGAATTCATTAAGAGATTTCTATACCTTTACCAGAAATGATCACTGATTGCAAAGATAATATTGAAAAAACATAATGCTTAATAAACAGAAACATTGAAGCAGTTACTGTAAACTACATAATTAACAATATCATAACAATGACTTAATCCACCACCCTCTAAAAGTCCAGCAAAAGAACTGGGTTTTTACCTGGCACCTAAGGTTGGGACAAAGTGTACTTCATTGGGGAGGTTGTTCTATAGGTTTAGGGCCACCACCAAAAGGGCTCTTCCTTTTCTAAGGATGCAGACATAACTGTACTATTATCAGAGTCTACATATTTTGGCTTGGCTTTCTAAACAGTCATAGCTGGTGGTTGCCACTGACCCCTTCCCCTCTCTGTTCTGGGAAGATGTGATGTGTCAGTTATGGTCACATTGTCCTTAGCTAGGGACAACATCTGGGATCCTTGGGCATCTTTGACACGGCCTGCGCTTGATATCTGTCCCAGGCTCCTGTCCCCCAGCACTTCTTATTTCCCCCCTCCCCAGTTTGGTCCTCCCAAGCAGTGCCTGGTAGTTGAATCTAGCCATCATTTTAATTTCCCATAATGTATTGAGGAAGGCTTGCAGCTCAGTGACAAAACACCTGTCTTGCATCTAGAAGGCCCTAGGCTCAGTTACTGGCATCTCCAGGTAGGGCTGGGAATATGTCCTGTCTGAAACCTTGGAGAGCTGTTGCTAGTCATTGTAGGCAGCACTGAGCTATAGGAACCAATGGTCTGATCTCAGTACAATCCTACCTTGGATTCTGAATGCCTTGCAAGTTGAATGTTTTGGCTCCCGAATGCCGCAAACCCGGAAGTGAGTGTTCCGGTTTGCTAACCTTCTTTGGAACCCGAATGTCTGTTTTCGGAAGCCACACTTTGGTTTCCGAATGTTTTGGAAGTTGAATGGACTTCTGGAACAGATTCTGTTTGACTTCCGAGGTACCACTGTATAAGGCATCTTCCCATGTCACTGTATTCTCCTGCAGCTTTTTGTCCCCTCTGTTGCCTTCCCTGAGTTTTGGCTGCAAGTCTGTCCCTCAGATGTCTTCGAAGAAATGGTGGAGTCATCTGTTGGTCATTTATGAATGTAGACAGGCTCACTGAAACTACCAGCCTCAACCAGACTACAGTGAGGAGTGGGGGTTTTTTGTTTTTGTTTTTAGCACTAGTGAAACATTCAAATTACAGTTTATGGATTTATGTCTTCTTGCACAAACAGTCGAGCTGCAGTGCTGTCCAAATATTCAAATATAAATGCATTTAAAAGTACAAGGAAGTTATAGCAAGATATCAGTTCTAGATATTAAAAAATAAAATGATTAATGATGAAATGGTAGCTTAAATATCACAGTTTTAAATAGCAGTTTTAAATAGAAACACCATGCACTGTTTTCTCACGTCCCCTCATGTGACAAAGTTCTTTTGCCTCTTCTGTGGAAGGAAGCGAATGACAACATCAGCAGACTCCCTCTCTCCCCCTTTCCCCTTACTGGTTACGTTCTTTGCGAATGTTGAGGAATGGGAGGAAGTAAAGTCTGGATTGCCTCGCTACTATTTCCCTGACCACAAATTTGCCGTTCTAATCTTGGGGCTGTTCAAGTTCTGCTTTTGGGCTCAATTGAAAGTCTTCCTGATGTCAGAATTAGTCACTTTGTGGAGGACTTTCCTTATCCCCTGCAAACACACACTATCAGTTGACATCAGCGGCTACTATTCACGATGACCGTGTCCACATTCGCAGCGAACATTCCCCGGAGTGGTTTGGCACTCAGTCCTTCTTTGCAGAGAACTCTGCAGCTCTGTCAGGGGGATAGGGGTCCCCTAGCAACTCTCAGCACCCGTCACAAGCTACAGCTCCTAGGATGATTCGAGGGAAGCCATGGCTGCTTAAAACGTGTAACTGTGTGGTATGAATATGTCAGAGGCAGCACAAATACCAGTTACAGGTGAACTGCAGTAGGAGGGGACTATTGTGCTCCTGTCCAAGATCTAGACCTCTTCCCTTAGGGTAGAACTTGCAGTGATACCCAAATTCCCGCTGTTTAAACTGCCTTGTTTAGTTATGGGAAGCGTTTTTCTTTTCCCATAGTGTCAGTGTGTCTGTAGCTCTTATGAGTACAGTATGGAATGCACTTGTGCCAGGGTTGTGGGCAGGGTGGATAAAAATCAATGATTAATAATAATAATAATAATTGGATTTTTTAAAATTTTAATCAATTTTTTTTATTTAAATTGGATTTTTAAAATAAAATGCTTTTGAAGGAAAAATCTCTCTAGAGATAGTTTTCTATTTAAGTTACATTATAGTCCAAACTCTATTAATCAGGAAATAAGGATTTGTTTTAAGTTTTTCATGTGTGCTAAAACTCTGCCTAAGTTTTTTTAAACAAACAAACAAACAAACAAAAACATGGATACATATGCTATAATGTTATTGCTTTAGTTAAATAAATTGTTTAACTAAACTAAACTAAACTAAACTAAACTAAAATTGTTAGTTAAATTGTTTAAATTGTTATTAAGGAAATGATTATTTTCTCCTTCTAATAAAGTACAGCAGAAAAGTTGTCCAAATATAAACAGTTCACTTATTAAACCTCAAAACAATTTCATAATTATCTCTCTATGTATTTCTAATAGTATAACCAAATCAGTCTTTTTTGATATAACTGTATTATTCCAAAAATGAAACCTCCCTCTGGTTGTAAATATTAAGATTATACTAGCAAGAATGAGTCTTTTTGTAAAAAAGAAAAGAAAAAAGATTTAAATCAAGTCTTACTGACTAGTGATTTAAATCAAATCCACCTTGGTTGTGGGAGTAATTTATGGGTGCATCTCCTCAGTGAAGCGCATGCCACTCCATTTTGTAAATACTGTTGTTTTGGCTTTATCGTTGAGTGTGCATTCCGCAGAACGCAAGGGAGAGGCAGAAGCTGAAACAGGGAAGGGGGAAAGTTTAACTGGGAAGTCGTCTGCACTTTACATTTAAATCGGTATGATACCACTTGCGGGAAACCAAGGGTCAAGACCGTTTAAAGGGGCATGATAAGGCTTCAAATGTACAATGCAGGTGCGACCCAGATATTTGCTATTTGTGGGAAGAGTGCAGAAGCACCTCTCTTCCCCGCCCAGAAGAAATAACTATGCAGTGACCTCTGTCCTTCCTTTACCTGAGTCCACTGTTGGACAGAATGAAGCAGTCGCCTCAGGTGGTTGATTCTGGAAGTTATGAAAGGGCAGCAAATTGTTCAATATTTAATTTATTATTACTGCCAGGGGAGAAATGGGAGAGGCGTTTGTGGACTTTTCTGCTTGCGGTGCCAAAATGTTTTGATTGGCTTTGTGTGCTGTGCGCTTTGACTGGAAACAGGGCACCAATCATTGCTTGGACTTGGGTTGCAAAATGTTTTGGGTTGGTTCCGTCTGGGTCAGCTTCAGCCGATATTGGACTGTGGCTTGGCCAGATGTGGGGGGTCTGGAGGACCTTATTAGACCCATGTGCTCAAGTTCCTTCCTGCTGATTGATGCTTTGCTGTCACTGACACCAGGTATTGGATGACTGCATGGAGCAGCTATAAAAACAGAAAAAGACCAAGGGATTCCTCGGCCTCCCATCATTGTGGTTTTCCTTTCAGTGCTGCCATGTGCAGGACTGGAGAATAATGCACAATAGCCAAGCTTCTCTACCATCAAATCTCTATGGTAGCATACCATATATTGTTGCACTGCTTGGCTGACATATGCCATTGAACATGAAATAAGAAAATAAAAGCTTGCTGGATCAGGCCAGAGCCAGAGCTAGTCCAGCATCTTGTCTCACAGTAGCCAACTAGATACCTATGGGAAACCTGCAAGCACCACCTGAGTGCAAGGGCACTTTCCTCTCCTGTGGTTTCCAGCAACTGTTGTTTCATTGAGTTTGTGACTCCTGGACTCAGGGTTTGGGTGAAAACCTGTTTTGAGGAGCAGCCCTGTTCTGTTGCAAAGGCAATAGATTATTTCAGACGCATCCCAAGTTTGAGTCCTGAGGAGTCTCACACCCAACCTCCTCTCCCTTTTCTCTCTCAAGGCTATCCTGGTTTGCAGGTGTGTGAAACCATGGTTTGCCTGTTTGGACAAAAACCAGGAAACTATGATTTGCAAGAAACCCAATTAGGACGTGATTAATCTCCAGACATGAGGGGAGCATGATGCCTGTTTGTGTGATGTCCAAACTATATTTTGGCTTTATGTCAGAACAGCCCCAGGGTTACTTATCCTGTCTCAGTGAAGGTGATGGGGAAACGGCCAGAAGAGCATTTCTAAGGATCTAGCTTTTATGAACAGGATTCAAATGAGGGAGCGAGGGTGAGGGTTCAGTGATCCCGTCCCACCCCCACCCCCCCAAATGACCCAAAAAACCCAAGCACCCTCATTCTTGTTTTAAACAGCTGTGTCCTCCTCAAAGCAAACAAAACTAATGATTTACGAGGCTTCTAATTAAAGCACTGAGCTTGCTTGACACAGCACACGTCTTCCTACTTGGCATGTTATATATCACACACACACACACACACACATGGTGTGACTTGGTGAGAGAATGCCTTTCCCAGAGGAGGCTGACCATCTGTTAGGAGCCATTAGCCAAACTTACCTGCGTCTGCCAGGCAAGGGCTTGCCTCAGCACCTTGCTCCATGAGCGTGAAATGGGTGACGTGGCAAGAAGAATGTGCGTCTGGGTGAGTAGGTGGGGAGAGATACAAATCAGTTGGGCAAGACAAAGAGCAAACAAAGGAGTGACTTCATGTGAGCCTGTGGGGGGGGGGGGGGGAGAGAGAGCAGGAAAGGGATAAATGTTTTCCAAGCATTGGAAACACTATTTTTTAGGATTTGGGAGTGGGGGAGAAAGGTCTACTAAGCACTTCCTGGGCTTTAATGCCCAGGCTGCTTGTTTGTTCTCTTGATTCCATTTATGAGAACTGGTATTTCTGCCGGATTGTCTGTAAATTTGGTTCGTTGTTATTTTTATTATTTTGGTTTCTTGGGGTGTTGGGGGTGTGTGTCGGTATGCATCTTTTAATGTTGAGTTGTGTACCGCCTTGGGAGCCTTCGGGTTGAGAGGCAGAATACAAATTGAAACAAGAGAATAAGTGGTTTATACATTTGGTCACCCAGTTCCAAGTCTAGCTGTCTTCCACCTGTTGAACTGGTGCAGTTAAAGCACCAGTTTTGAACAGTTTACTATACCACTTCGTCCCCGCCCCCCGCCACACCTCTAATCAAGATCAGGTTTTCATTTATAGTTAAACAGAAAGGATGAGAGTGACAGAACTTGAACCCTTAGCAGGCAGAGATGCGGCTAAGTGGTTTAACAAGTTGCCACCACAGCCCTGTTTAGCGTCAGTATTCTTCCTTCCTACCTCCCCATCCTGTTCCCTGTGTTTGTTCTGCTTAAGACAAACACAAATTTGGAGGTGAGATAACGCTCCAGGCAGCTGAGCATTTCATCCTGGCAAACAAGCTCTTCTCTCCACTTCCCACACCCAGCTGTTCATCTCCAAAGCTTTCGGAAAACTGGTGCAACTCCCAGTGATACAGAGTCAGGGAAGCTCACTGGAGAACCTTGGGTCATTCGTTGCCTCTCAGCCTAACCTTCCTTGCAGAGCAATGTTAGAAACTCAGATATATAAGCTAATTCCCAAATGCCACCTTAAACACTAATTAATGTCACTACAAGGGAATGCCGATACGATACAATGCAATACAATAATCTTTATTGTTATTGTCCCATACAGAACAACGAAATTGGAAAAAAAAATCTACATAAGACATTCAAAACCAACAAGCCTGCCATCCCTAGATAGTCTAGTCTAGTCTAGTCTAGTCTAGTCTAGGCAACCCTCTCTCTTTTGCAATGAATTATTATTATTATTATTATTATTATTATTATTATTAATCATTTCATTTCTATATCGCTTTATATTTTAAATAAAAAACCTCAAAGCAGTTTACAACACATTCAGACATAAAATAAACCAATCTGGAATAAAACAAATTCGAGCTTCCAGGAAAATATTTCAGATCCTTCTCTAAGTGGCATTTTGCCTTTCCCATATCTATTTACCTACTTAATTTATAGAGCTGCTGCATAGCACAAGTACCCTAGGAAGGCAGTGTGGTGTAGTGGTTAGATTGTCGGACTAGGACATGGGAGATCTGGGTTCAAATCCCCACTTAGTCATGAGGCTCACAGGGTGACTTTGAGCCAGTCACAGCCTCTCTACCACAGTTGCTGTAGGGATTAACTCTGGAGGGGGGGGTGAACCATGTACTCCTTGGAGAAAAAGGTGAGATATAAATGCAATAAATAAGCTCTTCTGCTTACCTGCTTAAGAAAGATTTTTTTGGGGGGGGGGGCAGCCAGATAGAGATGTCAGCCACCAGCCTAGCATCCAGAGATCTCAACTTGGTTGCAATTGGACCTCCGCCAGTCGCAAAACGTGCCTGGCCCCTGGCTAATTTCTAACACTGTTGTAGGGATTAAACAAGGTGGGGAGAACTGTGAACATCACCTTGAGCTCCTTGAAGTAGATATCAAGGTAATAAATACATAAATAAACTCCCATTATTCCCCACCTATTTGCCAGTGCTGACTGGGACTGATGGGAGTTGGACTCCAGTAGTGTCTGGAAGGCCACAGGTTCCCCATCCCTGAATTATCAGATGTTCTTTAGTGTACTTTGTTGTAAAAGGAGGAATCAGAAGGAGGGCGCTTGCTTGAGGTGAGGCACAGCTTCTCAAGTGAAGTAGTTAGATACCAGAATGAAAGATGATGTATGTTAAACAGGCAGCTCTTGGGAGAAAGAGAATGTAGTTTCTGTAATAATAATTTTCTGCTGCCTACTAAGTTAAGACGGCTGAATGTATGAAGCTTTGCTTTCCGTGAAGCAAATAATATTGCTTAACTAGGCCCAGGGCTTACTCAGGCTTCTGAAGGAACATGATAGGCAACGCTTGATTTCAGCAGCTAAATATAATTTTATTGATCAATGTTTGCGCATGCAATGAGAAATTTCTATATAAAACACAGCCCAATTGGCAACGACATAATAGCGAGGCTATTGACATCTTTGTGGGCTTGATAGCTTTTCCAGTGTACGGATCCCAGTGGATAGAGGGTTGTTGTTTTTTTAGGGCAGAGGATTGGAACAGGGAAAAGAAAGCTGTTACTTTTGGGGGCCTAGAATCTAAGCTTGTCATTTCTGCCCATCTGAGATAAACAGCCTGCAATCATCAGCTAAAATTTACAACAGTTGCAGTGGGTGCTTTTCAAGTATTTTCCCCACTCTTTGCCATGCTGGTCATGTTTCACCTTGAAAAATATTGAGTGTGGCAGCATCTATTTTGAGGATCAGCCTTCACAGTCTCTCTTGGAGAAAAAAATGCCGTGTTTTTGGTGGAGCTAGGTTTCGTAAGAGGCAACCTTCGATCAGCGTCTCCCTTGTGACTAAGTTCACCCAGGTGGCAGTGTGGTGTCGAAAGCCAGTCTGATACCATGGTTAAGAGCAGGCATAGGCAAACTCGGCCCTCTGGATATGTTGGGACTACAACTCCCATCATCCCTAGCTAACAGGACCAGAGGTCAGGGATGATGGGAGTTGTAGTCCCAAAACATCTGGAGGGCCAAGTTTGCCTATACCTGGTTAAGAGTGTCAAATCATGACCATGGAGACCTAGGTTCCAATCCCAACTCGGGTGTGATGGACCGGTTGGATGCGGAGGAGTGGTGGGAGGCAACAGTTGGGGAACTCCCAAGGGAAGAAAACTCAGAGTCTGGGGAGTGGTGGTGGGACGACGATCAGTGGGCAGAGGGAGAAGAGGGAGCAGACTGGGAAGAGAAGGTGTCAGAGGCTGAAGAGGTAACAGGACTTAGTGAGCAGGAAGAAGCTGTGGCAGAGAGCAGTCCAGAATCAGAGGCAGAAACAGAGGATGGAGATAAGGCGGGCCAAGAGCCAGAGCTGGTGAGGAGTCACAGGTGTCTCCCTCTCCTGCTACAACTAGCTCCCTCCTTTCCCCCTTGGTCTCCCAGAACCAAAAGAGGCATGAAAAGGGTTGAGAAGTTAGCTTCACACAGGCACAGTTTCAGATTGCAGGGGGGAAACCCTGGAGAGGAGGGGACTTAGGCAGCTGTGGGGAGACAGGGACCTGCAGTCTCCTCAACTGCTTCATGGGGGCAAGACCGACCAGAGATGAGTTGTTGTTCTCATTAGGCCTGGCACTCCTGTGCAGACCCTGTTTTTCTGCTAATAAAGAGTCAACTCCAACTTGCTCAGTGTGATTTACTGGTGCCTGGCTCCTGTCATCAGAAGTGGAGCTCACTGGGTGACCTTGGGCCGAATCACTTTCTCAGCCTAACCTACCTCACTGGGTGGTTGTGAGGATGACATGAGCTCCTCCAATGAAGGGCTGGATAACTGTGTAATCAGTAAAGATAACTAAAAGGACAAGGCCAAAAGGAAAGGGGATAAGGCGCAGGAGAGGCACAGATTTTAAGGAGGGACTATAACTCAAGAGGACTGAGCAGAGACAGGTTTTCCATGTGGAAGATCCATGGCATCTCCAGTTTAAAAGGATAAAGTCAAAAACCTTATCTTTGCTTCAGCCCCTTGAGAGTTCTGGCCTGTCAGAGATAACACTATTGCACTAGATGGACTTATATAAACATTTTAACCCCACTTTTCAGCTAGGGCTCCCAAAGTGCCTTTCAAATATCTCTATTAAATCAGCTCCTGCCCCCAGACTTGCAGTCTAAAAGACACGACACAAGAGGAAAAGGGATTGGGCAGGAGGAGGGGGGAAAGCGAGCTCAGGCATTATATCTTAGTTACGGAGTGCTTGTAAAGACCAGCAGCAATGGAAAACTCTTCAAGGAGAGAAGGAGGCAAAAACTGCTCTTCTTTCAGCTGAGCTGATGGAGTGGCCCTGCTTCCCGTCTCTCTTTCTGCTCTATAATAATCATAATCATTTATTTATACCCCACCCTTCTGGCTGGGTTTCCCCAGCCACTCTGCTTGGATCTGAGAGGCTGGTGTGGGACTGCTGAGTTGAGGAGCAGTTTGCCATTCGTAGCCTCTTCTTCCTCCCCATGGCTAGCAGAATTAATGACCTGGCATGACTGTTGCAGGCACGTCTGCATAATACGTTCGGGCCAATTGCCTTGCTGTTTGTGCCCAGGTGTGTGTTCATGCTGCGTTCTCCTCTCTCTTCCACAGGTAACATGGTTGAGTGGTGTTTGCCGCAAGACATTGACCTGGAAGGCGTCGAGTTCAAATCCATGGCCAGCGGGTCCCATAAAGTTCAGTCGGATTTCATGTGAGTGTACAAAACGTCCCCAGGGTCCTGCTTGTGCTGTTCAATTGTGCGTATCCTTCCATTGTCCAGAAAGCACACGGCACAGGCTGCCCCTGATGAAATGGACGAGGCGGTTACCATTGTAGACTAACAGGGTATATTCGTTATATAGTCATTTATTTGTTGAATTTATACCCCGCCCTTACTCCCCTGTTTGAGTGCATATTGCAAGGGCTTTTGGGCGACGGGGGGGGGGGGAAGGTTTGCCCTGTGCACAGATATACCCTTCACCCCCACCGGTGCCCTGGTTGATGCAGATGGAGTTACCCATTCGAGGCAGCCCTTTAGTTGTGAGCAGAGCCAGAGCTGATGATGGAGAGAGCCCAGAGACTCAACATTCTGGATTAACTAGCCCAGCATAAAGACTGCCCTCCTTCAACTCTCATCATGGTGCTCTCAAATTAGAACCCTGATGGTTTTGATCTGTGGGCTACTTTTAAAATGAGGATGCATTTTTAAATTGCATTTTAACCTGTATTTTAAATTGTTTCCCCCACCCCCTAGTATGTTTTTACTGTAATTTTACCGGTGTTATCTGCCCTGAGCCCGGCTCTGTCCGGGGAGGGCAGGGTATAAATAATAATAATAATAATAATATTTCCTAGTCCTGGGCAGGTCTACTCTGAAGTAAGGCCAACTTGGTTTCGTGGAGTAACTCTCGGAGAACTAGGCAGAGAGATTTATTTTCTTTTAGCACAACGGACCAACCCAGCTGCTGTTCTGGAAAGCAAGCAAATATGATTCACGTCCAAATTCAGTGCGTCTTTAGCGCACACACATGTGTATCTGGAAAAATCATAGAACTGTAGAGTTGGGAGAAACTCTGAGGGTTATCTAGTCGAACCCCCTGCAATCCAGGAAGCACCGTGTCTCCTTCCTGCTTTTTCTGCATGCCTCCCCCCCCCCCCAATTTGCCTATTTTATTCCCATTCCATCTTCCTTTCCAGTTACTTCCGGAAAGGCCTTTGCTTTGGCTTGGCCTGTTTCGCCAACATGCCTGTGGAGAGCGAGTTGGAGCGTGGCGCTCGGATGAAGTCTGTGGGGATTCTTTCTCCTTCCTACACCCTGCTGTATAGATACATGCACTTCCTGGAGAACCAGGTCAGGTACGTTATTAGAAAAAAGGGAGAATGGGAGGGAGGTTGTTACTGGACCATAAAGTGGTTCGGGAGAAATGTTTGGTTCGTGCTGGAATACCGTGGTGGCTTTTCTGGGATGGTGTCAGATGTGACTTGGATGACCCTCTTTGCCAAGTCATTTTCCAGCAGGGACATGTAGAAGTCAGGCCACCTCTGTTGTCTTTTAGGCACTTGTTGAAGACTCTTCTCTTTCTAACAAGCCTCCCAAGTGAATCTTGTTGGTATATGTACTGAACATGAAACAGTGGTACCTCGAGTTACAGTGGTACCTCGAGTTAAGTACTTAATTTGTTCCAGAGGTCCGTTCTTAACCTGAAACTGTCCTTAACCTGATGTACCACTTTAGCTAATGGGGCCTCCTGCTGCTGCCGTGCCGCCGGAGCACAATTTCTGTTCTCATCCTGAAGCAAAGTTCTTAACCTGAAGCACTATTTCTGGGTTAGCAGAGTCTGTAACCTGAAGCGTATGTAACCTGAGGTACCACTCTGTGTGTGTGTGTGTGTGTGTGTGTGTGTGTGTGTGTGTATGTGTGTGTGTGTGTGTGTGTGTGTATATATATATATATATATATATATATATATATATATATATATGTAATTGTAGTTTTAATGGTTTTATGCACAATGCCTTTTTTGCTTTTATAAATGCAGTCGTTTTGACTATTTTTATGTTTGCGATTGTTTGCAACGTGCTCTTGTTTCATTGCAAACCACCGCAAGGTGCCTTGTAGGAAGCAATTCGTAAGTGAAATAAATAACAGCTCTGAAAAGACACATGCATGGAGGCTGGATGCTACTGTTTAGGCCACCAGGTGCTTAAGCATGGAAGCTGTTCTGCACCAGGAGCCATGTGGGAGGGTGCTGTTTCACTCAGGTCCTGCCTTTTTGACTTCCCAAAGGCATCTGGTTGCTCCCTGTGAGAACAGCAGGTTCTTCCTGTGTTCTTATAGGAAAGGAATCATGTGACCACCAAAGAGAGACCAGCAAGAGGGACCAGCAGGTGCCACTGATGCAAAACTGATAGCGTTGGCTTGTAAATGGAGGGTTGTTCTCTGGTTACCCTTTGTGACTCGCTTTTCTGCTTGCTTTACAGACATCAGCTGGAGATGCCAGGGCATTACTCTCACCTGGAGGCATTTTATGATGACAAGAAAGGGGTCCTCCCTGCTGGCACTCTTGTTTCCCAGCAAACCGTCCACTGGCTGCCTTCCATCCACAGATACATGTACCCAGAGATGAAGGTGAGAAATAGGCTGCGGTTATTGATCTTCGCATGAAGGCAGAGCGTGCCAATGATCCACATTGGTCAGATGCCACGAAGTAGCTTTAGCTAGAGGCCAAGATGGATCTCTGGAGGCCTCTTGCATTTTGTGACAGTAGGGCATGAAACTTAATTTTTTGCAAATTTCTTCATTGTGAGGGGCCTTTAAAAATGTTTTTTGGATGTTAGTAATTCAAAGCTGACATTATGTTTGTGACTGGGCACATTTAGCTTGGTAAGTCTTATGTTTGTTGAAGAAGCACATAAACTGCTTTTGGAAAACTGAATAATTTTAGTTTTGCCTTATGAAGATGTCATGTACTGCTAAATAAATAATAATAATAATTATTAATATATACAACTGTAAGTACTTGGCAATCATCTTTTAATGATTTCTCTGCAATTTTGCACATATTTTACTTACAAAGCAAAACCAAATTATATTAATTTAACCAAAATATATTGAATTCCGAAGTCAGGTTAAAACTTTTTAGCAGCTCCCATTTTGGAATTTGGAAAGTTGGGAAATTCAGTGCGCTCTTATCACCCAGTTTACTGCTCTATTGCACAACCAGGAGTAGAGCAGGTGCTCTACAGAAAAGTGTTTTTATTTGTTTGTTTGTTCCATTTTTATCCACCTCCATCTCCTCCTCCAAAGAGTTCAGAGCAACGTACATGTATCTTCCCC
Source organism: Podarcis muralis (assembly GCF_964188315.1). Lineage (NCBI taxonomy): Eukaryota > Metazoa > Chordata > Lepidosauria > Squamata > Lacertidae > Podarcis > Podarcis muralis. Next base: position 55,229,905 of record NC_135664.1, on the reverse strand, counting down.
ACCTTCCACAATGTACCCTCACAACCTTGTGTGTTAGGATAAGCTGAGAGAGAGGGTGTTGGCCCAAGGTTGCAAAGTGAGCTGTGTGGTTCATTGCTTCTGTTTGCCTGAAAGGATAGAAGTTTCTGGGCATTCGAAGCGCCAGGGTACTTCTCCTCCCCTTTCTCGAATCTGTTGTTTGTTTTTAGCAGTCATCACCCCAGCAGCAAAAATGGGAGCCATCTTGTTTCTGTTTCGTTGCTAACTCCCTGCTCTGTTTTTTTATCTGGCTGCAGATCACGCACCCTGCAGGCTGTATGTCTCAGTTCATTAAGTTCTTTGGCGAGCAGATCCTGACTCTCTGGAAGTTCGCCTTGCTTCGGAAACGCATTTTGATATTTTCCCCGCCTCCTGTCGGGGTGGTCTGCTATAGAGGTACGTAGAAAATGGGAGATGTGGTCCGTGTTATCAAATCACGCACGGTGAAAGTTTCTCCCCTCTGCTGTTTGTTTGCTTGAAATGTTTCTTTCTAAACGCCCTGCACCAACAGATTCCAAAGTGGTGTATGAAACTGTGAATAAAACGTAATCCACACAAGATAATTGCTGCAGGTTTGAGACAGCAAACGCAAAACTACAAAATGCAGTGAGAGAAGAGAAATGCCTGCAGCCAGAACTAAACAGGGCAGCATTTTAAACAATCTGAACACTAATGCGCAGGTTGTCACATCTGACAACCTGTTCACCCCTCTGGTTTCAGATAGTACATGGTAGGCCAGGACACAAATTTCCATCGCCTTCTAGATGCTATGCTGGCTCATTTACCCAGAGCAAAAGCCTCCTGAGAGGCTTGGTTTGGTCAGAACAGAGTATATATATAATTCCAGAGTTAACAATAAATACATTACTACAGTGGTACCTCGGGTTAAGTACTTAATTCGTTCTGGAGGTCCGTTATTAACTTGAAACTGTTCTTAACCTGAAGCACCACTTTAGCTAATGGGGCCTCCTGCTGCTGCCGCGCCGCCGGAGCACGATTTTTGTTCTTATCCTGAAGCAAAGTTCTTAACCCGAGGTACTATTTCTGGGTTAGCGGAGTCTGTAACCTGAAGCATATGTAACCTGAAGCGTTATGTAACCTGAGGTACCACTGTACTGATAAATGAGTTGCCACAGCTGCTAGAGGGCCATGAAAATTTGTTTCCTGAGCTTTTTAGATTTGTGTACTCATGTGCTATCTGAAACCATTGGTTGCCGGATGTGAATTTTTTCCAGCTCTCCTAACCCTAGTTAGGGCATTTTTTACGTTTTACACTGCAACCCTTTGCCTACTCAGCAGTAAGTAGCATTGAGTTTAGTGGGACTTCCTGTCAGGTAAGTGGGTATAAGATTGCTGCCTTATTGTGACACCTCTTGGTTGAGTTTGGGGCATAATGGCCAGGGGGGAACCAAGCACATGTTCTGTGCTCCGTAGGTGAGAAAGTAGAGCTGTTCATTCATCATATAAATCTTAGCTGAGTCCTTGATCTTAGTTGGTACGCTGCGTCTTGTGGAAAGGATCTTCTTACTGATAACTCATCAATTGTTTCATATAAAGAACTCTCCTGTTTTTAAAAACCAGCAAGAGTTTTTTTTTAAAAAAAATAAAAGATTTGATGATAAGACAGAAATAGCATTTGGATTTTTGTGTGCTTGTTTGCTCACGAGGGCAGCTGTTTCAGAAACGATGAGTGCCTCCACATGGCTGTTTGTTTGCAGACTTGGTGTTGCTTGTGCATGCAGGGTTTGCATCCACACAACATTGTACTCATCAAAATGCCATCATATATATAGAGAGGGGGGGGACACGGGTGGCGCTGTGGGTTAAACCACAGAGCCTAGGGCTTGCCGATCAGAAGGTTGGCGGTTCGAATCCCCGCGACGGGGTGAGCTCCCGTTGCTCGGTCCCTGCTCCTGCCCATCTAGCAGTTTGAAAGCACGTCAAAGCGCAAGTAAATAAATAGGTACCGCTCCAGCGGGAAGGTAAACGGCGTTTCCGTACGCTGCTCTGGTTCGCCAGAAGCGGCTTAGTCATGCTGGCCACATGACCCAGAAGCTGTATGCCGGCTTCCTTGGCCAATAAAGGGAGATGAGCGCCGCAACCCCAGAGGAGTCCGCGACTGGACCTAACAGTCAGGGGTCCCTTTACCTTTACCTTTATGTGTGTGTGTGTACACACCCACACCCACCCAAAGTTTTAATCCAGATGTACAGTTTCTGCCGAAAAAGGAAACGGTGAATCTGTATTAAAGGCAAGGGAGCAGGGATATGGGGTAGCATTTTGATGAAGACAATGCCATGTAGACTGAAGACCATGCCTTCTCTCTGCCCTTGTCTGCAGTTTATTGCTGCTGTTGCCTTGCCAATGTCTCCTTGCCTGGAATCGGTGGGACTGTTCCTGAGTCCAAGCCTTTCTTCTACGTCAACGTGGCTGACATTGAAATGCTGGAGACGGAAGTGTCGTATGTGGCCTGTAAGTATGAAGCATCCCATGCAAGGGGTGGGGGGGACAGTCCTCCAGGCTTCTCTAGCCTAACCCTCAGTACTCTTCCAGAGGCCACGCCCCTTCCTGGCCCCGCTCTGCACCCTCCGCTACCGCTTTGCCTGGCTGGAACAGGCACCTTAACTATGACATTGAGTCTTGCTTGCCTGGATGAATGATGGAAAGAAGAGTGTGCATGCATACGACCCCCTGGCTTTTGTGTGCTTGAAAGGTAGTGTGTTGTACAACAGTAGTAAGACCCACACCCATTGCTCCACCCACTTTTCTTTCTGGCCCTGCCAACCATTGGAATGTGGCCCCCAGAAGATTTCCCATGATGCAGTGCAGCTGAGGCTGAAAAAGGTTCCTCACACCTTTTCTATAAGCATATGTTTGCTTGCTTTGTCACCCCAAGATGAAAAAGGGTTTGTGCAAGGGTTTGGGCTGAAGACAAGAAGAAACTGTTATGTACAGTGTTAATAATAAGAATAAGTATAATTAATGATATATTCTTCATCCGTAGATCTCAGGGCAGTACACAACATAAAATTACACAATTAAAAATACAAAATACATAATAAAAATAAGAACAACAGCAAACCAAGAATCCCCCCTCCCACAACACAGTTAAAATTGGATGTCAATCAGCCCAAAGGCTTGGTTGAAGAGGAATCTTTTCCCCTGGCACCTAATGGTGTACAGTGGTACCTCGGGTTAAGAACGTAATTCGTTCTGGAGGTCCTTTCTTAACCTGAAACTGTTCTTAACCTGAGGTACCATTTTAGCTAATGGGGCCTCCCGTTGCCACTGCGCAATTTCTGTTCTCATCCTGAAGCAAAGTTCTTAACCTGAGGTACTATTTCTGGGTTAGTGGAGGCTGTAACCTGAAGCGCCTGTAACCCGAGGTACCACTGTATAATGAAGGTTTTCCAACCGAACCTCCCGGGGGGAGCATTCCAACAACGGGGAGCCACTGCAGAGAAGGCCTGTTCTCGTGTTGCTACCCTCCAGCCCCCTCGTGGAGCCTTGCCTTAACAGTGGGCACCTAAGGGATCATGGGCAGCATTTTCTAGGACTGTTCTGTTTCATTGTGTGTGTAGGAGGCTGCATGTGGGGATGCTTTGTGACAGTGGCATACAAATAAACTGATGGTTATGAATACCAATTTCACTAACATAGACTGGGCCCAACCCGTTCTCTTCCTCTGTTTCCTGCAGGCACAACAGAGAAAATCTTTGAGGAGAAGCGGGATCTCTACGACGTCTACGTGGATAACCAGAATGTGAAGACCCACCACGAGCACCTGCAGCCGCTCCTGAAAATTAACAGCGCCGACAAAGAAAAGTACCGGAGGCTTAATGATCAGAGGTAGCAGCAGCAGAAGCTTTCCCTGGTGGATTCTCCCCATGGCTTGAGTGTGGGGGCATTGTTTCCGGATTCTTCCCAACTTCTGAGCACTTCATCTGGACTCCAGAGCATATGTGGCCTTGGAGGTCTCTGGGATGACTGGTCTTAAGACCAGAAATGTGAAAATTAATTATAAAAAAAGCACCAAGTGTCAAAATTAGTGTGCTTTTCTGAACTTAGACTTCCCTAGCTGTAGACTTCCACCCAAAACTCATCTGTTTGCTGTAGTTCAGTGATGGAGAACCTTCATCAGCTTGAGGGCCAAATTTCCTCATGCACAACCTTCAGGGGGCAGCGTGCAGGTAATGGGCTAGAGGTAAAAGTGGGTGGAGTCACAGGTGTGACTCTTACCTTGGTACAGTAAAAGCTAGAGATACCCACACTCGTATTTCCATCCTCCATCCAGAGAAGAGCACTCAAGGATGGCCCAGAGGAGGGTCACTGAGGGGTGTAGCCTGGGAATAGGGGGTGTGGTCCTGGAAGAGTCCTGAACACCAGGCAGAGAGGCCCAGAGGGCTGCATTTTTCACCCAGGCCTAAGGTCCCCCACTTCTGCTGTGTGGCCTTGGTCATCTTGGGGCAAGTTGGGATACAGGGAAAGAGATGGTTGGTCCCCTAGAGATACAAGGCTCTCAAGCTCTTCAGATCTTTGTAGATCAATGGCATCACTTGGAATTGCCTTTGGAAGTCTCTAGAGGAGTCATTCGAGAGGCAGCAGTTTTGATGTGACAGTTGTGTTTCTCTGTCATTCAGACAGATGCTGATGTACTCCCAGGAAGTGGATGGAGACTGCAGTTCTTGTGAAGAGGACCTTTTTATCCTGTGAGTTGTTCATGTGGGATTCTTCAGAGCAGGGGTGGGCAGTAGCTGGCACGGGATTTACTGGGAGATTTGTGGCAGATCACCAATGGTTTGGGGCTCCCAGTTGTTTAGCAATAGTGGCAACAAAAGGGCAGCAGCACCCAGTTTTCCCCAAGCCATACTGTTTTTTTTGTGGGGGGAGGACTGTAAGGCCTATGGAATTCTGGAACTCAAAACAAAATTCTGGGGATCAAAATTCTCTCATTCTATTTTTGCAGTACATTCCTGTTGGTGGTTCTGGCAGTCCTAGTAAAAATAGAGCCTGAAGGTCTGCGTATCCCTACTTTTTAACTTTTTTCCGTTATTTTTTAAAAAGTAAGATTTTATTAAAACTTCTCCTAATACATTGCAATAAAAAACCCCACAAATCTAAACCAAAACAAAGAGAAAAGAAGGCTGGCGTAGTATATCAAAGAGGGGTGCTGGATCTGCTTTGGGCTTCACACCTCTCCATTTCGCATGATCTCTGAAGGTTCTTCATGGAGCAGAACAACCGGATATTCCAGACGCTGATGGAGGTGTCAGCCAGCCAGGACAAGACCTTGACAGCTGACCACGCCCGAGGAATGGGCTTGGACCCCCAAGGCGACCGTAGCTTCCTCATGGACCTACTGGAAGTCTATGGCATTGATGTCATGCTGGTCATTGATAACCCTTGTTGTACATAAAGCGGAGAGCGGCGGCGGCAGAGCAGGAGACGGAGAACACGACAAGTGCGAGAGGACGGCAGCCACTTGTTACCAAGACTACTGGAAGCACCAGGGCAGCCTTGCGGGAACTCACCACAGCTTGAATCGTGAAGGATTGCCTTTTATTTATGAGAACCCTCTACAGAAAGTGTTATTTATATTCACACACACATACACACACTTACACACTTTTAATTATCGCTCTTGGAGATAACTTAAGTTGTGGCTTCTCTCTTCCAGGACAGACTGCGCAGTCATACTGCCCCTCATTGTGTTCTGTAAAACTGATAGTCTGCTTCCTTCCTCCCTGCCTGCTCTTAACCAACCAGCACATGCAGTTGTGAGAGCCTAAATTTGGGTGGGTGGGGAAAGCACTTTACTCTCTTGGGGACCAATGTGATTTTTTAAAAAAAATATAACACTGCTTTGAGCCTTCGTGATTTGCGTAGTTGACCTCCCCCATCAGATTTCCTTTGTGTTCTCTTATAGCGTGCACAGTCCTATCGCAGTGGTCCTCCAGGTGTTGCCTGATTCTCATCCTCCATCACCCCCTGACCATTGGGCCATTGCCGGCTGCAGTCCAGCCTTCCCTGGAGGGCCCCAGCCAATGAGCCGCTTTATGCAAAAGATACTTGAATTCTACCTATATGTTGTGAATCGTGGTCAACCTTAAAAGGGTTAGGCTTTCGTTGGGACAGGTTTTAGGGGGTCAACGTTTTCTCCCGTGTTCAGTCATTTGAAAGGAAAAGTCCTTCCCTTCCCTTGACTGAATGATTGGACCGATCTGTTATTGCTTTTTTGACTAGCTTTGTTGAGAAGATCCCACTTGCGAGGAATATCCTCTTGCTAGTGCCTGCTGAGTCACAGCATTTGCCTCCTTGTTCAAAGTCTAGGTCCAACACCAAGTGACCCCTCTCTCTGCCCCCACCATCTGCAAGCCAGAGCAGCCGGCTATGGCGTTCGTATGGAGCCCCCAGTCGTCTCACGAACTATTGACCCGTACACCACTAATCTGCTGCCACCAACCAGGTTCTCCCCGGTAAATCACTTAGTCTCAGTCGGGTTCTCATGTTAACAACAAAGATTGTAATTTATTGCAAACACATATAAACTTTAAATGCGTTCGAAACACTGTTACCCTTTACCCTATTAGTCTTATTTTATCCTATCTCTAACTCTTCTACCTCCCCTCACACAAGAACCAACTACACTAATTGTCTCTATGTTTCCATCTGTCTTCCAACTGCTTTCCCAACTGCTTTTTCCCAACTGTCTAAACCTCTGGCTAAGCCTTTTAAAAACAGGTAGGCTCCGCCCCTCTGGCTTTTCTATTGGTCTGCCTATTAACCCTTTCTCTCTCCCCTGTACAGACATTTCCAAAGGAACGGACAAACGCCACACCGACCTTGTCCCTTACTCTCAGATGTGCTTTGCAGAATCTGCCGGCACAGTCTGCAGCTTTAGCAGTTCACATCTCAGCCTTAGTCTGGATTATGTCTGCTTCATTTAGCTCCCCGTTTACTTTTAAAATATTATTTAATTTCCTGTCTATCTTGATATATGTACATTCTCCTTGTGCCACAGCTTGGGAGGTTGCCCCTCCTGCATGAAGCCATTTGTTTTCTTTTGCAGGGATTAACCATACCTGAGTCCCATCTCCATTGTGAAGGCCCTCCATGAATCTTAATGGGAGCGTTGGTGGTGTGATTTTATATTGAAGAGGTAGTTGAAAGCAGTGAGGGCTGGCAGTAAATATCTCCTGGCAGTTCTGCTGCGCTACAGCGAGGGGTTTGTCCGTATCTTTGAGGAGAAGTAGATAATAGTGACCTCATTGCACGCCGACTCAGGGCTTCGCTTGCAGGGAGAACTGGACTTGTGTATGGCAGCTGGTTGGCTGCCCTCACTCCCAATGCAGTACGTGAGTGCGGAACTTCTCAGAGCCGCAAGTTTGCATTGTTCAACACGGACTTTTGGGCTTAGAATTTAGTTTGACTTGTGCCAGGGCTCACTTGCGCCGATTCAGGATCTTTTGCTTTGTGGCATATTTGTACTTCACTTTCTCTGCCTGCCATCAAGGGCAACCACAGCTCTGCATGTAAACACTGCAGAGAGCTTAGCTACAACTCCCAGCAGACTCAGCCAGCATGGCGAGGGATGATGAGAGTTGTAGTTCCAACAACACCCGGAGCTACATCCATGTTGGCTTAGCCCATTTTTTCAGCTGGTAGCCGACGGCTGGTTTGACCTCATTGCTTTGAACCCAGTGCCTCTGATCATATAGTAGGGATATAGGCAACCATGGGTGCTGCACCCAGTTTTTGAGACGCAGCCATAGCTTTTTAGCCACCATGCACATAAGGATAGCAGGATGGCTGAGGGACATGACAAAAGAACCACCCTTTTGAAACTGGCTGCTCACGTCTATTGGAGATTTAAAACGGGCGGACAAGCTGTAGTCCTCCAGCTGTTTTTGGACTACAACTCCCAATGGCTCCAGCCAGCATGGCCAATGATCAAAGATCATGAGAGTCGCAGCCTAGCAACATCTGGAGAGCTCTGAGTTCCCCCTTCCTGGTTTGGAGAGCACTTTGTTGGGCAGTGGGTGGAACAGGCCAAGACAATGCTGCTATCCCCGAAGCCCTTGCTATAAATGGAAAACGCAGCCAGAGTTAGTTGTTAACCAGTGTTTTCATGCTGCCTCCACAGGCTCTTGAGACTTAACTCAAGCTCTATTGCTATCACTGAATAATTTCAGCTCTTCTGCCCGGAGAGGCACTATTCGCAGGCGGCAGAAAAAGCTAGATTTAACTAGAGGAAGAAATATACAGTACATTTGAGCCATCCCCGGTTCCTATTTCTTTGGCCTAGTCATAGCTTATACTGTGTCAACCACTATCTTTCAAGTATTCTCTGAGCTGCCTTGGTTTTTAGACCTTCTCTTGGACTTTTAGTGTTCTGCACTCTTTGTGTGGAATACTTAATGGAGTTTATTATTATTATTATTATTATTATTATTATTATTATTATTATTTATTAACAACAACACACCCCATATATTATGACTAGGGTGGATGCAATGGAATAATCCTTTTGTGGGCCGCAATAGTGATGGCACTCATCTTTTTCTGTAGAGAAGACACATTCCTTCCACGTTTTAACCCATGTATGCAGAATCTGTAGCCCTCCAGATGTTGTTGAACTACATCATCCTTGGCTGACGCTGATGGGAGTTGGAGTCCCAATAATATTTGGAGGGCAGCAGATTCCCTGCCTCTGTCTTAACCCTTTCCTCCTACCTCATATTTAGCTGTTTTGTAGGTAGGAGACTTCCTGTGTTGGAGCTTAAGTAACTTATTTTACATAGTGAAAGATAATAATTGCTCAGCATGTGACTCCAAGCCGCCAGTTTCTCCGTTTGCTCCCCTTGATATCCTTTGTGGTGGTCTTGATTCGTGCACAAACCAAGCCTTTGAATTTGGGGTCTTTGCCTAAGTTTTGCTTCTTTTCCCAAACCGCTAAGCTGCAGCAGGACAGTGACTGATAGAGCATTATGTTTGTAGCTAAGTATGTAGATCCAGAGTCAGGGTCAATAGTTTGTGCATGGAAAGGAGAAGAGGCAGCAGAGCTCAGCTGTCCACTCCAGAAATTCTATTTTATATGTGTATGGGGTTCATAAATCTGTTCACTTGCTGTGTACCTCTGGAACACAACGTACCTACCACAAGTTAAACTTTTTGGTCACCTAGTCTGAAACGCAGAAAAAGCCTTTCATGCCTGTTTACAGCCATGCTAGGAAAAACCCTCACTGCTTAATTTGTGCATGGCAGCAGGCTGCTTTCTAAAGACACAGGAACAAGACCAGGAAAATAAAAGAAACCCTGGCAATTTGAAGGAGCAGGAACTGTTAATGAAGTGCTACACACCACTTAGAGGACCCCCTTCCCTTGTTCATTTGTTTTGCTGTCAAATGGTGGGTGTTTTAAGAGAACCTTTCCTATCTTAACTGAGCAATCCTGGGGAAGGTATTTTTTTGGGGGGGGAGGGGATTCCTCGTGGGGGGGAAAGATCACCAGTTCCCAAGCTCTGCTGCTTTGGGCCAGCTAGGGTGGGAGAGGGAAATAGCTTTCTCTCTAAAAGATCTGTTGCCCTGGTTTTCAAATCCAAAACTCTCTGCAGCTTCCAATTTGCAAAATAAATAAATAAACCACAGCCTCCCCCACTTAGGCAGGAGGAAGGCAATTAATTCTTCTACCACTTTCTTCCCAGGCAACAGAATTAAGATTATTGTTCACAGCAGGAAACGCATTGAAGCAGGAACAGAGTGGATTCTTAAAAGGAAAATGCAGAGGAAAAACATGCAAGACAAGGTCAGAATATTGACCCAGGACCTTGCTTGGAAAGATCTTTGTTGCTTCTTTCTGTGCTGGGCGTAGAGAGAACGCTGCATCCCTCCACCACCAACCCTGCTCACTTTGCTGCATGCCACACCTTGTCACGTAATGGCTATCAGGCTAGTGCTTAAATGCAAGGCTGGTTATTCCACTTCCCTAGCTCCTATTTTGTATCTGGATCAGGTTTGTGCACCTCAGGGGCTGCAGGAAACCTGAAGTCTGCCCAGGGTTGCTGTAAATTGCACAGTTAAAATGGCCTCTTGGCTTGTTTTGCATAATTTAGTTTGCTTTTGCTAGGCAGGGGCAAAGAGGCATGTGCAGCACAGTTGCCCTGCCTGCTGGCCAGCCTATGTTATTTCCTTCCACCTTGACTTCTGAAATTTCATCAAGCTGTGCTCACTTCCTTTCTTTGTAACTTTCAGGGCTAGAAAACCTTATAAAACATGACTCCTGATTTCCTAAAAACATGATTTTTAGGCCCATTTGCCCTGCCATAACTGGGTAATCCAGCCAGATTTCCTCTTGTAATAATAATAATAATAATAATAATAATAATAATAATAATAAAATAAGGAGGCGGCTGTAGAAGCTTCAAGAGAAGAGCGCCAATGTGACTTTTTACATCAGAAACAAACTGTGCCAACTAGCTATTTAGGAGGAAACATGCTGAGCTATAGAAATGTTTAAAAACCTGTCCTCCCGTACTCTTATCTGTCTTTCTCCTTTCTGCACTTGGGTGTGGGAGAAGCAGGAAAAACAGCAACCGGCTAGTTCTCTTTCCTCCCATATGCATAATAAGATTTTGCTCCTGAAAGAGAGTGTAGGTGCCCTGCAATATGCTTATCTTAGCAATCGAAGTTCCTCTTACTCCTGACGCCCACAACCAGTTGCTTCCCTGGCATAGAGGGACACCATACAATAAACTTCACACACCCCAAGGCAGCATATGGGGATTGCAATGGTAGTATTCCATACCCAACTGCAGAGCTCCCTCTGGCAGTGACCGTTCTTCCAATCTGGTTTCTGAAGCAGCTTTAGCCTTTGTGCTTGATCAGCTGATCATAGCACCAACTTGGCTTAAATTCTTTTTCTCAATGAGGAGCCTTGCTTTCGCCCTTTGAAAACTCCTCTATACGAGATCAGTATCGTCTTTTTTGCATATATATGTATTTTTGTTGTTTTAAAATTGAGTGCCTGGCACAGGAAAGTGGTGAAGCCACTGGTTCTACTTTGCAGTGGTGGATCATTGTAAATAGGAGATGTAAGTGGGAGCTGCAACAAAACATTGCAGCGCGAAGTGCTGTTCAGGGTTCCAGCAAGTCTGCCATGCCCTTTCCAGGGTACTCCACCCCCCTTTCCCCACCCACCATTCAATGTGCACGGAGCATGCTCAGTCCTCATTGGGCTGTTTGGGGATTCCCGTTTCCCCCATCATTGCTTTTTCCTCTACAGATTTTCTGTGCACTTCTGCACAGTATATACTTGGGGTTCCCTCCAAAGCCTACTGTTACCTGCCTTTCGTTTGTGGTTGTGCCATTTAAGGCTAGGCACTGAAGAGAAAAAAATGAGTTTCCCATTAGTAGGTGTTTGGCAAATGAGTGATGCTCCCTCTGCTGTACAGGCTGAAAAGTGCAGTTTGCTATATACCAGATGCCATTGAGAGGCAAGTTGTTGTTTATGCATACGACATACAGTGCACACTGCCTCACCTATGAGATCGCTCCTTGTTTTCTAGGCATTTTCCCAGCAGTAAGCAGGCAGTGAGCCACTTGTTTATAAAACACAGCACCTATTTTTAAACCTGTGTGTCTTGTGTGCCTAGAGGGGAATATCACCATGGCACAGAACTATACTCTGCTCCTCCTTTTCCGGAACAAATATTTAAGTCCCAGCCAGCTTTAGTCTCGACACTCCATGGTGATTACGGTGCACTCTTCGAAACAAGCACAGCCCATCTCACTGGGCAGTTCACATAGGGCATACAATGTAGTGGCAGCTGAATTTGTGAACATTGCCTGGCATGACATTGAGCACTATGAAAGCTTGGGTCTGTGATGGCTCCTGTGTGCAAGTCAGTGGGAACCTATGAACCAAGGCAAAACTTCTTCTGTAAGTGATGGCTGTTGCGAAAAAGTGCCGCTTGCTTTGTTGTAGAGCAGGTTGTGCGGAGCTTTTGGCCCTCTAGGCGTTCGTTTCTTTATTCCAACACAGTGGTGTACGAGAGTCCCAATAGGATCAGACTAAAAATGAGGGAAAGCTGTAAAACGTCACTGAACTACAACTCCCACCAGCCCTAGCAAGCACCAGGGATGACAGGAGTCTATATTTCAGCACCATCTGGAGGGACAAAGGATCCCCCACTCCTGCAATAGCTTATTGTGGGGTATACTGTAAATACATGACATCCTCAACCCAGCTGTTTTCATAAGAGAAATTGGGAATCGGCCATCACAGTGGGCCACCACTGCAAGACCACCAAGCAATATACAGAACTGTGACTGGTTCACCTGATACTTTTAAAAAAAGTGTGCTTCTTTCAAGTAGGATCACGGCAGGAGCCCTGTGGGAGAGGGTTAAACTACACATGGAGAGAGAAATGGTTCTCTGATTGAAATCACCCCTACCTGCAAGGTTGCTAATGGTCTCACTGGAAGAAGAGCGAAGTATGAGTTGTTACCTGGCTTTCCCCCTAGAAGGACTAATAGCTCAGGGAGAGATCTTGAGTAAGGGGGGGGGGGATAAACCTCTCCTCCAGAACTGTTGCCTGAATCCAATGTTGGCTCATCAGTAGTTGTGAAAGTTTAAGAACAAACACCTGAGCGCAGCAGGCGTTCCAGTCCCAATTCTCCCACATGTGGTTTGGCCATAAAGCTGCTTGCGATACTTCCCCACTTGATAATGGAAGTATTTCTGGTAAAAGGGTGGATTGACTGAAACCCCTCCTGGTAGTGTCAGTGAGAGGGCATCCCTCCTCTCTTCCTAGGTAAGAAATCTGTAGGGTGTTGTGATTTAAAGCAGTATCCCTCAGCAGCCGAGTTTAGTGTACAACTACCAATTTGATGTGGCCATAAAGGCAGCACAGGCTGTGATAATTCTAATATCTCTGATGAAGTGTGAATCTGATTTGATCGGCAGCTAGCCTCTCCTCACTAAGCTGTGACCACGCACCTTCCTTTAGCGGTGTCAATTGTACCTGTGGCTTTCTTCATTTTCCCACAAGAAGGAAAGCACGAAGTTTGTGGATTGCCACTGCTTATGTGGAGCCCGAGAGGGACTCATGTACATACTATAATGGACTTTTTTTACTCTATTAAAGTTCACTTTTAACACATACAGCCTTTTGTGCGTGCCAATTATTCTGAAAGCGCTTTATGGGACAACTGTAATGAGATACTTCTTTCTAATATAGAGATATGTTCTGAGGCTTTTTATGTTAGTAATGGGAGAACATGAATGTATTTTGTCTTGGGAATCAGTGACATGGCCAAGCCCTTCTTGGCCAGGGAGCTGGTGATTAATTTCCTTACAAATGTGATTGAGGGGTTCAAGGCTCCCACCTCATACCAGGGACCAGCAAAGAGCTTGTGGTACACAGTGAATATTTCTGGAACACACTATAATTCTGGTCATCTCACTTCAAAAAGCTAGAAAAGGGCAACTAAAATGATCAATGGGGTGGAGTATCGCTCCTAAATAAGGAAAGGTTACAGCCTTCTTGTTGTTTCTTTAGTTTACTGAATATATGAGTAAGAGGAGTTATAATAGATGTGTATAGCGTGAAGAAGGGACGCGGGTGGCGCTGTGGGTAAAACCTCAGTGCCTAGGACTTGCTGATCGCATGGTCGGTGGTTCGAATCCCCGCGGCGGGGTGCGCTCCCGTCATTCGGTCCCAGCGCCTGCCAACCTAGCAATTCGAAAGCACCCCCGGGTGCAAGTAGATAAATAGGGACCGCTTACCAGCGGGAAGGTAAATGGTGTTCCGTATGCTGCGCTGGCTCGCCAGATGCAGCTTGTCACGCTGGCCACGTGACCCGGAAGTGTCTGCGGACAGCGCTGGCTCCCGGCCTATAGAGTGAGATGAGCGCACAACCCTAGAGTCTGGCAAGACTGGCCCGCACGGGCAGGGGTACCTTTACCTTTATAGCGTGAAGAAAGATACAGAAGTGTTTTTCTCCCTCATGATTGAAGCTGGATGCTGGAAGATTCAGGACAGCCCAAAGGAAAGTAGTTCGCACAGGGGTTTAAACTATGGCAATAGCTCCCACAAGATGCAGTGAATGCCATCACGTTGGGTTAGAGTTCTTTGTGGAGGAATGATACTTTCAACAGTTATTTGCCATGAGGTCTGTGTTCTACCTGCATTATCGGAGGCATCTTAATTTTATATTTAATATCAGGAATGGAAACCACCTCTGCTATAAGCTGGAGAGCTGCTAATCATCATAGCTTGGCATAACAGCACCTTGACCATAGGCAATGCACACTCATTTTGAGATGCATCTTTCCATCGCTACGGCTTCTCTCTAAGAAAAGTGCATAGTCAACTTGGATTGTGTGCATTTTAAGTATTCAGACTAACCCCCCCCCCCCACTTCATTTCCTTTGTTAAGTGTGTCACCTCCTTGGGAAAAAAAGATGTGCATAATGCCAAACAGCTGAAACAGCGCTTCTGCTGAAAATAGCAATTCTGAGAGTAGGGGAAAGCCATTCTTCCCTCAAGAAATGGCCAAACGAGACCCAAATAAATATGTATGGATTTCTACCCGAACATTTCCAAGGCAGGGAATTTAGAACTCTGAGATCCAGCTACTTACACACAAAGCACTGGTCAGTCTGCAATAAAACAAAGTCTTTCATTGTACTCGAGGAAAGGCATGCAAATTTTCCAGCTGCAGTTCTTTAAACTTAACCAATTTAACCCCCTTTTCAGAGACCCTTTCCATATGTGTCGTCTTTGGCACCTGACATGCCTGCGGGCCTTATCAGATGCAAACGCCAGCCTGCCAACCAGGAGCCGGAGAGCATCGTTTTGAAGTTCACACGGTTGGCTGGCGGCAGCAGCCTTCGCTAGGATGCGCCTTGAAGCATTTGCTCTTTTTTTCTGGCATCGCAGAAAAACCGGAGTTTCCTGGGCAGCAGCTTCACTTCCACTGGCATCACTTCGTACTCCTCGCTGTCCACAGCCAAGAAGCCTTCCGTATCCTGCAGAGAAAGCAGGAAAGATGAAAGAGACATGCTGACAAAGGCTAGGTCTGAGCAGCTAGGGGTCTTTTCCTCCATGGTCACGTAGCCCGACATACCAGAAAGAGCTGGTGTTCATCCTAGTTAGGGCTCCACTTCAAGTTGTTCTCTTCTGAAACACTTCACTGAGAAAGCACTGTTTGTTTATTTTCTAAAATGGCTGTTATCACAGTTCGAGGGCTCATTCCAGCCAAGTAAAGCTGTCAATGCTATGGCCAGTAGAGGGGTGTGGCCTAGGCGATGTCACATGATTGACAGGAGGGCTGCCTGGCTGGAGGGTGAGAGGTTAAATGGATTAGGGAACAGTCCTGGTTCCCCATGGCTGAGATTTCTCACCCCTAGCTCAAACTATCTGCCAGACATCACTGAGCCTCTCACTTAAGACAGCCTGCAAACTACCTCACCTGCTTTCTGCCTGCTGACAATTCCAATTCCGTAAAGGTCAGGTCCAACACAAGCAGAAGGCGTTTCCTCTAGAGAAATTCATGCCTTATCTTTATCTGTCAAATGCATCTCTCTGGCCACAGGGAAGATGTCCTGGTTCCAAATTTCGGTACTTCCCAGTTTGCATAGGGACCACCCAGGGAGGCAGTTCCTGAAACTGCCACCTGAAAGTCTTCCCTCATTGGATCCCTGCTATTAGTGGTATCCCACCCCCACCCCACCCCATCGCCACCTCCTAGAAATAGGTTGGACAAATTAGTTCTGTTTAACCTCCTCTTCCCATTCCACCTCCCTCCGGCACCCCTTGCTTTGTCCTAAGCTGAAGAACTGAAAAGTCATTTTTCATCCATTAAAAGCTATAGTCAATTTTGGGATTCCAAACAACCTACCCATCAAATGTATAGCATGATTAGGGGGCAAAATCAATTTACAGGGTCTTGAATCTCCTCCTGCCCCCACTCCTTGTCTCTGTGTCCATCAAATGTGATTTTTAACTGGGGATTATGCTCAGACAGGTGGAATTTGCATCTTGGGGATTTCTATGAACCTGGCTTCCTACCCATAACTACAGGATTCTCTGAAAGCTGAAATATAGGCTGCTATTTTGGAAGGAACTGATTGCCCACAAAAACACTCCTCCTGTTGCCACACAGTGGCTTTGCCCTGGGAATAGAAAGGGACATGAAACTGGCCTACATGAATCTAAGAGACACAAGAGGAGGTGGGAATACAGCGAGGAAGACTGTCACATACTGATTTTTTAAATTAGGAAGGACGGGTGAAGCTGGCTTTTGGGCAGATCCCATCCCAACGAAGCAAGTTGGAATGTAATCATTCTGCCTTTGTGCAACAGAAGGAAATTTGCCTAATTCTAGGTGGGGGACAGGATCCTTCCACTACCTGTAAGGGAAGAATGAGGAAAACATAGCTTTACCCTATGTTTTATTTCTCACCTCTGGAAGCTGCAAGATACACCTGCTAGCCTGAAGGCACTGGCTTCCTTCTGGGCACAAGTGGGGGTCCTCCATCTTTTGGCTTCTGTGCGAAACAAAGGGAGAGAGCAACCAAGTCATCCTTTGTAGCTATGTTTAAAGCAGAAAGGGGCTGCAGAGAAGCTGGGAAGCAGATCGCCTTGCTAAGCCGGAAAGGCCCTGGAAGGCACAACTCTCCTCCTTCTGCCATAGCCAACCAAACTAAATAAAACATTTTAAGAGACCGATGAACTTGTGTGGCAGAAGGAATGGATGGCGTAGCATCAAGCCCCAACTAGGAAAGACCCTCCCCTTAAATGGGAATTGCGATAAAAGCAAGACATATCTGAAAAACCAAGCTACAAGCAGCATTAACTGAACCACCTGCTTTGAGCACATTATCTACAGTGGAGGTAGGGAATTTTGGGCTCCACCGGCCAGATCTTTATTATTATTATTGTTATTAATAAACATCTTTATTGAAAGTTCAAAAAGTACATATGTGCATCAGACATGGTGAGACACAACAAAAGACAAAAATAAAAAAGAAACAGAACCCGTGCAGAAGGGGAAACAGGGGGGAGGGGGGAAAGCCCAAAACTGTTTATTTTACAAGGTTGCTATTGTACTTCACCAGAAGCGTCTGATACACACATGCCCCTGAATCAGGAAGTGGTTTGCATGGGGTCCTGCCAAACTGAGCAGGATTTAACATCCTGCTGTTTGGGCTGCCTGCTGCTGTTCACCGCTAGGAACATGAATGCCCCATCAGGGTTTATCACAGCCACACACCCACCAGATTACGTCACAAGTGGGTGGGTGGGTGGGCATGGTTTGGGGAAAACACCCTCGCAAGCCAGCTCGAGACCACCTGGTGAGCCAAGATTTGCCCGCAAGATGGAGACCCTGCCCCCTGATTTACAGCCCAGAGGAACTCCCGCAGGGTAATCCTCGCACAGCCCCAAAAAGAAGCCCAATCTCTGTTAAAGAACAAAACACATTAAGATTAGACAAATCGGAAGAGAAAGCTATGGATCAAGTGCAGCAGTGAGGAACCGTGGCTGATTCGGGGGCTCGCGAAGCCAACGGCCTTGTCAGGGAGCCTAAATTGAAATGGATTACAAATTCCTCGAGCTGCCTCATCCTTTTAATAGTAGGGACTGCAGACCTGAATAATTAATGCTTGGAAGTCAGTTCCATCAAGATCAATGCAACTTCCCTCCAAATCTATGCACCCAAGACTCAGAGTTCATCACCCTCAACCAGACTGCGAGGCGAAGGGATCCTCTCATTTTACACACAAAGAAGAGAAGCGCAGGACAATGTTACTTGCTCAGAGCTACAAGCTCTTTGCTGTGCTCGCTTTGAACCAAGGTTCAAGTCTAGTAAGGTGGCTCACTGCACCAGCTTGGATCGCCAGCTCCTTGAGTATAACCCCATGTGTGCATGCCAGGGTGAGGAATCAAGCTGGGGACCCATCAGAAGCAGACCTGCTTTAGTTTCAGAGAGGTGGCTGCATCATAAGCCTTTGGACAATGCCCTGCCTACTAGGTCATTGTGGCAACACCACACAATGTCCTGACAGTGCATACTGGGGTTTAGGATTCAAAGGAAGGATATGGATAGAAGCCTTCCCTCTTATTCATCCTCTTCACTGACTTAACAGTATTCCCATCTGCTGTCCTTGTCTCGAGACTCTCCTAGTTTTTAGATATGCTTTTATGGTTTGTATTTTTATCGTTCAATTGCTTTGGGATGTTTTACGGAAAGCCATTCACAAATGAAATAAATAGCGACAACAACAATGTAGGAAGTCGCCATGAGTCAACACTGGAGCATTATGAAGAGATTCAAGGAAACAGGGAAATGATCTGCAGCCTTGTAGTGGTCATGGAAACTATAAATTAGAGACTGTGATTTGCCACCAAGAACTATTCCTTCGGTGCCCTTGCTGACGGAAGCTGACACACAGCTGGGATCATTAGAAGGGTTTATTTATGCCAGGGGCACCAATTAGTTTTGTCTCCGCTCTAGATTTTAAGTCCATTCTCTCCAGTTTTGCCCTTAATGCACCTTACTATACAAACTACCAACTAGCCCCAAAAGCACATTGATAAATATATTTTATGATAGCAATAAGGCATATTACAGGTTCTCTAGGACTCACCCTCTTTTAATGTATTCTCCTTTACTGATTGAATCTGGTTCAATGCAAATATTCATGAAGTCTTCTGTGCGCTAAAAAAAATGTTCAGAAATGGATGCATTAATACTAACAGCCACAGCATCTCATGTAAGCCCCAACATCTGCCTCTGAATGAATTCAGTAGCTTCTCCCATTCTCTGGGGGGGAAATAGTATTTAGGAGCCAGGAGAATTCAAAGCAAAGAGTTACCTGTGTGAGCCATAGAAGGGCACTGTCAGGTCAAAAACTAGACAGAATGCATATTAACATATTCTCATATTCTCTCTCTCACACACACAGCTGCAATCTCCTACTCACTTACCTGAGTGCAAGTCCCACTGAACTAAGTAGAGCTTACTCCTGAGTAGACATATACAGTCTTGCAGTCCCAGGGCAACGAACTCACGTCTGCAGTTGAAGCAGAGTGTTCTTTGTAGAAGGAATAAAAATTAACCTCCAACCTCCTGTTTTACATCTTAGAGAAATAGCACACAGAATGACATCTTCTTACATCTTTCAATCATCCTTGAAGCTAAGGATTCTCAGGTTGGCAAGTTCAGGTTCTGAACTTATTGTGGTGGCCTTGTAAGCAGGCTGGTAGGTAGGGTGGTGAGGGACGCGGGTGGCGCTGTGGGTAAAAGCCTCAGCGCCTAGGGCTTGCCAATCGAAAGGTCAGCGGTTCGAATCCCCGCGCCGGGGTGCGCTCCCGTTGTTCGGTCCCAGCGCCTGCCAACCTAGCAGTTCGAAAGCACCCCCGGGTGCAAGTAGATAAATAGGGACCGCTTTATAGCGGGAAGGTAAACGGCGTTTCCGTGTGCGGCTCTGGCTTGCCAGATGCAGCTTTGTCACGCTGGCCACGTGACCCGGAAGTGTCTCCGGACAGCGCTGGCCCCCGGCCTCTTGAGTGAGATGGGCGCACAACCCTAGAGTCTGTCAAGACTGGCCCATTCAGGCAGGGGTACCTTTACCTTTAGGTAGGGTGGTACAGGTAAACCTATAGCTGAGTGCCTAGAGCTCAGAATGCACGCAGGAACTGCACCCAACCACAACGTCCTAAATAAAAAAGCAGTGCTCTGAGCCCAGAAGAGTCTCTTAGCAGCCCAGCTAGCTGCATCCTCGCTCCTTTGATCTACTGCACACATACCGCCTAGCTGGCATTTCACTTAAAAACTGGGCATATCAGTAATTGTCCTTCAATCTGTGGAGGGATGTTCAATTTAGCTCCTAGGTACTTGCTGTTATTCAGCACAAGGCATCCTAGTTTTTGCTTCCAGTGAAAGAATGGTACAGGGAAGACAATAATCCTTAGGTCTCTTGCTTTCAGGCTTGTGTTCTGTGCTAAAGTCCTATAAGGGCGGTTCTGAACATACAAATAAATACAAGTCAAAAACTGAAAAGCTTGCGTAAACTATGCAAAGCAAACACCCTTGAATGGTGCGCCTCAACTTGCATAATTATGTACCAGCCTTGCAAAATTTATTCTACTTCTGTTAGTCATGAAGAAAAGATAAGAACTGCGTGGGGCCCTGGAGCCCAGCTAGCTTCCTGATCATGAGAAATTGTTACCTCCTTTGGCTTCAGAGCAGAGCAGCAGGCTTTGTCCACACAGGTGGCGCTGTGGGTAAAACCTCAGCGCCTAGGACTTGCTGATTGCATGGTCGGCAGTTCGAATCCCCGCGGTGGGGTGCGCTCCCGTCGTTCGGTCCCAGTGCCTGCCAACCTAGCAGTTCGAAAGCACCCCCGGGTGCAAGTAGATAAATAGGGACCGCTTACTAGCGGGAAGGTAAACGGCGTTCCGTGTGCTGCGCTGTCTCGCCAGATGCAGCTTGTCACGCTGGCCACGTGACCCGGAAGTGTCTGTGGACAGCGCTGGTTCCCGGCCTATAGAGTGAGATGGGCGCACAACCCTAGAGTCTGGCAAGACTGGCCCGTACGGGCAGGGGTACCTTTACCTTTACCTAAGGTCTAGGTGGTTTATGCCTCCTTAAAAGCAGAGAATCTCAAGAAATGGAATTCTGCACTAAACATTCCATGCTCCAATGGACTTACTGCACAGGAAATGACACACACATTTTATGTGCAGAATGGGCACAGGTACTCATGAAGTACTCTCTCTCTTTTTGGCATGGCCCATTATAAGAAGCGCACACACGGCCCACAGGGTGTGGGACTTAGAAAGAGGCACAGCAAAACAGACACACACATCTCAGGTTGCCACCATTTTGAATTCAGACCCGATGTATTAGGCCTAAGCAGGCTGTTATCCCCTCAAGTTACAAAGCAACTACTTTTGTGAAGATGAAGGAAAGCTTAGCATTTTTTTATTTATTTCTCTACTCTTACTTTCAAGTCAAGATGTCTGTTCTGAGTAGTGACAGAGAATTCAATAGCGGACAGCTGCATTTCTCTCCAGGCCTCCGGGGTCACCTCCTTGGGGATTTCTGAAGTCCGAGAGGAAAGACACCATTAAACAGAAAGTTAGATAAGCGCTGTTGTATTAAGATCAGCAGAGGCCCAGATCCTTCTATTTCTTGTTACTTCACAAGGCCTTGTTCCATCTATATTTAATGCCGGCGGCTCAAAGGAACAGCAGCCACAGAAAAGGAAGAAAGAAGTTCAAAGTTCACACAACAAAAAGAAAGCAACTCGCTGGCTTAATTGGAAAAGGTGACAGATCTCTCAAGGTCCTGCTGCAGGGCCACAGTGGGGGAAATGGATTCTTCTAATGAACAGCTTTAATATATCTATCTATCTGAGAGAGAATGACTGACCGCTTACCTTTGGGGACAGGTGTCCAATAATGCGCCAGTCTCTTGTAAAGCCTGATGTATAAAGGAGGTCTAGGGGTCTTCTGCTCCGGCTCCTCAGGAGGCCTTGGAGTTGGGTCCAAATAGGAAAGGGAAGCTAGATGCTTCTGAGGCCACTCCTTGGAATTTCCAGAAAGAAAAAGCAAAATAACCATTTCTACAGGGGTATGCGAGAGCTAGACCGACCATTCATTCAGCAGCAGGCAGACTTGGAGTTATGGTTGCCACCAAACAGCCACAAGGCAGAAGAGGCAATCTAGGGGCTGCTTAACCCACCTGCTGCTTTCTCCTCCAGCCATTCTACTAGCCCATTTCCCTGTGATGAGGTGAACAAGTGTTTCTGTCAGTTGAGGGGGACGGGGTGGCTGGGGAAAGTGTGTGTGAGGAAAGAACTCTACTTCCCCCAAAGCAGGTTACTGTCCTGCCACAGAGAAGAAATTCTGGTCTAGCTGATCTAAATTGTGTCTTGCAAAGGCTGCACTCGACTGTCACACTAAACTGTGGTTTAACGTTATGTGGATGAGCTGCAGCAAGACAGAGTGAACTGTTGCACTCTTCCCTCCCATGTAGTCAGGAGAAGGAGGCCTTCTGAAGAGATTAACATCATGTTGAATAAACCCTGGCTTGTCCTGCTGAACCAACCAGGAATCCTGGAAAGGTTCAAAACAAGCCAAACCATTGTTATGAAGCTGCTTTATTTAATTTGTTCAAGAGTTCAAATCAACTCTGTTTCATTTGAACAGAGTTTGTTCAAAAACAGAATTCCTGGTTTATATAAAACAAATCACTCAGAAAGGTGGGGGGGGGAGAGGTGAGACTGACGCTTTTGTTTGGGCTCACTGCAGCTTGCCCACATACCACTAAACCATGGTTTAGTATTACGTGCAAACTCAGACAGTACATATGTTATGATGTGTCAGGGCATTTCCCAGGAGAGTTATATGTTTATTATCTGCTAAGGAATCAAGAAAAGGGTGTGGACAGGGGGAAATGCAGCTACTTTAATGTATGTCAAATC
Organism: Podarcis muralis; assembly: GCF_964188315.1. Taxonomy (NCBI): domain Eukaryota; kingdom Metazoa; phylum Chordata; class Lepidosauria; order Squamata; family Lacertidae; genus Podarcis; species Podarcis muralis. The sequence goes on along the minus strand of NC_135664.1, from coordinate 55,207,393 downwards.
CTTCAGTACCTGAGAACTAGAGCAATTAACCTTTCTGCTCATTTTGCGACAGAAGGTAGGCTGAATGTAAGAGGCAGATTATCAACAGTCCTGTGGGCTCTATTTATAGGCACCACTTACGTCAATTGAATAAATCTCAGGGTGAATCATTAGCATAACAAAAACCATGAGAAAGGACTGCACTAGAGGAAGGCAGCCGAGCAACCTCAGCTGCATGAGAGGCTGTTTACCCTTCCATAATGCAGTTAATATTCCCTAGTAATTTCTAGCATTGCAGTATTATTTCAGCTGCATTCCACTAGTAGACTTTTAAAAAGCCAATTGTCTCTGCCACCCTTTTCTGGCAAAATATGAATAACCAAAGCTTGGTCGGTTTTGAGCTACGTTAAAAAAAAGTCAACACTGCCTTAAATATGACATGTAAGCACTCCAAACTACATTATATGCCACATACAGTAAGATCACACGAAGTTGCGTCACACAGTGTCAGACCCTCTAGCTCACAGCTGTCTGGGTGTGACTCTCCAGCAAATTCTTTTGTTTTGGACTAAACCTGGGGACTTCATGCACTCAAAAATGTGATCCACCACTGTGTGCATCACAGATCTTCCCACTGTGATAGCCTTGTGTGACCCATATGGAAATGCCTTTACCTTCAATGTATTAAAGAAGTGGGCTGCTTTGATTTTCAGAGGCCCAAGATACCAGTACCTAGAAGAGAATAAAATGAACCAAAAAAGCAAAATAAAACTGGGGGCACGGGGATAGCAGTCCTCTTTTCCAATGCAGTATCTACTGAAGCTGTTTCTTACAATCTAATCTTTGAACATTAGATACCCAAGCAATGAGCAGCAAAGTGTAGTTGGCACCTGGATGTGTGCTAATGTACTCAGTGGGCTTCTCTAGATGACCTGTTTCTTGAGCGTTCATCCTGTTTTGCTTATGCAAAGAGGTCAGACTATGTCTGGTATTTATTCAGCACTTGTTCCGATTTGTTCTACAAAACTGAGCATTCATCCCCATTTGCTTGTGGGATATTTCCTCATCTTCCTGTTAGTCGTCTGTTCATCCCACACTTTCCCTGTCACTTTCCTCACTGCAAACGGTCTGGTTTTTTTAAACAGAAATGTGGATTGATTGCACAAAGCACTTTAATCCATTTTAATTGCACAAACGTAAATTTCTGGTATGTGCTTCAATCTGTTGCGAAAAATAGTGACAGTTTAGAGGCATCCCATGTCTTTCTCTGGAACCTGGTCCAGGGATTCAGAGGCAATCAGCAGCTGTCTTAACACTTCACAGCCTGATCTGGTCCCAGTGGGCTCCTTGCTTGCATATTGTTGGAGATAGTGGAGAAACTGTCTAGAAGTACAAGATTGGAGAAACTGTCTAGAAGTACAACATAGGGGCAAAGAGAAAACAAAGCAATAGTGGTCAACATACTTGCTGACTTTTGCTCCCGCATCTCTGTAAGACCCCCATCTTAAACCAGTTACAGCAAAGACGGGCTGGTCTTTGTTCCCCTATAAAGGAAAACAAAAACAATCACTAACAAAAGTCAAACGTTATAAATTGCAGTAATCTGTGGTGATCTTGCCAACAATGGATCAGTGGTCCGAAAACAAAAATACCAACCACTATATTCCGGCAACACATAAAAGAAAGGAATTGCAAATTAATTCCTCAGTGTAGAGTGCTTGTCTGCAATGTTATTTTAGCCATGAGTCATTTAATTTTGTGGCTATCAGAAGACCAAAGCAAGAATGACGAGTAGTTATCATTTAAATGAAAGGGAAATCTTCACAAGATGATGGTGATGATTAATCTGCTGAATTTCAATCCCTCCATTGCTCTCAAGGAAGCCCAGGGCAGGAAACAACAAAGCGGTAAAAACAGTGCAATTAAAAACAAAACGAATTTCACACATTTAAAAACAATTAAGAACATAAAAAATAGAAAGGCTTAAAAACATTATAGGAGCAAATCCCCCTCTTCTTCTTCCCAGATGCCTTCATGCATAGCTCAGTTGATAGAGCATAAGGCTCTCAATGTCAGGGCCACGGGTTCAAGTCCCTGCCCTGCACTAGGTGCGCTGTTCTTTAAGGAATGATTTTATATTGTTGCATGCTCTTTAAAAACATAATGGGGCCAGAAAAGCACATGGCAAAAGACAGATGAAGAAAAATATCCCTCCCAGAAAGAGGAGGACCTAAGAAAAAAGATGGCTACCTTAATCTGCAAAACGTCAAGTGGAATAGTCTCTCCTTTCAGTATGGACAATGTGGCGTCAGTAATATGCCTGAAGAAGAAGTCAAGAGGAAGATGTTATTCAGTAGCAGAGGGCATGCTTCCCTTGCAGAGCATCCTAGGCTTGAGCTCAGGTAAGGACCATTAGGTCCAGTCGTGGCCGACTCTGGGGTTGCGGTGCTCATCTCGCTTTATTGGCTGAGGGAGCCGGCGTACAGCTTCCGGGTCATGTGGCCAGCATGACTAAGCCACTTCTGGCGAACCAGAGCAGTGCACAGAAACACCGTTTACCTTCCTGCCGGAGCAGTACCTATTTATCTACTAGCACTTTGACGTGCTTTCGAACTGCTAGGTTGGCAGGAGCAGGGACCGAGCAACAGGAGCTCACCCCATCACGGGGATTTGAACCGTCAACCTTCTGATAGGCAAGTCCTAGGCTCTGTGGTTTAGCTCAGGTATCTCCCTTTAAAAGGACCCTAGATGGCACCAGAGCTGAAAAGGACCTCCCCCCACAAGGTCCTTTGCTGCCAGCCAGAGTTGACAGCATTTGGGTGAGAGGAACGATCAGCCTGACTTGGCATAAGCACATTCACGTATTCCTGCACACACACAAAAAGAAGACACTGGCATCTAAGTTAGAGCTTTTATTTCAATTTCAAGCCGATCCCACAGCCTCAGGACAGGCGACACAAAAAGCCTTCAGTGGAGGCTGCACTGCCATGAAATAAGAGAGTACCTTCTGCTCACTCCCAACCATATTCTTGCCCATTAATTTGTGGGTCTTGCATAAAGTTGACTATGGATGAGGTTCAAATGCCTGTTTTGCCATAAAGCTCACTAGGAGGTTGCAAGCAGAAAAGCAAGAGTTTCCGAATGCAGCCTTTTGAGTTGGTTTCCTGCTGCACTGCCACAAACTGAATGGATCAGAATGCATGAAAAGGGAGGATGCCTACGTTATAGTTCTCAATTTACACTGGCAGATATCTTTCACAGTTGCATTTATATCCTGCTCCTCGAGTTAAAAACAAAAGAGGAATGTAAATGGGTAAAACTGATGGCAATTGCAGCCAGACAGGTTATAGCAAGTAATTGGAAAAATGCAGAAGAGCTAGGGGTGAACCAATGGAGGAAAAAAGTGAGTAATATTATAATTTTAGAATACCTGTGAAGATACATAGAGTGAAAGGGCTTAAGGTCAGTGAGAAAGAGGAGGATTGGTTTGAGAAGATATTTAATTATTTGGGTGGGTTTGAACAATCTGGGGCAATTAAAATGTTAAAAGTTAAATAAACCTTGTGGAAGGAGGAGTGTTAAGGTATATAATAATAATAATAATAATAATAATAATAATAATAATAATAATAATAATTTTATTTATATCCCGCCCTCCCCAGCTGAAGCTGGGCTCAGGGCGGCTAACAACAATAAAACAGTACAAAAGTACAGCATAAACAACATTCTAAAATCATTCATTATAAAATTAATTAATTCAAGCCACTGGCAACCATTGGGCCAGAGCTCCGCGAAGTGTACATGTGGTTGATTTGAATATGTTATTACTGAATATTATTGAATAAGTATATTATTGAATATGTACGTTATTGAATATGTATACCCAATGTATCAGCCGCCTGGGGGGTTTCACTGTTTGTGTTTTGGTGGTTGGAAATGAATGAATGAATGAATAAATAAATAAATAAATAAATAAATTTCTAAAAATTATACCCTGCCCCTTCTTCCTGCTGTGAAAGCTCCAGAAATTCAACTCTGTCTTAAATGCAAAATCAGAAGCGTTTCCAGCTTCATGGAATGGTCAACTAATAGGGGTGGGGCAGGGATGGGGAGCTGGGTTACAAATCAGTGTGAAATGCACTTTGGGGATTGCTAAATCTGGGATGTGGTGCATCGTCTTCCCATCATACTTTTCCTCAGCAGTAAGTGGGTGTTATTTCACTGCCACAGAGAGGCCTGCTCACTATTGCTCACTGTATCTTAATTAGCATTCAGTTCAACAGAAGCTTTGTAGGTATCCTTCATAGGTCATTTTCTCCAAGCCAACTGGCACAACATCCTTTGTTTGCAGCTCGGAGAAAGCGAAGGCTCTTGTAACAAACCAGACTTAGACTTGCCAACTTGACATGACTGAGGGTTCCCCCCTTGCCCTTTTCAAGTGGAAGCTGGATTCAACAGTGCTGGCTTTAATTAAATTGCTTCCAGGCCGGCCGACCTTTCAGTGAGAACAAGTGCGATGGAATTAGGGAGCAAGGCATTTAGGGACGTTAGTGGTACCTTTCTTAAGCTAACACCCTTCAGGGGCTTTGGACTACAACTCCTATTAGCACCAGCCAGCATGGCCAATGGTCAGGGGTGGGTGGAGAAGAAGAAGTTTGTAACATCTGAAGGGCACCAGGTTGGAGAAGGCTGGTGTGGACCAGGGATGGGGATGACGACTTCAGTTCAAATGAAGAAGTCCACTGCCAGGTCAATGAAGAAGTCCACTGTAGCCAGACCTTACAGGGTTGCTGTGAGGACAAAACAGGGAGGCCCGTCAGATGCTCCCTTGGACTCCTTGAAAAAAGGGCAGGGTACAAATGTGACAATAAATGTAAAATCTGTAAGTTTGTGGAACCAGGGAGGTTCAAGTGATGCCTTCATTATACACCTTTATGTTCCTCTTCAACTAGGCCTTTGGCTGATTGATATCCGGTGCCCTTTTAAATGTGTTATGGGAGGAAGGATTCTTGCTTTGGTTTTGTTCTTATTTTTATTATGTATTTTCTGGTTTTTTTCTATGGTAATTTTATGTTGGGAACTGCCCTGAGATGATGATGAGGATGATATTATTATTATTATTATTATTATTATTATTATTATTATTATTATTAATTTGTGCCCCGTCCATCTGGCTGGGTTTCCCCAGCCACTCTGGGCGGCTTCCAACAAAGATTAAAAATACACTAAAATGTCAGATCTATGGATGAAGGGCGGTATACAAATTAAATAAATAATAATAAGTCTGAACTTCTACAGAAAGTACCATTTTAGGTACATTAAGGTCATGATATAGATCTTTTCTCATTTTTGAAGGTGACCATGTATAACATAATCTTGAAGTGCCTAAAATGGTCCCTTTTTTGGGGGGGGGGGGGGGAGAACGGACCAGATTTGCAGCCCTTCCTTCCTTCAATATACACCAGTCTCCTCCTCCTCCCTGCCACCCTACTTCTTTTCACACTGATTCTCGTATGATGCACGTGCGCACACACACACACAAACACACACACTTACTGGACTTGATTTGCACTCTCAGGATAAAGCGTGTGACTTAAGGTGCTGGTCTTTCCGAGGGGAATGAATCCGATGGGAATCTTACTGAAAGCTGCCTGGGAACAAGGGCAAAACAAATTTGCATCAGCGCCAGCTGAATCCAGCTCCCTTTCTGTGCAGAGGACAGCTGCGCCCGATTTCACTCCCCACCCCCAACCCCAGGCAGGCTCTCCCTGAAAGGGAGGCAGTAATAAAGAATGACTTGGAACATCAGCCTCTCCGGACAGCCCCTCCGAATACCAACTGGCTACAAAGCAGCCTTCTGTAGTCATTAGCCGCATTGTTACACACGCAGAGACTGGCACGTCCTCTCCAAGCAATGTATAGATTCTGTCAGCAACCTGCCATCTCCTAAAAGACTGAAGGTGGCACCCGAAGCGTGGCTGCGCTCAGGCTGCGCTCAGGCTGCATTCATCTCCAAGCGAAGCGCGGCCGAGACAGGAAATTCGGTAATGCAGAGTGTCTTTCTCCGCGAAGGGGGATATTAAAATAAGGTACCCTGGCAATCAAGTCGGGAGGTTATTATTACACACCAATCAAGCAGCCCCTTTCCAAACAGACAGATTGACAGTCTTTATCTTTGACTCTGCAAATTGGGGGAGCAGGCAACAGAATGAGGTGATCTGCTAATAAGGGAGGGTCACATGCTGGGTTGCGGCTCGGACGCGACTGGAAGGTTCAAACACAGCTCTGTCTCTAGACATGCTGCCCGGCTGGAAGTCACTGCCTGCATTGTTCTCCCAGTCAACGCCCGGCTGCTAAGGCCACGTTACTATAGAGTACACATGTATGTGCACACACATGCAAACCAAGAGCTGTGCTCCTTCAAGTACGCCAGCAAATCAATGTTAATGACTGTGCAACCACGACACCTTGGCTCTCTGCAGAAGACTGCAGCTTGCAGCACAGTGATTCAGCAAATCCAACTCATTTTCTGAAGCGCTCCATCTGCTTCCATGCCTTTCTGTTGCAGCCTCTCTTACCACCAGTCTCCTTCCTCATCTCATTATCTCTTCTGTCCCCTTATACTTCAGAGCAGATGGCCCAGTGTCAAACGAACAGAGAGACACAGCGATTTTGCCTACAGTACTAACCCCAGCCTGCCAAGAGGTGCTAGCTACCTGGAGATTGCGGTGCTGGCGAGTGCTGGGCCTTTTTTGGGTCACAGACTTGCACCAGCAGAACAGGTGCACAATATTCAGGGAGTTTGGGGTTACTGTGAGCTGTGATGGGGTGCACCGTTCTAGCGTGCAAAGTGAAAGGGGGATAAGAAAGAAAATTCAAGGGAAGTGTTTTGTCATGGGAGGTAGCAAAACTTCATTTCCCGCCGAGCCAACATGCAATCTAGAAGCTGCATGGAAATGAAAGGGTGAGGTCAAGCATGCTGGAACTAGACAAAATCTTCAAACAAAAGCATAACTTGATCTCTACTGTCCTCTTAGTCTGAACTAGAACTGTACTGCAAGGAAACAGAGAAGCTGCTCTTTAGTTATGCGCCATCAATAGCTGGGAAGATGAACTTCTTTTTTTAAATGAATCTAACATTGCTCATGGCTTGGCTTGACGAATAACCTGGCCAATGGCTGTAGAGTGTGATCTCTGTTTGCTTGCCCATTATTCTCCCTAGCTGGTTAAGGGATCCAGTTATTATCTCTTGCCTGGGAAAGCAGGCTGGCGGAGGGGGCTGCCATCTCCTGAAACTCGCCCTGTCCAGTAGAGAGAACCAAGTTCATGGAGTTCATTGTGAGCTCCAACCGTTAGCTAAAAGGGTCCGTCACTGTACAGAGAGAGGAGGCACCTGATGACTACTGCCTCCGGGGCAACCATAAATGGACAGCAATAGGGAAAGACAGCATCCCTTCCCCACTGATAGGAAACAGAGACTGACATGAAAAGGCCAAGACTACACAGCACTGTAGCTCAGATCCATTGCTCCTTTACCCAGGAATTGCTCCGTTTCCAGGAGATGGGGGAGGAGAGGAATGGTCCTCCATTAAGCAGCAAAGCTGTCACAGCACATTATTACTTTTTCCTGGTTTCTTTTTCAAGTGTAGAGATTTGAAAGCTTACAATTTCTCAAAGGAAGAAAGGTAATTCGTTGCACCGAAGCTGAAATATAAATTTTGTCTCTCCATAAGCAGGCAAAGGCTCTGTACAGCAGGCACAATTCTAGTTGCTAACAGCCTCCTGGGATCTCAGAAAGAATCATTAAATTGCACTTTCTGTCTTTCTCTTTTTTCCTTTTGGTCAGGTACTGATAAGACATTGTGGAATACAATTCTGTTAACAAGCAGCCTGATACGCTTTATGCAATGCACCCCTGCTGGTGTATGGATTTCACCCAAAGCTTGCTTCCAAAGGGAATGCAAACAGTCACGGGCTCCACTTTCACTTTACCTGACTACTGGTCCAGAGGAACACTTGTTTTGCAAATCTGGACAAATGCCTGTTCAAAAGTTTTGCATTCAAAACTGGGGCAAGAAGCTACTTCCAAGACAAAGACCTAATTAATTCTCAATAAGCCAACAAACCTGCGACAAGGCTGTACCATTTCATATTGTATGTGGGGACTGAATGATTGATTGCTCTTGCTCCATATGAAGTAAGTCTCTCTACACAGAAAGCCAGCATCTCAGTGAGAAGAATTTTGGGCCTAGCCTTCCTGTCAACATGCTACTATTCTAAAAATTGTTTTTGTATGGAGGAGCGTTCCATCACACAAAGCCCCCACATGCATTCTGGGGTGCTACACCCCAGACACAGATTGACTTCCCTGGGCCCAAGACAAGACAGATGAAACTGCAAGCCAAGAGCAGGGTCAGCCTAACTGAAAAAGGCAAGAGAAGAAAACACCTTACCTCATCCACCCTTCGGAGTAGGCCAGTTATGACCTGAAATAAAAAAACCTTTTTTAGCTAACATCAGTAAAATGAACCAGAAGTTGCCTTCCTTCCTCAAATGAACAGATTACACACCACCAAGCACTGATGTATCCTACAATTTTTGCTCCAGTTACCTACTTATTACATTTACATATCACCCTTTCCTTCAGGGCACTCAAGGAAGTGTGCATGGTTCTTCCTGCTCACAACAACCCTGTGAGGTAGGTTAAGGCTGAGAGACAGTGACTGGCCCAAGGCCACCCAGTGAACTTCCGGGCTGAATGGGGATTTGAATCCTGGTCTCCCAGGTCCCAGACTGACATTCTAACTGCTACACCACATGATGTTTCAAATGGTTTAGTGGGAATCAGGATGAGAGGAATCTTGGGGGGGGGGGGGAGAAGCTTGGAGTGCATGAAGGTGGAGGAAAAGCTTCTCCTATCGAGAATCCTCCCCCATGGAGAGAAAAGTAGAAGAATTCTTACAGTACCTCTTGCAATGTTCCATCCCCTCCTGCAACGATTATCATGTCTGTGTTTTCCATCAGCTCCAACAACTTCTTTGCTTGCCCTTCATAATCTGTCTGTGATAAATACAGAGAGGCCAGAAACATGTTGGGTGGTATTAATACTCAGATCGGACTCGGTGAAAAACAAGGACTTGGGTCCACTAATTTCAATGGGTCTCATGATTGTGACTAACATTGGGTATTGGCTGCCCAAAAAGAAAACCTTTCATCTCCATATGAACACGCGTACATCTAATACTCAGCACAACAGCACACATCTTCTCATTTATGAATTTCAAAGTTTTGCATCACCCCTCTTAAAGCACCCCCCCCCCAATACAGGATGTAACACAGAGAAATCCCTACAATATATATGCTCAACTAAGATAAATATAACCCATGCTGTTTCTAAATTAGAAGTGCCAAACTCAAAACATGTAATCACTTTTTCCGTTCAAAGAAGTTGGCTGTTTTTGCAGGACTAATTGATGGTTTTTGACGTCTCTTCAAATGGGTAGCTTCTGAGAACCATGCCTTCTTATTCAGCCAACAATCTCTGCTAGATCATTTCTAAAAGCAAACAGCACCACCTATTGAACTAACCCACACTACATCCTGAGGCAATGGAGGGGGGGGATTTGCAACAGTCTCCCATCCACGTATCGAGATGCAACATCCTACTTGACTCATGAACCCTTCCAATTTACAAGATAACCACATGGAATGATAAAATATTTTGTGATCCAATGGGGAGGGTCCGTAGCTCAATGGCTGAACATATGCTATGCACACACACACACACAAACCCACTCAGTAAAAGTGCAATGCATATTGATGGGATTAGATAAATCATCTCTAGCTACTTGCATACCAAAGCTGGGGGGAAAGTTGCTGCTTGAAACTCTGGAGGGCTATTATCTGTTTGAGTAGACAGCCCTGAAATAGATGGACTAATGTGACTCAGAATAAGGGCAGCTTCAAATGCTCACTACTGAAATTCCTAGGAATGTGCCCATTAGCCCAGCCTACCTGATCCCAGGGTCAGGCATTTCCTGAGCAGAATGCCCTCTTGCCTCTGAGTGGAGAAAGGACATACTTCTGCTAGCACAATATAATCTCAAAACAGTTCAGTCTTCCCTTCCTTAGGAAGGCTCTCTTGTCTTTTTATGTTCTCATCAGAGATGCTGAGTTTTTTTTCTTATCCGAGAGGCCTTTAAAGGTGTTTAAAAAAGGACTGCTCTTAATCAATCTCAAGTGCCCTGTGGCAATTTTATGAGAATGTGCATGAGAATGTGCATGAGAATGAACTTTTCTCAGGCAGAGTCATAAACTATTCACTTTGCCTACAGGCCTTGGTGGCTCTCTCGCCAAAATCTTGTATATATTCTCCATCGCCCTTGAGTCAATGAAATGAAAGCAAGATAACAACATTCCAAAAAACCAAACCAAAACACAAAACATGGCACTGGTTTTTGTTGTTGTTTAGTCGTTTAGTCGTGTCTGACTCTTCGTGACCCCATGGACCAGAGCACGTCAGGTACTCCTGTCTTCCACTACCTCCCGCAGTTAGGTCAAACTCATGCTGGTAGCTTTGAGAACACTGTCCAACCATCTCATCCTCTGTCGTCCCCTTCTCCTTGTTCCCTCCATCAGGGTCTTTTCCAGGGAGTCTTCTCTTCTCATGAGGTGGCCAAAGTATTGGAGCCTCAGCTTCACAATCTGTCCTTCCAGTGAGCACTCAGGGCTGATTTCCTTAAGAATGGATAGGTTTGATCTTCTTGCAGTCCATGGGACTCTCAAGAGTCTCCTCCAGCACCAGCACTGGTTTTAAAGTAAGAAAAAATACAACTCCTCCCCAACTTGAGCACTTAGACTCTTTATCTTTCATTTCACCTCTAGTGACAGATGGATTCTGGCCAATATATACCGGGAAGAGGAAATAGTCGCTAGGAGAAGAAAACACAAGTCCATTCTCTGTCTTTACCTTAACCACAGTCACATCCAGACCAGACAAGTGAAGAATTGGGGCTGCGTTCTTTTCAAAAAGACTCCTGGCTTTGCTAGAAAATTAAAAGAAGTGTGAGGTCACTTTATGGTAGTCCACCCCCCCCCCCCAAGTAAAAAATACCCTCAATTGTTATCTAAAACCGAAATCATTTTCATAACAGCAACAGGCTATTCTGCAGATCCTTGGCAAAAAGCCGTCATGGGACGGGGGCACCTTTATTTCATCAGTATAAAGGTGGATTTTTGACTGGAGTGAGGTTTTGTATGCAGAATGAGTCATTCATACACAGTTCTCAGTCGCAAGATACCTGGGAAACAATGATAACTGAATACGTGATGACAGAAGCAAAGAGCAAATTAGTGGAAGTGAGGAGGTAGAAGGAGGAACACTGGGCAGTGCTGGAGTCAGATAAATCTATGCATTTTATTTATCACATGACATTATTATCCCACCCGTCTTCCAAGGACCGCTCCTAATTTAATTCAAGCAAACGCCCCTGTGAGATGAGAGGTAGGTAACACAGAGATGGCAACTGCCCCAAAATCATCCAGTGAGCTTCACGGATGAGCAGGGATTTGAACCCGGGTCTTCCAGGTCCTACTCCAACACGCCAACTGCTACCCCACAGTGATTCTCAATGGTTTTGTGAGGCGATACAAGTCACTGCCCTGTGTTTGTAAGTGAATTTGTGAATTCACTGCTACTAGTTTGTGTTTCCAGGGACATTTTTAGGGGGCATCAGCATAGGACTTTCTCTTCTTCAAAAAAGAAGCTATTTACTAGCAAACAGTAAGTTCCGAAGAAAGTCCTTCTGAACTCTAGAATTATTCAAGGATGGAAAACCTGTGCCATCACCACACTTTACATTTTTGCTCCTCTTTTCCTCCAAGGTGTTCCCAAGCCCCTACTTCATCTCTGTGACAACTCTGTGAGGTAGACAAGTCTGAGAGATGGTGACAGGCCTAAGCTCAGCCAGTAAGCTTCATGGCTATGTCCCGTCATCCCAAGTCCAATGCTCATCTCGCCACTTTTCTATTATGGCTTTAGAAACTTTAAGTATTTCCCCCCAACAACCCTGCCTGCCACCCCAAATAATAAGCCCTCAAGCAATTAATGTATTATTACCCAACTAATGAGATATGGAATACTTGCCCTCGGTTGGTAAGATGCAAATTCTACTTTTAAAAGAGAAATATCACTTGCTTTATTATTATTCAGCAACATTAATACAAAAACTTCACCTGACCTTGTTTTGGTAATGCTCTCGTGCATTTTAATGCCTGCTGATGCATAATAAATAACCATGGTATTAATTATGAATTATCCTGCAAAAATTATTTTGAGCACCCAGGGAAAAGAAAACAAGACTTTAAGTAAGGGACATCTTCCAAACAATGTGTCATTTGTAAGACTTACCCCCTATCAAAAATAAGCCTAAGCTAGATTTCCAGTTTAGGTCAACGAGACAATCTTTTTAAGCGGGGTGGCTTGGCCTCCTAAGCAAAAAATCCCTTCCTGGTCCTAAAATGAGTAACAGTGCCCCTGAAGGACCAGGTGAGCAGCCTGGGAGTCATTTTGGACTCTCAGTTGTCCGTGGAGGCGCAAATCAACTCTGTGTCCGAGGCAGCTATCTACCAGCTCCGCCTGGTACGCCAGCTGAGACCCTACCTGCCCACCGTCTTGCCAGAGTGGTGCATGCTCTGGTTATCTCCCGCTTGGACTACTGCAATGCGCTGTACATGGGGCTACCTTTGAAGGTGACTTGGAAACTGCAACTAATCCAGAATGCGGCAGCTAGACTGGACCATATGAGGAACGGCTAAGGGAGCTGGGCATGTTTAGCCTGGAGAAGAGGAGGTTAAGGGGTGATATGATAGCCATGTTCAAATATATATAAGGATGTCATATAGAGGAGGGAGAAAGGTTGTTTTCTGCTGCTCCAGAGAAGCGGACACGGAGCAATGGATCCAAACTACAAGAAAGAAGATTCCACCTAAACATTAGGAAGAACTTCCTGATAGTAAGAGCTGTTCGACAGTGGAATTTGCTGCCAAGGAGTGTGGTGGAGTCTCCGTCTTTGGAGGTCTTTAAGCAGAGGCTTGACAACCATATGTCAGGAGTGCTCTGATGGTGTTTCCTGCTTGGCAGGGGGTTGGACTTGATGGCCCTTGTGGTCTATTCCAACTCTATGATTCTATGATTCATATAATACTGGTCCTGAAAGACCTACATTGACTCCCAGTTGGTTTCCAAGCACAATACAAAGTGTTGGTGCTGACCTTTAAAGCCCTAAATGGCCTCAGTCCAGTATACCTGAAGGAGCATCCCCACTCCCATTGTTCAACCCGGTCACTGAGGTCCAGCTCCGAGGGCCTTCTGGCCATTTTCTCACTGCGAGACATGAAACTACAGGGAGGGCCTTCTCGGTACTGCTGCCTGTCATGTGGATTGCCCTCCCATCAGATGTCAAACAGATAAACAACTATGGCTTTTAGAAGACATCTGAAGGATGCCCTGTACAGGGAAGCTTTTACTGCTTGAGGTTTTATTGTGTTCTTAATATTTTATTGGGAGCTGCCCAAAGTGGCTGGGGCAACCAAGTCAGATGGGCAGCATATAAATAATAAAATGATGGTGAAGATGCCAGCCACCGGGAGCCACAGTCATTGACAAAAAAAGCCCCAATGGGTTTAAAACCAATACGCCTGCTAAATCTTTGACCTTGAAATAGCTTTTGCACACGACAGCCATTTGCTACCACTAAACCAGAAAACAGGCACAGCGTGGCTTCAGGGGCACTAAATCAGCATGCCCAACATCTGAGCATGCCCCTCTATTTGGGAACATCTTAATCTCATTCACAGAGTGAGAATGCTGATGACATTAATGCGGAATATGGAGTGGGATAGGGAAGTGAGAAGAACCGTATGATTTGGGGTTCATGTTAACTTTAGCAAGCAGGCCTATTTTAACTGTGGTTTCTCAATCAGCTGAAGAAGTCTGATAACATTAGGTTCAGGGGAGGATAGGAAGTAAGGCTTTGGTTCCCACAAATGACTTGCCCTGATGAAAGCAAAACCACTGTATATGAAAAGGTGCCGGGTGGCTGGGAACGGGAATCTTACCCTTTGCAAGCTGCAGGGTTGAGAAACACTGTTGCTTTCTTGATCTGCATGCTGGAAGGAAGAATCTGGTTGCCAAACACCTAATAATGGAGAGAAAGCTTCTCATTATTAAAGAATAAAAATCCATCTCTTTTTGGTGCTGAACAATTCTGTGTTATTTCAGGGATTACAGGGCCCCTCTCCCACCCCCCACAAATGGCTTCAGTGAGGGGGGAGCAAAGACTGCTTTACTGAGCTCCATCCCAGCCAGCAAAAGGCCACCTAGATGCCTAATTTAGCCTTATGCTCTGCAAACTCTAGTCAGCTTACATTGACAACTTGCAAGTGAATGGCAAAGGTACATCTGTTAGTTCCACTGAAAACAATGTGAGCCCTGTACACTGACAGCTTGCTCTGCCTCTCTGTCCCACTTTGATGCAAGCTGCGTGACAAGTATAGGCCCCAGGCAAATATAACTAATAATAATAATCAATGAATTTATTCTCAACACTTTTGGTGAAGAGATATAAAGTGAGGCAGCTGAAGCAATTGTTTTAAGAGAGCTCTGTAGATTTTCAAAGCAGCAATTCATAGCAATTATCAGCATCACTGAGGCTATTAGAGTAGAGGATTAAAAAATTTGTTAGAATTTAATGCTCAACTCTGTTCTATTTATTTTACCGCGGTGGAAACGAGAAGGCAGAAGGCATGTGAGAAACAGTGATTCATGGGGGTAAAGGACAGAGGAAATCAAACTGGCATGTTATCTAAAGAACAGATGGGAAAAGTCAGTGATTAATTCTATTACTTTTGCATTCTTGGGGGAAATCATGGAAAAAGAGTGTCTGCATTCATAATTCTGAGGTCTGTTACAGCTGTTAGAAACATCTAATTATTTACTTGATGGGGGAGTGATATATTTGCTTGCTCTGAACAAACAACCTGTCTCTTCTACAAATTATACTGTTGGCAGACTTGCTTTTTATGCAGGCTCTGCTCTCATGCTTTCGAGTTTTAAAGAGGAAGACTAAAAAAAAAAACCACTTCAAGACCCTTTGTAATCATTTACTAACCCAAAACATTGGCTGCAGGGTAGGCACTTGTAAACTGATTTTATTTCCTGTTTGATCATTCCATCCTTCACACTACTCCCCCCCCCCCGCCCCACAAACGTACTAAAACAACATTGCAGACAATAACTGAATATTCCCTAAACCTGTTTGATGCAAAGGTAAGTGAAATAACAGACACATTTGCACACCATGATAAGCCAGGGTTAAGCTTGGCTTCCCCGTGATGTCCACATCTGGGATCCTGGTTTATTAAGAAGCATGGATACATAATCAAACATCAAACCATGGTTTAAGGCTGGCTGGCATGAAGAAAAACCCAGCTGGATCAGGCCAAGGGCTAATTGAGGCCAGCATCCTGTTCTCACAGTTGCCAACCAGATGCCAATGGGAAGCAGAACATCATCATCGCCATCATCATTTATTAAATCTGTATACCGCCCTCCAACTAAATATCCCAAGGCAGAGAAATACAAAATAAGACTACAAAATGCAGCTCAAACTGTCTTGCCCTGGTAAGCAACCTGGCTGCCAAATTCTGCACCAGCTGAAGTTTCTGAACCATCTTCAAAGGAAGCCCTACATATAATGCATTGCAGTAATGTAACCTAGAGGTTACCTGAGCAGAGACAACAGAAGTTAGGCTATCCCTGTCCAGATAGGGGAGCAGCTGGGCCACCAGCCGAAGCTGATGGAAGGCACTCCATGGCCACCAAGGCCACCTTAGTCTCAAGTGACAGCAAGGGATCTAGAAGTATCACCAAGCTGCGTATCTGCTCCTTTAGAGGAATCGTAACCCCATCAAGAGCAGGCAGTCTCCCATCCATCCAGACTAAGGAACCACCCACTAACAGTGCCTGTCTTATCTGGATTGAGCTTCAGTTTGTCGGCTCTCATCCAGTCCATTACCAGGGCAAGACAACAGTCCAGCACATCTACTGCCTCACCTGCAGATGTTAAGGAGAAGCAGAGTTAAGTGCATCGGTGCTCTCCCCATCTGTGATTGCCAGCAACTGGTATTCAGAGACACACTGGTTCTGACATAGCCACCACGGCTAGAACACAAGCGATCCCGGCTTGTGAGGGAGCAGAACAAGATTCCAGGTTTGGACACGGCAGGAAGTCAAGCTTCACTATGGCTTGGTGGTTTGTTTCTGTTGCTCAAGCCAGGGGAGAAGCAAAGTGGGAGCAATCAAGCAATGTGCACTCATTCCGACTAAGCCAGTGACCCTGGTTTATTGAGATCTGCAAGCACAGCCAGTATGACTGTGGTGCTGCATCTGTGACGGCACCTTTCAAGTGTTATTCGCACAACTGCAACATCAAGCGTGGATTTGAATGTGCAAAGCAGGCCTCCGTTGCTCCTTGCCATAAAAACTATTTCACCCCTTTGAATTTCACATCCCAATAAACTCCCCCGAAGTATAAGTTTCATTTTCAGACCACAAAGAAGGGCAGTTTCCATGTTACAGTGCTGCAATATACTACTGAGAACATAATAAGAAGTATTTTAAAAGTTTTTAAAATAAGGAGTATTTTAAAAGTTTTTAAAATAAGGAGTATTTTTAAAGTTTGTGTTTGCCAAAATGAATATGCACATCTATTTGGATGAGCATATCCAGTTCAGCAAAATACAAGAGACACAAATTTCAGACAGAATCCGAAGTATTTTATTTCCCAGTGGCCAATGAGATGGCCATAAATATTTGGCCAGAGAAACTACAAATAAAAAACAGGGGGAGGGTACTCCACATAAAAGGCACAATTGGGTGTTTATGAAAATTTATAACAAGGAGGGAAAAACATGATTTCAAGTATCTGTTTGCTTTTTCTTTTTTAAAAAAAAAAACCCTGCACTTTTGCATAAATATCATAAGGCAGTAATAGATTAAGAACACAGTATTACAATGAAAGTATCAAATACATCACTAAGAGCTGGTTGGCAAAGAATCTTAGGTTTGAAAGGCCTGTCTAAATAATATAGTTTTTAGAAGACATCTAAATGAGCAGGATGGTTCTGCCAAACCTCTATTGGGAAGGAGTTCCACAAGTCAGATCGTGACATACTAAAGGCTTGTTCCCTCAGGGCCAGCCGAACTTCAAGAGCGTTTGGGACTACAAGGGGTATCCTCCAATAATAATAAAATCAATTTGGTTTTTCCTGCTTCGTTGGAACTTTTTGGTACTGCCTTTTTGTATAGGTACCAGAGTACCAGGTCCAATCAGAATAAGAAAAGCTACATGCTAGCTGCTCTCCATTCTGCCAGTTGATGAAATGCGATTTCAATCTCCAGAATTTTCAGTCCTGTCACTGCTGGCCCACAAGTTTACCTAACAAAAGCAATACAGGTAATCAAGTTTCCCAAACTCTTACTGAATATATTCCACTTTCGTGATGCTCATGAATAATTTGTGATGGCACTGAACTGAGGCGTAATTAGGTGCAAAGGGGGGAAGTGTCTTCTGGTATTTGAGCAGAAGAATACAGAGAGTCCCTTTGGCAGGCTAGTCACGTAGAGGAGACCTGCTGGGAGAATCTCCAGAATCCTGCACAAGAGAGATAAGGGGAGGATTTTAATCTAATTTGATCTTGTTAAATGGTATTACCTGGGCTTCTTGGCATGCAGCTCTCCTTAGCAGGTTATCGCTATCAGGAGGAGGAAGAAGAAAAAGAACAGTGTTTTAGATAGCACAAGTTGAGGGGAGGGATAAATAGATGGAAACACACATTTTAAAATACCTACTTCTACTGCTTTGGCACAAAACACAGACCAAACTTTTCAAAGGGGCTACTTGTCAAAAACACGTAACTATTTAAATGTCAACGTTTTGACGCCACCTTAGCTTTCGTCACTTCTTGGACCATGTCTTCATTACCAAGAGCCAGATCCCACCCGCAATGAGATTACTTAATTGACCAAACTGAACCGCACCATTGTATAAACAGGAAGTAACTGACCAAAATTCCTCCGGTCTAACTTGTGAGTGGAATTAACCAACTGCCCAGCCTGCTAGCAAATCAGTGGCCAAATTATTCATTTTTCTGACAGAAGAACCATGCTAGCTGCAGCACTACCAATGAAGTGCATACAGTGGTACCTCGGGTTAAGTACTTAATTTGTTCCGGAAGTCCGTACTTAACCTGAAACTCTTCTTAACCTGAAGCACCACTTTAGCTAATGGGGCCTCCTGCTACTGCCGCACCGCTGGAGCACAATTTCTGTTCTCATCCTGAAGCAAAGTTCTTAACCTGAAGCAATATTTCTGGGTTAACGGAGTCTGTAACCTGAAGCGTATGTAACCTGAAGCGTATGTAACCCAAGGTACCACTGTGTAGTCATCAAATTACCAAGAACGTACACCTGCATTTGCCAATATCCTTCCCTCCCTGCTCGTTTCCCTATCCTGTTTGCTGTTTTCCCTCATTGTCTACATTGTATGTTCCTTGGTGGCAAGGACCTGACTATTTTTTGCATTGCCATAATATAAAATGCGCCCACTCTGCAAGTCTCAGGCATAAGTGGAAAAAACACCTGACATGGCAAGATGGTGTCATGGCAGGGAATCAGTAAAGACCTCTGGCCCTGCCCACCAGTGACATGGGGTCCCCAGAAGGTTGCCTACAAGAGAATACAGTGGTAACTCGGGTTACGTACGCTTCAGGTTACATACGCTTCAGGTTACACACTCTGCTAACCCAGAAATAGAGCTTCAGGTTAAGAACTTTGCTTCAGGATAAGAACAGAAATCGGGCTCTGGTGGCGCGGCAGCAGCAGGAGGCCCCATTAGCTAAAGTGGTGCTTCAGGTTAAGAACAGTTTCAGGTTAAGTACGGACCTCCGGAACGAATTAAGTACTTAACACGAGTTACCAACGTACAGCCTTCTGATGTTTTCCTCAACCACATCTCTGCTGTGTTTCTCAGCTATTATTGGACTACGAGTCCCATCACCACTGGTCCTGCTAGCTAGGGATGATGGGAGCTGTAGTCCACCAACAGCTAGGGACCCACGTTTGAGAATCACAGTTATAATTCCCCACACCTGGCTTAGACTGACCCAACCAGCTAGAAAGTGAATTTCTCCCCCAGAAAAGTGAACAATGAAACCTGAGGGGCAAGCTGTGGAGATAAGCAATGAGGTTTGAGCTGAAATAAAGCAAAGAGTCCTGCTCTTTTCATCTTGGATCAGCATCTGTCTTAGGCTGCAATAGGGAGGCAAATGAGCATCCTAAAAATTGGCCCACTGCACTTTAATGCGCTTCTATATTCTAGTCCACTTTGTATTTCTTGTTTGCCCTGGGAACCTTCAACAGCTGGTGGATATACCGTATTTTTCGTCCTATAGGGCGCACCAGCCCATAGGACGCACCTCATTTTTTTTGGGGGGGGGGGAATGAATAAAAAACAAATTTATTCCCCCCCCCCCCCGCCGCGGCTGCCGCCCCAAGCCTTGCGCACACCCGCCCGAAGCATGGAGCGCCCTCCGGAGGGCTCCCCGTGCTTCGGGCTGCATGGTAAACGTATTAAACAAATAAATGGAAACTCGCTGCTTCTCTTTGCTCCACTTAGCCATCTTTTCCAAAGATAACTCTCCACATAGTCATTAAAATGGGGCTTGAAGTGCTATGTAGTTCAAGGGTGAAGAATGGCGATAGGAAAGTCAACTTTTGGAAGCACCTCTCTCTGTGGATGTGGCATCCCTGTTCTGATTTGTGCAGCCTGAAGCGTTCTGGGTTTGCGGCTTTCATCTCTCAAGGATTAAGGGCCAAGCTGGTAAAAGCCCAAGAGGTGCCTGCCTGCCTGCCTGCAGCTCAAGAGTGGCTGGGGTCAGGGAGGAGGAGGCCAGAGGGCAAATGAGCACTCACTCGGTTTACAGCAGGGCAGTGCTCTCCTTGGCTCCGGGTGCCAAAAGGGCCAGGCAGCACTCCTTTCAATTCCGCTCTGATGATATGCTGCACATTTTTATTAATACGCAGCAATTTACAGGGCTCATTCCAGAACAACTCGCTTGCAGACTTTCCCCCTCTTTCTCTACTTCTTCCACTTTTTAAAGCCATGTAACTCGTTCTGCCTTACCAGCATTTACTGCCACGGTAGCTTTTCTCACGTTACAGAAAATTGATTTTAGATGAAGAATCAATCTGGAGAAATTCAAACTAAGCAGCGAGAGAAACTCTGTCAATAGGAAACCTTTAGTGAAAATAATGGGACAAACAGAAATAAGCTTCCTAAGCGAGAGAACGCATAAATAATATATTACTCCAATTCATGCCTAATTGGAATATTTATCAAAGTTTTCCTTAGAGGCAGTAGCGCTCCCCTTAACATAATGTTTGCTCTTCACATTCAAAGGAATAAATCATGTGTGTTAAGCAACAGGAACATTTTTTTCTTTCTTTTTTTACAAGAATGGCAGGCTATTGACTAATTGCAGTAATTTTTACTAAGTACTACTTAAAAACCAACTCTAGCGCCGAAATGAATTGGACAGCCCTACTCCATCTTATCTACCCATGTACAGAGAGGCACCGCAAACAAACATGTATTTATTATAAGGGCAAAATTCTCAGCACCTTTCCCCACCCCCAGCATGTGATAGCTTTGAAGCAAAAACGAGAGAGACCATTTTTATTAGAAGATTCCCCATCGAACCTACTAAGTATCTGATCAGCTAGTAAAGCCTAAGGAAAGTACCGTAAGTCTTGGCTGATGATGCACAGTGGTAGGGCAACAGGAATGCAACGAATGCATCCACATCAACTGTTTTCATGGACTTCCTGCTATAATTGTTTGGTGTTCCTCAATGTCAGGAGAAAGAGAAGCTTTACAGAGGATGCTGAAATTGGACTAGCACCAGTCTCAAGGTTAGAAGCCACAGCACTGACCTTTGAGACAAGGTTGTGAAGAATGGGTGGGCTCAGGGATATTAATTATTTTAACTTCGCCTTGCAGGTCATCAAGTGGCAGGCACAGCCTGCTGAAAGCTCTTGAGTCCCATTTACTTCCATTATTCTTACTAAATAAGTCACCTGGAGTACACACACACACACACACAATCACCTGATTTATCTAGATTGCGTCCAAATTACACCAATCCATATGAAAGGAAATCCATGAAGGGAAATAGGATTGTACACACAAAACATTGCAAAAGGGTTCTCTGCCTTTGGAAACTCCAGTTGCAATTGTGTAGTTCTGGTCCAGATCCAGAGATCCAAAACCTCAGCCATCAGCTTTGGGTGCCACATCTTATGAAGACCACAATAATAGCCTTGTTGGATTCCAGGATCCTGTTCTATACTGTGGCCGGTCGACCAGATGTCTATGGGAAGCTCGGAAACAGGACATGAAGACAATCCCCATCCATGCAGGAAGGAAGGGGCTAGGTCCATAAATGCTCCTGCTTGCATGGATTTTGCACTTCCAGCCAATCTAGTCAATTCATTTACTATTATTTTATTTATTGATATATTAGCCACTCTTCAGCCTGGCTCTCATAGCAGCATATAGACATAAAAAGCAATCACACATACGATAACTACATCAGTAGCAAATTGGAGTAGTTAGGGTAAGTCCATCATAAAAATAAACACAATTAAAGCATGAGCTTATCAGATCTGGGCAAATAAGGTTTTCACTTAGCATCCAAGAGAGAACCAGGACTGGTGTCTGGAGAATCTTCTCTTTTATATACTAAGAGGAATGGCATCTAATGCAATAAGCTCCCAATTAGCAGCAAAGTGAGGGCAGCTAACATGATTGTGAATTTACCAGCTGGCTGAGCTATCATCACCTCGAAAAGCCAATGGGCTTCTGCTATCACAATGACAATAATCACAGGTAAAGTGTGAAGCAATTACAGCCACAGCTTTTCTTCAGGGCTTGCAATCGCTGCTACGCATAGGGCAAAAAACAAATTCAAAGCTCAGCTATTTCCAGCTAATGAAATGCTGCTTCTCTGCTATCCAATTTCACAATTATTTTCCAAATAACTAGGCTGGCTTGGTGAGCCGGTAAAATTGGCAGAGATAAATCAGGAGGATTCCTCTGTTTACTTAGGTAACCAAACCAGAATCAATACAGATCCAATTCCTCTTTCAGCTGCCCAGGATAGACCACAATCACCAAGGCAGAGCAGAAAAAGAAATACTTCAGTAGATTTCTTCTGGGCATATTTTTCCGTGGAACCTAAAGCTGCCCAACCCTTAATAAAGAGTTGGCCCCTTTGTAAGATGAATGGTGCCTAAACCTTTTAAAATCCAGTGTGATTCCAAATGAAACAGAAAAAGCTGGTTCACAAGTCTATTGTTTCAAGCCATTCCTTCCCCCAAATGGTTGGACGTCCAAGGCAGCCTAAACATGGCAAGTATCCTCTGAGTAAGAGACCTTTGGTGTCACCACACAACTGCTTTTATTTAGAAATGGAGGACTCAGGCAGGTATTAAAGGGTACAGAAGCAAGCATAAAAATAGGCATTGCTGACCCCAACTCCGAGTCCTGAAATCTAATGGCTACTAGAAGGTTACTAGCCAGTCTGCAAGACTGTGCACACAGAAATAGGTGGTTTCAGTCCCACTTAGGCATATTCCTTTATAGCAGGCAATTGCCCTTTATCAGGCACTGCCCTCACCCATCAACAATGATGCTAGATTATTCTAAAGTAAAAAGTCAGCTCATTATCACTATTATGCCAGTAAATTTGCATGTAGGGTTGTTGCTTGATTACATGTGCGCTCTCTCTCTCTGTGTGTGTGTGTGTGTGTGTGAGAGAGAGAGAGAGAGAGAGAGAGAGAGGAGAGAGAGAGAGAGATTTTCTTTGTAGATTGGATTTCCTGGCAATTTCTAGATTCCAGATGTTCTAGATTGTCCCACCCTCAATATACATAAAGGTAAAGGGATCCCTGACCATTAGGTCCAGTCGTGACCAACTGTGGGGTTGTGGCGCTCATCTCGCTTTATTGGCCAAGGGAGCTGGCGTACAGCTTCCGGGTCATGTGGCCAGCATGACTAAGCCGCGTCTTGCAAAGCAGAGCAGCGCACGGAAACGCTGTTTAGCTTCCCGCCGGAGTGGTACCTATTTATCTACTTGCACTTTGATGTGCTTTCAAACTGCTAGGTTGGCAGGAGTAGGGACCGAGCAACGGGAGCTCACCCCGTTGTGGGGATTCAAACCGCCGACCTTCTGATCGGCAAGCCCTAGGCTCTGTGGTTTAACCCACAGCACCACCCGCGTCCCTTCTCAATATACATACCATCCAGCAAAACACCAAATAATTATTACAAACATGCCTGCATCCCAAGGCAATCAGGATGCCTTTCTTTGGGACCCCTGCTGCTGTGGCAGCATTTTCTACAGCAATACATAATCAAATGCATGGTACATTTTTGTTCTCCAACCTAGATGCAGATACACTAGAACAGCGTGCATTTCTCTTGCGACTAGTAGGCTGTCTTTAGCAAACTGCTGCCCAGTATTACTAAGGGATTGCAAAAGCATCGTAACAGACACTCTTTTACCGGTAAGTTGGCAATTCCCAAACTATAAACTAGGGCGTGCTTATATGAAATTAAAGGTTTCTGCCACTTTCCAATCAGTCACCTGTCAGGTCAAGTAATTCTGTTGTACTGCTGCACGAGGAATAATTCAGTCATACTTGGTGCTGAGATGCACTGGTCGCCTCACTTTGAATGCCTGCGATTCCTCCAGCGTGCCTTCAATTTTTATTTAGAAAAGTGGGCCACTACTGGATGCGATTCAGGAGACCCATGCTGAGCATCTCCTGTGATTTAAAAAAATAATCAGAAGCCACCCAGAGAGGGGCCAAAGAAGACTGGGATCACGGCATTTGGATGTAACCCTTTCGCATCACACCGTAGCCCTCCATTAAAATCCTCTCCCCAGTGAAGCTGCTATTTGCCCCATGAGGAAAACTTGCAGGTATCATGGGGTAAATAGCAGCTGCAGGAGTTCTCATTTTTGAATTGTATAAGATAGCAGGCACCGTATGCCTGTAATGCTGCTCAAAATAATAAGACCTTCAAATTCCACAGCCAAAGCCCAGGGTTTTGCTATTCAAGAATAAGTAAGAGCTAATTGGAGCCAGTTTTGGCACTAGATCTCTACACTCCCCCCAGAAGAAGTCCTCCTCAGTGGCAAATGAACAAGCAATGCCTGAGACAGCTAATTCCAGGAAGTCAAAGGCTAATCTGAAGCAATGTTGAGCTAAAGCAGCACCCTTTGCATCAGAAGCTCCAACTATGTCAGGAAAAAAAGGGACAAGATTTCACTAAACCTTTAATCTGCTATAAAAGGACACTATATAAGTCTAGTCAAGAGTGCCTCAAGCATAGTAATTCAGCCTCCAGTATCCGCAACGACCAAAACTCAGTTGCTAGGCTATGTACATATAGTCTACTCTACCTTGTTGAGCAAGATTCAAAAAGCTTAATATTTCAGATGTACGGTTCTACATTTCTCTCTGTACTGTTATTTGCAGTAGGCCATCATCGTGCAGCACCCCACTGGAAAGACTGGGTGTGCTGCATCACAATCCTGGATTTGCATAAAGTCTGGGTGGGGTAGGGGAACAAAAAAAGGAAGGTTGAATAAGGTAAAAAAAGTCTGTGACATGGAAGCCAGAAGGGACAGACACTGAACTATCGTATTTTAATATTTGTTGGAAGCTGCCCAGAGTGGCTGGGGAAACACAGCCAGATGGGCGGGGTATAAATAATAAATTATTATTATTATTATTATTATTATTATTATTATTATTATTACTACTACTACTACTACTACGAAAGGGAAAAAGTAGTGGCAAGGTAATGGGAGAGGTCTGAATACCCCAGGAAGGGATGAACACTGGGGGGGGGGGTCTTTAAACAGAAATGAAAAAAATGTTTAACAAGGAGAAATAGTGGAGTTTGAGTA
This sequence comes from Podarcis muralis, assembly GCF_964188315.1. Taxonomy (NCBI): domain Eukaryota; kingdom Metazoa; phylum Chordata; class Lepidosauria; order Squamata; family Lacertidae; genus Podarcis; species Podarcis muralis. The sequence continues at coordinate 55,182,316 of NC_135664.1, read as the reverse complement.
CAACACAAAGTCAAAAGCCTTTCTCAACTCACTCTACCCAAATGTTGCTTAAACCTCTGCTTTTTCCTCTGTCTCTCCCTGCATTCCTAGACAAAGACAGGGCAATTTTTTGTGCAGTGGGTGAGGAGGGTCCCAGCTCATTAACATGTACAGTGTGGGTGGGTGGGTGTGTTTTCTTGGCTCATTTCAGTTTGTAAAAGCAGCAACCACCTTATTTCATTCAGAAAATTAGGAGCGTAAGTATTATTACAAGAAAATGCAAGAAATTCCTTCCCAATTACTGTTCCCATTTCTGCTTTCTCTGGAAGAAATATTCATCGTAACCACTGTACTCATTTCTAAAAACGTGTAGCAAGAAGCTTTAATTTTAATCCCTGTTTGCACATTTAATAGTTTCAGGGAAATGCAAATATAGCCAAATTATTTTAAACCATTGTTGACTTGCAAACCACATCTGCTCTGTTGTTTGATCACTTTTCAAGAAACTGGTGCCAATTAAGCCCTCCTGTTTTCCTATCTCTTCTACAGCGAGTCCTGCCAGAGTCTACATGGAAGACGTAAGAACCCAAATCTTCTTTGTCTCTCTCTTTTCTCTTTCCCCCCTCTTTGTGGGCATCTGCCTTTCATCTAGATGTAAGATATTTGTATTTTCTTACTGCATTTTTTCCAGTGTATATTTGAACCTGAAGTGGTTTGGCTTGGTTGATTTCAGTGGGTTTTGGGTGTGTGATAAGCGCATAAACTGTGTGTTTTGGGAAACAGGGCAGGCAGCAAAAGCCATTCCCAGCACCAATACCCCATTTCCTACCTGATCCATCCCAGTCTTCCTCATTGAGTGGCAGGGTCCAAAGGGAGCTTCTAAGAGATTACATTAAGCCTCCCTGTGATTGGAAAAGCTGCAGTACCAGAGTTCTTGATCCCAGAGAGGCTTCCCAGCACAATCAGTCAAAAGCGTTTGGAGGCCCCATTCATACTACAGTGGTACCTCAGGTTACATACGCTTCAGGTTACAGACTCCACTAACCCAGAAATAATGCTTCAGGTTAAGAACTTTGCTTCAGGATAAGAACAGAAATAGTGTTCTGGCGGCGCGGTGGCAGCAGGAGGCCCCATTAGCTAAAGTGGTACCTCAGATTAAGAACAGTTTCAGGTTAAGAACGGACCTCCGGAACGAATTAAGTACTCAACCCAAGGTACCACTGTAGTTCAATGCAGGGAGATTGGAGAGATCAGCTGAGGCCAACATAGTTTATGCCAGGGGCTGCCATGATGGGCTTCATGCAGCACCTCAGCCTCCCCTCCTCGCTTTCTTCCATTGGTCATGCAGTGACTATGCAGTGGTTAGCATGGTGAGTTTTTGCTCCCTTGGAACTGAAGGCAAAGTTAGATGACTGATGCTCTTCTTCACTTTCTGTTTCAGCTCTACATGCTTTTAAAATCTTATTAATTCCACTGGAACTAGATCCTTTGGAAAAGTGAAGCATGTCCAAATGCTTTCTCTCTCTGTTTCTCCAGGGAGTGGGGTGGCCCTGATCCAGTCGAGGGGAGAGAAGTTATGAGAGGTGGGGACACCCAAAGTAAAGGAAAAGGGACCCCTGACCGTGAGGTCTGGTTGCGGACGACTCTGGGGTTGCGTGCTCATCTCACTCTATTTGTCCGCAGACAGCTTCCGGGTCATGTGGCCAGCATGACTAAGCCGCTTCTGGCGAACCAGAGCAGCGCACGGAAACGCCGTTTACCTTCCCGCTGGAGCAGTACCTAGTTATCTACTTGCACTTTGACATGCTTTCAAACTGCTAGGTTGGCAGGAGCAGGGACCGAGCAACGGGAGCTCACCCCATTGTGGGTATTCGAACCGCCGACCTTCTGATCGACAAGCCCTAGGCTCTGTGGTTTAGACCACAGCGCCACCCGCGTGACACCCATGGCATTCCCTAAAAAATCCAAATGGGCCCACAGTTCTAAAACGGTTGACAACCCTTATACTAAACCATGGTTTAGAGTTTCGTGTGAACCAACCCCTTATAATCTAATAACATAGTAAAATACCACTGCAAGTTTGAAGCTAACCAGCAGGACCACTTAGTAGCATTTTAAAACACATTATGTTGTAGACTTACATAGCATAGCATGTTTAGCAGCAGATAAAAAGTGTGTCATTAAACCATCTGAGCTTTTGTTTTTTTTATTATTTGCAAGTCTGAAAAAAATTATGCCATTAAAGCATCCAGGGGGAAACTGTTCAGTCCTGTCCATGACAGTTTCATTTAATCTAAAACACATCTATCAATTTCATTATAGCAATTTGCCATATCAGTACCAAAGAAATGAATATGAAATGATTGTGTTACCTCACAACATATAGATGCACAAAACCAGTCTGTAGCCACCCGCTGATCAAGTGCTAAAACTATTTTACAACTAATTTTCAAATTTATGCACATATAAATTTCCTCTTCCTTAAAATTGCAGACTTGTGGAGTGCCTCCCAATAGTCTTTGTTTTTAGTACATTGCAGTAGCAAGAAAATTCACATTTTATCAAAGAAGAGGCACAGGGGTGCTTAACCCATTTGTAACCCAAAATTTCCCCTGATCTCTTCACAAAAGGACCTTTCATGTACCATCCCCACCACTGGAAGAAAAACTGTCTGGAAGTGTTTTTGATCAGGAAAGCAGCCTATAACTGGAAAGGCGAAGCACCCCTACCTTGTGTCACTGCTCCAATTAAATTCAGAGCTTTCCAAGGCTAAAGGCAAAGCAAAAATAATCAGGAGAACAGCATATACGTGTCACTTATATTTTGCCCTGGACTCTGGTTTAGGAAAAAAACAACAATGAACAAACCCAAACCCTTCCAAAAATTCCAATATTATTTTAAAGATTAAGCGTTCATTCCAGGTAGCTGAATTTAGTTCCCCTTGAAAACAACAGAACTCAAGTTAAACTGTCTTAGCTTGGATCCAATCCAATGAAATAATTACCAGTGTTTTCCATACAGCCAGTTTCCTCCCCAGGTGAGCAGGCAGGCCCCAGCAGTGGTCTTCTTCCAGTGATTTCTGAGTGTGTGAAACATTTTGATAACCTTGGCCATGTTTATGTTTTACTCTGCAGCAGACCTTACAGGGGACTCTGATGCAAAGAAACAGCATGGAAGAGCATCTGTGTGGTAAACAGTAAATAAAAGATGAATATCACCTGAGACAAGGAAATGGTTGCAATGTTCACTAAACACTAAACATCTATTTCTTTCCTGTTAATAAAATAATGGCAGGAAATATTAAAGGATGAGAAAAATGCCTCCCTGAGTTTAACTTGATGCTACTTCTACACTTTGGAACTGCCAATTACATGTCAGATAAGTGCCGTCTCTATTGTCTCCAATACTGAAAACCTGGCTTTTTTCAACAAGCCTTTTAACTGAGGATCTTTGTCCCAGATTATATCTGTACTGGATTTGAATTTTTAAAAAAATATTTAAAAATATGGAATCCCCTCTCTCTCTCTGTGCGTGTGTGTGTGTTCCTCCAAACACTGAAGCTCCATTTAGCTATCAAGTTTAGCGTTAACAAACATGCTTCTCCACAATAGAGATTGCCACCTTTCATTTTCAAAGATTCTAGCAGTTCAGGCTAAATGACTCGGAAATATACATATACAGTGGTACCTCGGGTTACATACGCTTCAGGTTACATGCGCTTCAGGTTACACACTCCGCTAACCTAGAAATAGTGCTTCAGGTTAAGAACTTTGCTTCAGGATAAGAACAGAAATTGGGCGCGGTGGCAGCAGGAGGCCCCATTAGCTAAAGTGGTGCTTCAGGTTAAGGACAGTTTCAGGTTAAGTACGGACCTCTGGAACGAATTAAGTACTTAACCCGAGGTACCACTGTACACATACATAAAAGAACCTTTTGGCACCATATCTAAATTTGTCTGTGCGTGTGCCAAGTGGCTTTCCCTTGAAACAGGAAACATTTTGTTTGTTTGTTTCAAATCAGTATCAACGAGAGAGGTTATGTGAACAGAATGTTCCTCCCTTGGAGGCTACTGGTTTTCTTTAAAACACACACATACATTATGGAAAGTTAAAATTACTGACACTCCCCCCCCAAAAAAAAATCAAAGTATTATTATTATTCTGTTTAGAGACATCACATTTCCCCTAGCTTTCTGACATGCAACATATTTTACGGATGGGCCCCTGTGGCAACTCGCAATGAGGCTGAAATTATGGTCAGGAAGCAATTCCATCTGCAGTTTTTCTGCCCTGCATTTTTTGAACCTCTGATCATTGCACCCTAGGAACAAGGAAAGCTGCTTTTATACCAACATGCTTGACATGGTCTATGCCAGTGAGTGGGCAACCTGTGGCTCTCCATCTGTTGTTGGGACTTTCACCTGCCCTGACCATGGGCGATGCTGCCTGGGGCTGGACTAATGACCCTTGTGCTTCCCTTCCAACTCCACGATTCCATGATGACGCAGATTGCCGTCCACAAAGGCTTGCACCACAATAAACCGCCTCGTCTTTAAGGGTCTGCAGAAATAGTCACAGACATGGCAGTTCTGCCCTGCCTATCTAGCAGCGTTGCTGCTGCCAAGATCATTTTTTGTTTTGTTTGTGGTTATACTTTTCAAGTTTATACATTTCACTAATTTTAACAATCATTTTGACATTTCAAAACTTGACTTCCTCCCCCTTTCTGCAGTTCCTTAAATTTGTTTTTAATATCTTCTGCATATCCAAATAAACTTAATTTACTCCTTCATTCATCTTCTTTAAATATAAAGCTCTTATAAAACTACAGGTTATTACAATAACCCTGCCAATGCTTTTATTTGTTTATAATTTATCTGTACATATTCAATAAGCCATTTTAACATTCTTTTGTAACAAAATAATGTTATCTTGATTTCTTCTTCTTCTGGTAAGTTTTGCCATTTCTGCATATTCCAAAATGCCATGATCATTTTTTGAAAGGGGACACCCAGGGCTGGATTTTATGTTAGCTGCTCTGAGCACGGACATGGCTGGGGAGGGCGGGATACAAATTAAAAAATATTATTATTATTATTATTATTATTAAGGTTTGATGAGGCCCATAGCTACTGGAAGTAATGAGGCCCTTTATATGTCCAGCTGTCAACGACAAATTGCCGCTGTTTTTGTGTTGAATATATGCTATATGGTAATCTGTGGACCTAAGGTAAAGGTAAAGGTAAAGGTACCCCTGCCCATACGGGCCAGTCTTGACAGACTCTGGGGTTGTGCGCCCATCTCACTTAAGAGGCCAGGGGCCAGCGCTGTCCGCAGACACTTCCGGGTCACGTGGCCAGCGTGACAAGCTGCATCTGGCGAGCCAGCGCAGCACACGGAACGCTGTTTACCTTCCCGCTAGTAAGCGGTCCCTATTTATCTACTTGCACCCGGGGGTGCTTTCGAACTGCTAGGTTGGCAGGCGCTGGGACCGAGCGACAGGAGCGCACCCCGCCGCGGGGATTCGAACCGCCGACCTTTCGATCGGCAAGCCCTAGGCGCTGAGGCTTTTACCCACAGCGCCACCCGTGTCCCATCTGTGGACCTAATAGGTATCTAAAGCCATTTGCCACTGTTGCTGTATGTAGGATTTATTTTCTTTTTTATCTCAAATTTTGGAAATGTACATCGTTTTTTCGTTTCCTTTAAATTTTTTGGTCGCCCCCAAGAGAGCGGGGCCCTAAACTATAGCTTGTTTAGCTGATACGTAAATCCACCCGCACCCAAACGCCCCGAGCGTTTGTAGGAAAGGCAGGACACGAGGGAAACGCGGGTCCTCGGCTGACTTTTGAAACGTGCGGCCTCACCTGACGCGTGGAGCCGCCTCTCGCCGCCTGCCGGCTAGCCTGCCTCCGCTCCGCGGCCCCCGCGCTCCCTTCTGGCTCCTCCTTCTCCGCCAGGGCCGAGGCTGCCGCAAGCAAAGAGAAGTAGGAGGTCTCCGTCTCCCTCTCGCAGCCTCTCCCGGGCAGAAGCCTCCCGCTTCCGGGCGCCGCGCGGCTCCTTTCCCGCCGCCTCCCGCGGAAACAGTGAGCCGCCTCGCCTTGGTTCCGCGCGGGCCGCTTCCCCCAGAGAAAAGGCGCCGTCCCGAACGGAGGCGGCGCGGAGAGAGGACTGTTCATAAGTGCAGCACGCGAACACCCACCCACCCCCGACGAGAAATGCCCTGGGAATCTCTTTTGCTCCCCACGTCGGGATCCTGTCACTGGTAGATCCGTGGGTGGCTCGGGGTTGATCGCAGGCTCCCGATTGTTTCATTCATTCATGTGTGTACAGTGCCGGATTTACGTATAAGTTAAACAAGCTATAGCTTAGGGCCCCGCTCTCTTGGGGGCCCCCAAAAAATTTAAAGGAAATTTAAAGGGGGGAATGGATGTACATTTTCCAAAAAAAAAAAGAAATAAAATAAAACCTACATACAGCAACAGTGTTTTGTGTTGTGTAGGCTCCTATAGTAATGGGCCCCGCCTGCTAGCCTGCTCCCTAAAATACTTCTTAATTGTATTTCAGTTCAAGAATTACTTTGATAAAAAATATATATATTGTTATGTGCAAATGGCTTTAGATACCTATTAGGTCCATAAATTACCATATAGCATATATTCAACACAAAAAACAGCAACAATTTGTTGTTGACAAAGGACAGCTGGACATATAAAGGGCCCCATTACCTTCAGTAGCTTAGGGCCTCATCAAACCTAAATCCAGCCCTGTGTGTATTGAATTTTCTGTTTTACAATTTTAAATATATTTTAACATCCTTAAAATAGCAATGACTTCCCTTCTTCTCTTTCCATGAACATATCATAAATCCCTGCATATTTTACAAAAACTAAACCATTCAGTATTCCCTTACTGCATCGATCCAAACTTATTTACACTGTTGAATTTATCTCAATGCTGCCAACGTTTTCAGCTGTACACAATTGTTTCCCGTATATTCAATGAACGTTTTCCAATCTTTTCTGATAGTTTCACAAGAGCAGCAGCAACAACAACAACTGTAAAAAGGCTTGCCTGTCCACACCTGGGATGAAGGAGGCTAACCTGTGTGAAAAGGAAGGACGAGGAGATCGGCTCAGTTCTGGTTCCGCAAAACAAAACTCCTAGGTTCAGAATGGGTTCAGAGGCAACCTTGTATTCTAGGGCTGTATGTCTTTCGCACCTGGCTCTGGCTGGGTGCTGTTAAGGTTTTAGGTAAAAAGCAAAATGGATCCCACAATCCTAAAGGTTTCCTACCCCTGATCTACACTATCATGTTATTACTATCCTTACTCCTGCTGCTAATAAATTTATATGCATATTTCATTACAGTATTTGTGTTCCCATCTTTCCTCAGGGTGGTTTGCAACAAATATTAAAGCAAGAGCCTGCTGGATCAGGCCAGCGGCCCATCTAGTCCTGCATCCTTTGTGTTATTGTTGTTTAGTCGTTTAGTCGTGTCCGACTCTTCGTGACCCCATGGACCAGAGCATGCCAGGCACTCCTGTCTTCCACTACCTCCTGCAGTTTGGTCAAACTCATGCTGGTAGCTTCGAGAACACTATCCAACCATCTCGTCCTCTGTCGTCCCCTTCTCCTTGTGCCCTCCATCTTTCCCAACATCAAGTTCTTTTCCAGGGCGTCTTCTCTTTTCATGAGGTGGCCAAAGTATTGGAGTCTCAGCTTCACGATCTGTCCTTCCAGTGAGCACTCAGGGCTGATTTCCTTCAGAATGGAGAGGTTTGATCTTCTTGCAGTCCATGGGACTCTCCTCCAGCACCATAATTCAAAAGCATCAATTCTGCATCCTTTAAAGACCTTTAAAGCCCTATGTGGCCTAGGACCCACGTACCTATGGGACTGCCTCTCCTGGTATGCCCTGTGGAGGACCTTAAGGTCCACAAATAATAACATTTTGGAGGTCCCAGGTCGCAAGGTGGTTAGATTGGTCTCAATTAGGGACCTTAGCAGAAGGCCTCTCCCCACCCCTGCAGTTCCCATCAACTCGTATTCAGAATCATGGCCACCTCTGATCGTGGAGGCAGAGCAAAGCCATCTTGGTTAGTAGCCATTGGTAGCCTTCTCCTCCATGTTTTATCCAATCCTCTTTTAAAACCACAGAAATGAGTGTTGCCTGCTGTGAGAGCCAGTTCTGTAGTTTAGCTACGCACTGCATGAAGGAGGACTTTCTTTTCTGTGCCCTGAATCCGTCAGGGATGAGGGATGCTCAACAAACTCAGGGGGTTGGGATGGATGGTAAATAGACGGGTCATCTGTGAAACCTTCCAAATAGAACGATCATAGAAGACAGCTCCTCAGCTGGTGTATCTCAGATGACTTCAATGTCTTAATATTTTTTACAGCAGATAAGACTAGTCCAAACCTACCAGGTGCACTGCATCCATTCAAACTAATGAACAGCTGCAACTGACTTCATTATTGTCTTATTACCCATCCAGGCTTGTATGACCCAATGTAGCATTTCTTGTTGAATCCCTCGTGGCAAAACTACTTGGCTTATTTTCAGTTGTTGGGTTTTTGGGGTTGTTGTGTGTGTGTGTGTTTTTTTGCTCTGGACATCTGGTCACCCTGGAGGCAAAACCTACCTGCTGTATCTCTCCATGTTCCAGATACTTCTTTCCAACTTGTTCTGCTGTTTTTGTTTCAGATATTGAGTGGGAGTGATTAGCGAAGCAGCGTGGGACCAGGAAACATAAAAAGAGAGTTGTTCAAAGGACCCCTCTGATTTCTGTGCTGCAGTCTTATTTAAAGGCCAAGGGAAATTACCTTGCATATGTGATTCTTTTGAGAATCTAGTTTGGAAATTGCTGGAAATAAGTATTTTGTTATCAGCTGATGACAAGAGGTTAAATAAGTGGAAGTGGGAGAGGGTCAGTCTTTGGAGCCTACATGGACTCATGCTTCATCGTGGAAATACAATTTAGGATAATTTTTCCCCATTAATTTTTTTTAGAGACTTACAGAGGAATTATTACTGTAAGGGTAACTTTTATTAACAATTGAGAATCTAAATCCTCCTTTATCATGAGCGTATATGCTCCTTATGATCTCTGTTTTGTTTTGCTTCAATCATTCCTTTTTCCTGTCTTCTTTTTAAATGTATTTGTATTTTATAATGTATTATAGTCTAGGGGAAATGGTTTTTATATCACTTGACTATGCTGAATGTATGAAGTGGCCTTAACTGTGTGCTGGGGGTAGGGTCTAAACTGTGTATAGTACAGTGGTACCTCAGGTTACAGACGCTTCAGGTTACAGACTCCACTAAGCCAGAATAATGCTTCAGGTTAAGAACTTTGCTTCAGGTTGAGAACAGAAATCGTGCTCAGCAGCAGCAGCAGCAGGAGGCCCCATTAGCTAAAGTGGTGCTTCAGGTTAAGAACAGTTTCAGGTTAAGTACGGACCTCCGGAACGAATTAAGTACTCAACCCGAGATACCACTGTACTTCATTGAACTTGGCCTAGCACAGCTAAAGAATCTCCTCTTTCGTGTCTCACTTGGCCTATCAACCACTGCAGATTTTTAGTTGCTTAAATCATTACTTTTTAAACCAGTCAATTTCAATTTCAGCAGAGCTGCATACTGTTAAAAAACACCAACCAACCCCAATCCTTGATCATTCGCAAGATAATGAAGGCATGTGAGGGATCCCTCCCCCATTCATCTTAAAATGTACATTAATCTTGAATATGTCAGTGAAAATGTTGCAGTAAGACATGCCCAATCTCAAAATGTGTTTTGTTTTGTTTTTCTAAGCAAACCAGGCAAGCGTTCCTTCAGTCTCTCAGCTCCATCAATTAAACGTGCTTTTTGTCGATTAAAATTTGCTCCTGATTAATCAGCTAAAGCTTGGGTTGACTAATTTGCCAATTAAGCCTCCGAAAACTTGCAGGCTTTGGTGTTAATTATAATGATTTGCTGGCTGGTGTGAAAGATGCGTTTCTGTTTGGTCCTAGCAGAAAAAAGCCCCCCCCCCCAGCTCTTTTGCCTCGTTGAGTCTCTCCTGGTAAGGTGGACCTACCTGCCGCTAGATGGCTCTCTAGCTCAGGCTGTCATGGAAGGCTTGGCTGCTCCTGTTCTTGCTAAGCATGCTCATTTGGTTGAGCAGAACTACCTTTGCAATGGTGTCGGCTGCTGCACACAGCTGGATTCCAGCCACCCAAAGACACACAAGAACTCTTGAAATCTCACTTGGCCTTTCCTGTGTACAGCGTCTTCTCTTCTCCTCCAGATATTGTTGATTTGTATGTGTGGCCGTGTTGCATTGTTATTCCCTCCTTCCTCGCTGACCATTTCTAAATCCTAAGGCCAGGGGAAGTGGCAGCGTAAGGTCACATCCGCACCAAATATTTATAGCGCATGGCTTGCCACCAAGAATCCTGGGAACTGTAGTTTGTAAAGGGCGCTGTGAAGAATGAGCTACAGGAATGTGGAAGCTGGCACCTGGGCGTCAAATGTGGGCCCCCTCCAAGTCAAGCCAGGGTGGGGATTCTTTTTTAGCCTAGAAGAAGAAGAAGAAGAGTTTGGATTTGATATCCCGCCTTTCACTCCCTTTAAGGAGTCTCAAAGCGGCTAACATTCTCCTTTCCCTTCCTCCCCCACAACAAACACTCTGTGAGGTGAGTGGGGCTGAGAGACTTCAAGGAAGTGTGACTGGCCCAAGGTCACCCAGCAGCTGCATGTGGAGGAGCAGAGACTCGAACCCGGTTTCCCAGATTACGAGACTACAGCTCTTAACCACTACACCACACTGGCTTTGCCCACCTTGCCCAGGCCAAGTTTGACCCAAGGACCTCAGGTGACCTTTGTTAACAGAGAAATTCCTGCAACACCTTTATTTGCCCAGGGGACTTCAGAAACCCCTTTCAGAGTGCAGCCCAGCGCCTTGAAAGAGGCTTCTAAAGAGCCAGCAGTCACCTGCTGGTTATTAGATCTTCGGTGTGTTACGGAAATTACGGGGTGGGGAGGTGGGGCACATCTTTAAATTGTAAAATGTTACAAATATTATTCATAAACGTATCCCTTTGACCTGACAGCTCAGGGAAGTTACCTAGCTTTAAAAATCATATAAAATCAACTCCTTTGCCAGTTTCCTTCATTCCACCGCCAATTTGCTTCATTGGCCAAGGACTTGGAAACCACTTGGTCCCTGCCATAATCCCTCAAGTGGGAGGTCATGTATTCACAGGAAGGTACTCATAGGTGTCAATCGCTGGGCATAGGGACTCCTCCGGACTTGCCCAGGTGGCAGACTATGCAAACCAAAGTTCTACTGTCCTCTTGTAGTAGGTGCTTAGAATGTACTTCCCAATACATATCCTGTATCCGCCTTTTGCCCAACACATTGCTCCTATGTTAATCATGTATAACCCTCCCCTTTTCTAATGTAGCCATGATGTAGCGATGATACTTAATGAACTGTATGCTGGGATAAGACGGAAACTTTTAAAAGTCCTTGTCACCCCATCCTCGGGGTTCAAAATTCCTCTTTGAACCTGTTGCGCAAGAAACTTTGGTCTACAGCTATTCCTTCCTTTATTCCACAGGGACCTGCAGGCTGTGCCTTATGAGCTGGGTGACTGAGCAGCCTTGCACCTAGATTTTTCCGTAACAGGTGCCTGGGAAAAAACCTTTTGTTTAAGGCAAGTTTTTACCTGCCTCACCCTTGATGCCCTGCCAGGTGTGGAGCAGATGGGAATGAATACACCGGAATGGCCTTGTGGGGAAAATGGGAGGCCTGGCAAGCTTAAATGGTTCCCCGTCCATCCTCTAATCTTTTCTTTCTGGCCCATGTACGGCTACATGCCATATTGCATACCCTCCAACATTTCTCAGATGCAAGCCGGGACATTTTCATCTGAGGAATACAAGCTGTTTCTGGCTGGGGGGAAAGCGGGGTTCGGGGCAGGGGATATATGCATGTGTGCACCCTGTACATACTTTTTTTTTAAAGTAACAAATGATAATTTAATTTTAAAAGGTAATTAAATTTTCGAGGGATCAGGGCACCCAAATGTTTAAGAAATTTGGAGGCAAATTGCAAATATATAAGATGTCTGAATTTTGTTTTGTACAGCCGGGGATGTTAATTTAAACACAGCTTTTCACATTTCTGACAATTGGTTTGCAGTTCTGCCAATAAATTGTATATATTCATATGTTCCATAGTTTTAGGCATTGCTGTTTCACGGCTGGTTGTTATAATTGCTGCACCATCTGCAAATAGGTTGATAAAACGAGCAGCGCCTTGTATGGTTATGTCATGTATTTCTGGGGCTGTTCTGTTTGCCTTCGCCAGGGGCTGCATGGCAAAGGCAAACAGAAGTGGGAATAAGGGGAACCCCTGTTTTGGCCCCCTATTTAGAGTAAAAAATAGTTGCTGTTCTGCCTGTATAAAGTCTTTGTAATATGATGACAAAACAGAAACCCATATTCATTTTTTAAGACTGATAAGGCGACCCATCAAAAGCTTTGCTTGCATCCAGTGACAAAATTCTAAAGGGAAGTGGGGTTTTCCCCTTCCATAATAGGTAGTATTTAGAACCCTCCTAATAGTATCTATTCTATTTGGTTTTGGTATTGCCACTCCATTATTCCCTCGTATGTGTCTCCATGTGTCTCAGATAGCTCCACCTTTCCCTGTCATTTAACAGTACACGTAGAATGGGAATTAGTTTGGTTTCATTTATTTCTTATAGAAACTGCCCACAAATCTCTTTCCCTGGAGATTTTCCTAGTTTTAAATTTTTAATTGGTTTATCAATTTCTTCTGTTGTAAAGGGTTGATTTAAATAGTCCATTTGCTCAACATCCAATTGTACTCCTATTTTATCCAGATATGGGTCGATTGCCTCATTATTCAAACTAATAGGTTTGAATAATGAGCATATATGTTTTCAAATGAATTTTAAAATTGATTAGTATTGCCTTACCTTGGTAGATTCCTCCCCTTGGGGTTTTAAAGAACAATTTGTGCCTTTTTACATTTTTGTTTAATTTTATTGCTAATAATTTGGATTTTTTTACCATCAAATTCATAACAATATTGATTGACAAGGAGTCTTCTATTTTATTTATGTCTGAAGAATCCAATTTTGATTTTTTCTGATTGGAATTTTATATACGGTACCCTGTTACTAGCTTGTGCTGTAGTTCTAAAATTTTTATTTCTCCAAATAAAATGTCCTCCTGAATCTGTCTGAGGTTTGTTTCTATTCTGCTGCCTTCACTAATAAAAGTGGCCCTTAGCATTGCTTTTTAGAGTGTCCCATAATGAATATGGGGAACACGAGACCCCTTGCTCATTTTCAAAAAAATTCTGTTGTTTTTGTTGACATTAGTTTATTTTGTAATAGCAGAGGGCTCAAGCACCAGCGCAGGTTTGTAGTTGAGAGTGATTCCAATGGGCACTTAGGACTCCAAGCACGAAGGGTTTTCTGTTGGAACACCAGGAGTGTAAAATCAAAAGGTGGGCAATTCTTGTATAAATTTCGTGTTTCTCTGAGTAATAGGTGACATCCTTTTGAATGGGGTTTAGTGCCCTCCAGGTGTCAATGAGTTTATATTGGAGGATTAGAGTATGGTGTTGTTTACACCAAGGTTGAAGGTTCGATCCCTGTATGGGATAGCTGCACATTCCTGCATTCCAGGGGGTTGGACTAGATCAGGCATAGGCAAACTCAGCCCTCCAGATGTCTTGGGACTACAGCTCCCATCATCCCTAGCTAACAAGACCAGTGGGCATCATCCCTGACCATTGACAATGCTGCCTGGGGCTAACCGAAGTTGTACTTCAAAAACATCTAGAGGGCACCAGCTTCAAATATGCTGTCTAAACAGGGCTAGTATTTTTTTTTTAAATATAATTTTTATTAAATTTTCTGTTTTACATTTTTGAATACTCATTTAAACATCAATGACTTCCCTTCTTCTCTCTCCACGGTTCATTTTGCATATCACAAATCCCTGCATATTTTACATAAACTAAACCATTCAGTATTCCATTATCACATCCATCAAAACTTATTCACACTGTTGAATTTATCATAATGCTGCAAATGTTTTCAAGTGCACACAGTTTCCCCCCATATATTCAATACACATTTTTCAATCTTCTCTAAACATATCTGAAGAAGTGTGCATGCACACGAAAGCTCATACCAAGAACTAACTTAGTTGGTCTTTAAGGTGCTACTGCAAGGAATTTTTTTTGTTTTGACTATGGCAGACCAACACGGCTACCCATCTGTAACTCTAAACATATGTTCTTCTTGTTCTTTTATTCTATATATGTTAAGTCTGCAAGCTGTGCGTATTCCGTCAGCTTAAGTTGCCATTCTTCTTTAGCAGGGACTTCACTCGTTTTCCATTTTGGGGCTAACAAAAAATGGGCTAGTATGAAGTGGAACTGTTGCAGGGTCTTCTGGTTATTTACTGTGAAGTCTTTGCTACTGGATGGACAACTTCAGGGGTACCTACCAACATAGCTCAGTCAGTAGAACATGAGACTTTTAATATCAGGGTCATGGGTTTGAGTGCCACATTGGGCAAAAGATTCCTACATTGCAGGGGGTTGGACTAGATGACCCTCAGAGGTCCCTATCAGGAGCTCGTCCTACACTCGAGTAGGACCCTGGTAAAGACACATGCCCAACTGGCATGTTCCCTCCCTCCTGGTCGATCGTTTGGGAGCTTCAAAAGCTTTCTTCTGCACGAACATCACAGCGACCGATGACAACCGACACCGGCACACTTAGGGATCCGCAGAGTCTTCGCAACTTGCGTGACAGACCTCAGCAACTCAGCATTTTGGCTAATCTACTTTATTTACATATAAACACACACGGAGCACTGCAACATGGCTCCCTCTCTCTCTAGCATCAGACAGCAAAGAGAAAAAGAACAAAGGACAATAGTCCCACTTCACAGAACTCAGAAACACAAACATCCTGTCTCCATCACTTCCCACTCTGTGGAGTCAAAATATATACCATCATGTGAAAGACAACAATCCTATGACTGCAATCATGGAGCAGGAATTCTAACATTCCCTTCCAGCTCTACAGTTCTATGATTCTATGTGTACTATCTCCAGCTGTTGCATAATATTGACATAAGAGGAATCCCTCCTCCTGACTCATACTCTGGCTGCCTAACTGCAAAGAAATGTAGATGTGTGAGGCCTTCCTGGCTCTTGGCTCCTTATGTTGCACTCCAAAGCATGATCTTTGATTACTGGTAACGCAGTCAGCCTTCCTAGCTATGTAACATTACCTTCGCCCATTTGGCAATTCATCCACAATGTATAATTCATGTCTGCCATTAACATAGCTGTGACTTCATCCCCCTATCGAAATGCATTAATCGGAGCTTCTGCAAAGTACCAACATTTCATTAGCAACTGGTCCGTTGCCCATCAAGATAAAGACGTAGCAATTGATGGACTCATTCAGGTAGACGTTGCAAAATTTACTCACTCCTCTACGAATGTCATGGGTATTATCCCTTCTTGTTCTCTGCTTGGCGGTATAAACTGTGAAGTGTTCAGAACCAAAATCCCCCAAGGTCCAGGAACTGGAAGAGGCTATAGCAAAAGTTGCAGACCAATTTGTCGTGAAAGCAAGGAGTGAAAGATAAGCGCCTATGACAAACGATGGGCAGCAAAGGAATAGCTGGGCTGAGCTAGACCCAAAGGAAAATAAGAGAGGGAATGAATGCAAGGATGAAGAGGGCCAACGCAGGTGTTCACACATTACGCTCAACAAGCACACAACCTGTGTACGCAAACAGTTGAGCTGTACACTCGCTCAGTTATTCACATGTGTTAGAGAGAATCTTTTGCATGCAGAAGGTCCTGGATTCAATCCTTCCTATCTCCAGGTAGGTCTGGAAGAGACTCATGTCTGAATTCCTGGAGAGCTGCTCCTAATCAGGGCAGCCAAAACTGTGCTAGGTGGCGTAATGGTTTGAGTCAGTACAAAACAGCATCCTATGTTCCTGTTCAACAAACGCACAGGCTGTATCCGTGTGTAGACAACAGCTGAACTGCACAAATCAAGTGTTCACTATTTCACACAAACCCTTGCACATGCATAGAGACAGCTTGTACCTGTGTTCAATGTAACACATGAACAAGCCTAGCTGTCATGGAGACCCTCCATGAGTCCACCTCCTCATTGCAGCATGAATCTGACCTTTGAAGAGTTTTGTAAGTAAACCATATTAAAGCTTACTAAACACATGGTCTGTTTTTGTGATAGGGAAGTGGGGTACTTTGAGGTTCCCTAGAAAGGACACCTTTTAAAGTTTTTACTGTCTATATTTCCATGCTTCTCTTTGCTGCATATTTTGCCATGTTCAATCTCTCCTGGGGTTCTCCTACCAAAGAGTACTTGCCCCAAACTTGGTTCTTGGCTTCCATGATTTCCGATAGCAAGCACCCAAAAATGCCAGCCGTGATTTGTCCCACCGACTCAGAGGTGAGTTAGCAGCTTGGAAACCAGACCCTTAACTGCCAGCTGTTGTCAACATCAGCACAGTTAGGAAGTTGCTGCCGTTCATCTTGGCGATAGGCTTAGCCCGGTTTTTAACCAGCACCATCAATGTCTTCTCCTTCCACATTTAGCGATTCCACAGACAGGGGTTGTTATTGTGTCTTAAACAGGAAGCTTTCTCTGGATGGCAATTAACGAGGCGCCTGCCATTGTTTCTCACTGCCTGTGAAACCTTATAAGCTGCAACAGCAGTTCTCATTAGGAGGGCAAAAGAACGATAACAAGAAAATAGCAGATTAAATCCATGACAAACCTCCACAGGGGTTTAATCCAGCCCCGAGTTTCCAAGCTCTTTTTCAGAGCAGGAACAACAATGGTATCTACCGGAGCGCACCAGGGCAATTGATAGAATCTCCTTGTATTGCCAAGGTAATAATGAGGCTTTCAAGTTTTGCAGTGGCTTGTGAGATATCATTTACACCTTGCATTGTTAAACTATGGAACCTGCTTCTGCGGGAGGGCACTGATAGCTGCCAACTTGGACAGCTTTAAAAAAGGATTAGACCAATTCATCGATGTAAAGGCTGTCAGTGGCTACTAAGTGTGTCAATTAAGGTCCGTATAGTTAAAGCTATGGTTTTCCCAGTAGTGATGTACAGAAGTGAGAGCTGAACCGTAAAGAAGGCTGATTGACGAAGAATGGATGCTTTTGAATTGTGGTGCTGGAGGAGACTCTTGAGAGTCCCATGGACTGCAAGAAGATCAAACCTCTCCATTCTTAAGGAAATATCAGCCCTGAGTGCTCACTGGAAGGACAGATCGTGAAGCTGAGGCTCCAATACTTTGGCCACCTCATGAGAAGAGAAGACTCCCCGGAAAAGACTCTGATGTTGGGAAAGATGGAGGGCACAAGGAGAAGGGGACAACAGAGGATGAGATGGTTGAATGGTGTTCTCAAAGCTACCAGCATGAGTTTGACCAAACTGCGGGAGGCAGTGGAGGACAGAAGTGCCTGGCGTGCTCTGGTCCATGGGGTCACGAAGAGTCAGACACGACTAAACGACTAAACAACAACAACAACAATTATGTTCCACCTCCAGTATCAGAAAGGAGGCAGTAACACATCTGAATTCCAGTTGCTGGAAACCATTGGAGGGGACAGTATTCTTGTGGGTTTCCCACAAGTATCTGGATGGCCGCAGGATGTTGGCCTAGATGGGCTATTAGCCTGACCCAGCAGGCACTTACATTCTTATATTAGCACAGAGGAAGTCAAACTGTTTGATAATGAGAACAATGTTAATAACACCTTGTGAGCAAGATTTTTCAGGGAGCATTGCAAGTTGTCAACCACGACAAGTGCGTTTTGCATCTCTGCAAGGATCTTCGCCTGCTTAGAGATTGACCAGGCAAGTTGCATGTTCAAAATGGGGGTGGGTGGGTGGGTGGCTGAGCTTTATTTGATGCTCAGATTTCATATATTTGTAGAAAAACCAAGTAGCGCTAACCCACGCCGAATATTCTAAAAGGCAATATTCTTTATCTCAGCGGTAAACGGAATGTTGGCAGACAGCAATATTTCTTCCAAATGAAAAGTGCCTGAAAATACATTCATTCCATATAGTATTTGAAAAGGAATTTTCTTCAATATAAAAAAATATTTTGCAATATGCCATGTACCATTTATTGCTATTATCTTTTTTTGTGCGCGCAGAAAAACATTTTCTAATCGATATTTTTCTACTCAGCTTTTAAAAAGCAAGTTGAGTTTATATTCCCTTTTTCACTGTTGCCGTTTCCCCAGAAAGATTCCCTTACTTCCTCCCCACCTCCTTTTTCTATGGATTAATTTATAAACTCTTCACTATTGTTTCATCTGGCCTGGGGTCATGTCTGTTCTTTTAACTAGAGTGTTCTGAAGCAGGCACCCTATATGAGCAAGTGGGTTAGTGTTCTCTCTATCCCCCTTCGCTCTTCCATAGGGGGTGTGTGTGTGTGTGTGTGTGTGTGTGTGTGTGTGTGTATACAGTGGTACCTCTGGTTGCGAACGGGATCCGTTCCGGAGGCGCCTTTGCAACCTGAAAAGAACGTGGGTGCGTGGATCGCGATTTGCCGCTTCTGTGCATGCACGTGACATCATTTTGCGCATCTGCGCATGCGCGAGCGGCGAAACCCAGAAGTAACCCTTTCCGGTACTTCCGGGTCGCCGCGGGACGCAACCTGAAAACGTGCAACCTGAAGCAAACATAACATGAGGTATGACTGTATATATACCATATGTGTGTGTATGAATGAAACAAATGTGAAGATAGCAAAGAAATGAACATTGCCTTGAATTCTGAATGCTGCTGAAGTTCAGAGCCTTTCCCCTCCTTTCTTCCTCTTAAGTTTGGAATGACTGCTATTCTGCTCGGATGTGTCATGTGATGCTCATACATACGGGTTGGTCTAAAATCTGTGATGCAGCCTATTGCACACATACCCCCCCTTCAAAATGTCTTCCCTCTTTAGTAGCCTACGGGTGGGGCAGTAAAAGTGGTTACGATTCATGGTGGCTACATATTGCTTCCAATATTGCAGGCAGCATGCCTCTGACAACCAGGTCCCGGAGGATCAGCAGTGGGAGAGGGATATTGCGCTTGCAGGCTTCCCATGGGCATCTATCTCAGACCCTTCAAGTGTCCCTATTTCCCAGGAACGGTCCCAGATTTGCAGAAGCCATCCTGGTTTCTGATTGGATCTCAGAATGTCCCGCTATTCCTTAGGACGTCCCTGTTTTCATTGGAGAAATGTTGGAGGGTATGGAGTTATGTGACCTCCTGAGCCCAGGAGATAAGGAACTATGCAACCTTTAGAAGGCTTATCTGAAAGCAGCCCAGTCAGATGGGTAGGGTATAAATAATAAAATAATAATAATAATAATAATAATAATAATAATAATAATAATAATAATTGATGTCCCTATTTTCATCAGAGAAATGTATGCTATCTGGTTGGTCACTGTGAGAATCAAATGCTGGACCAGATCGCTGGAGCCAGTGTGGTGTAGTGGTTAAGAGCGGTAGTCTCGTAATCTGGTGAACCGGGTTCGCGTCTCCGCTCCTCCACATGCAGCTGCTGGGTGACCTTGGGCCAGTCACACTTCTCTGAAGTCTCTCAGCCCCATTCACCTCACAGAGTGTTTGTTGTGGGGGAGGAAGGGAAAGGAGATTGTTAGCCGCTTTGAGACTCCTTCGGGTAGTGATAAAACGGGATATCAAATCCAAACTCCTCCTCATCCTCCTCCTCCTCCTCCTCCTCCTCCTCCTCCTCCTCCTCCTCCTCCTCTTCTTCTTCTTCTTCTTCTTCTTCCTCTTCTTCTTCTTCTTCTTCTTTGCCAGATCCCACTGGTGATGTTTACATTCATGCTTTCGGGGGGGGGGGCATATTTGTTGGGCACCAGTATACCTCTTAGGTTGGGCAACAATACAGCACTAGCTAAACTCTTTTTTCTCTTGCACCACACTACCCCTTTTCTCTGAGTTCTTTGAACCAGCTCCTAACTCCGGGATGTGGTCCTGTGACCTGCATAAGATCACGAAACCCAAAAGGTATGCTTTTTTTGTGGCAGTGCTCACACGGTCCCCCAAAACATGCATTTTGCGGCCCCACACAAGATTACGCCCCCAAAAGGGCTTTTTCAGGGAAAAGTTCTTTTTTCGGGGCAAGATCTCAGTGCAAAATCACACAACATCACAGCACCCAAAATGGCCACTGTGCTATTGCACGAGAAAACGGGATGTCAGGGTTTTTTTCCGGGGCACTCGCAGGGCATGTAGCTCCCCAGGGACAGCATCCTATCAAAGCTACAATAAACAGTCTGTTTTGAAAAACCGGTATCAAGGAGATGGGTACCATACTTTTTTCCTGCCACCAGGGATGGGCTGATCTGTCAATGAGGAGGAGGAAGAGCAACAGGAAGAGAGAGAAAGCCTGACAAATACCCAAGGGAGGTTGTGCTAACCTTCGGAGACAGCACGCTTGAAGACTCAGGAATAGAAGGTGACCATGGCAACTGTCAATAGTTGAGCTCATGCAAAAATGTCAGGGCTGAGCGATGGTCAGGGAGGAATCATAGCTCAATGGTAGACTGTTAGCTTTGCATGCAGGAGGTCTCAGGCTCAAACCCCAGAATCTTTAGCTTAAAAGAGCAGGTAGCAGGTGGTGAGAAAGCCCTCTGCTTGAGATCGTGGAGAGCTTCTGCCAGTCAGAGTTAACAATATTGAGTTTGATAGTCTCACTTGGTGTCAAGGCAGCTTCCTGCAGATATGTGTATATGAGGGAAAATGCACACTTAAAATGCTGGTGAATGAGCTTTTTTTTTTTTTTAATGTGGCAGGAAACTCTGGGACACATTTACAGCGGAGTTGGAGACAGGGCAGAAAACGGCCCTTCTAAATCTGGATTTCTGCTATGAGCATTAATGTTCCTTATAGTCTCCCATAGGTACTTCGACTGAGTAGCTCTTTGCAGACCAAGCAACCACTGGGCACATTGCAAATGCAGGAACGTCACCAGGCCGGGCAGTTTGGCTTTTGCCTGCTTGTAAAGTACACCGTTCTTGACTATTTCATAGAATTGTAGAGTTGGAAGGGACCTTGAGGGACACCTAGTCCAACCCCTTGCAATGCAGGAATCTCAACAAAAGCATCCATGACAGATGGGCACCCAAGCTCTGCTTAAAAACCTCAAAGGAAGGAGAGTTCACCACCCTCAGAGAGAGACTGTTGGACAGCTCCTACCATCAGAAATCTCTTCCTAATGTTTAGTCGGAATCTCCTTTCTTGTAACTTGAAGCCATTGGTTCAGGTCCTAGCCTCTGGAGCAGAAGAAAACAAGCTTGCTCCATTCTCCATGTGACAGCCCTTTAGATACAGTGGTACCTCAGGTTAAGAACTTAATTCGTTCCAGAGGTCCGTTCTTAACCTAAAACTGTTCTTAACCCGAGGTACCACTGTATTTGAAGATAGCTATTATACAGTGGTACCTCGGGCTACAGACGCTTCAGGCTATAGGCTATTATACAGTGGTACCTCAGGCTACAGATGCTTCAGGCTATAGGCTATTATACAGTGGTACCTCGGGCTACAGACGCTTCAGGCTATAGACTCTTCAGGTTACAGACTCTGCTAACCCAGAAATAGTACAGTGTATTCTCGGGTTACATACGCTTCAGGTTACATACGCTTCAGGTTACAGACTCCGCTCACCCAGAAATATTACCTCGGGTTAAGAACTTTGTTTCAGGATGAGAACAGAAATCGTGCAGCGGCGGCACGGCAGCAGCGGGAGGCCCCATTAGCTAAAGTGGTACCTCAGGTTAAGAACAGTTTCAGGTTCAGAATGGACCTCCAGAACAAATTAAGTTCTTAACCCGAGCTACCACTGTATATCATTTCAGTCTCCCCTTTTCCAGGCTAAACACACTCAACTCCCTCAGCTGTTCTCATAAGGCTTGGTTTCCAGACCCTTGACCGTCTTGGTCACCTGCCTCTGCACACATTCCAGCTTGTCAATTTCCTCCTTAAATTGTGGTGCTCAGAACTGGACACAGTGCTCTAGGCAGGGTCACTGGCGGAAGAAGTGGGGTGCAGTGAGGGGCGGTCACCCTGGGTATCATCCCTGAGGGGGTGTGACATCGCTGCCCTGCCCCCCTGGGACGCTCGCCACTCACCACAGACGGCTAGCCCCGCCCCCAGGTGTACAACATGTGCACCGCTCCGGGTGCCGGAGCAGCTAGCTCCACCTCTGGGGGGGGGGTCCTGACCCAGGTTGAATGGACACTATATTTCTACATCAGCCTAGGAGAAACTGAGTCCCAAGTGTAGCAGGGGACTCTCGCAACCCCCCAGGCACAATCAGGAAGCTGCGGTATGGAGGATTTCCCTTGCTTATTCACATGGTTGTGTGAAAAGGACCTCAGACACTGTTATTGCACAAGCATACTCTGCACTCTCTCACATGGTGTGTGTGTGTGTGTGTGTGTGTGTGTGTGTGAGAGAGAGAGAGAGAGAGAGAGAGAGAGAGAAGTCTACCTTTAACGGAGGAGCCATCCACGGATGGGATTGGCTGCTCTGTCTGAGACGAATTTGGCTGTTACTACCTGTTCACAGCAATTTCATTGGTCGTCCTAAGGAGTGCCTGCTCTCCCACTGGACAAGCAGAATACCAGGCACATTTTAATGCTCATTCCATTCTTCCCCGCTGTGAGATAGCAGGGTGTTGTCAGCGTCAGAACAGGCAGAAGGAGTTGCTTGGCTACCGGGAAAAGGAGCTTTTGTTTTCTCTCACAGCTTGCCACATTTAACTCCAAGTGTGTCCACATGTGCAACAGGGTTTGTTTGTTTGTTTGTTTGTGTGTGTGTGTGTGTGTTTGTCTGTCCATCTAAAACAACTTACCTGGGAGTAGGAATTGGGCTGAATGGAATATTCTGCATTTGCTTGCCTTTCAGAATTTTCAAATGCAAAATCCAATCCTTTCTTTGTTATGCTTGCGAATCGCCATCTAACTTGACCCAAACACCTTAGCTGTGAAATTTGTGCTGTTGAATTCGGCAGTGGGTTTGTTGATGTTGTTCCAGATGCATTGGGACTTACTTCTGAGTAGATATTTATCGGATTGTCCTGTTGATGGGATTTGTTGCATCAGACCACATTTCTAACATTTGCAGTCACATCAACAGCACACACTGTAGGTTACTCCTCACAGAGCTACAATTCCCAGCACCCTTAACAAACTACAATTACCAGAATTCCTTGGGGGAGGCCATGTGCTTTAAATGAATAAATATTATCTAAATTCTGCCATTTATTAATTTCTAAGATCCCTCAACCCTAGCAGTCATTGCAACCCTAAACTCTGTTACCTCAGATCTGTAAATCTACCTATCAATCTATTTCCGATGCTGCCCCCAAACAGAATAAACCTAAAGGTCTCCATATCTTCCAGGTTCTTGGTTAATTGATTCTTCTGCTGTTGAAAACCTGTTTTTGTTTTGTGCTTAACCTTTCCCCAAGATTGCCGAATAGAGCCTGTAGTTTTCCACCGGCAAGCAATTCCAATGCAAGCAAATGTAAATTATGCATCTGACAACTGATGGCTCTCTGATATGGATGTGTACACCTTTCTTTTCATTTTAGTCTAAACACTGATATTTCTGCCACAGGAAGCACTCCATCCCTAACAAGAGTGCTAGGGGGGTTTGATCTCTGTCATTTACGCTGGTGCTCCTGTCATTAAATGCTTGACTGCTGACAAACGTTTGATGTAGGTTCAGGTGGAAGAGGCTGGCAAGAATGCAGCTTGGTGTAGCAGCCCATAATGATTCTGATACGTAATTTGGTTCCTTGGAAATACACACTGAACAGCTGAAGAGCAACAGCAAACAATTGGATCCTAAGGGAGACACAGAACGTATTCAAATCTGGGCAGTCAATAAATTGCAAAATTTCAGTTGATTAACCATGTAAGTGTTAGGTGATTCGATCTGCATTTATTTACACGTTAATAAAATTTGACATCTGATGGGAAGGTTTTCCACAGGGAAGGCGCAACTACTGAAAAAGGCCCTCTGCCTGGTTCCCTGTAACCTCACTTCTTGCAATGAGGGAACCACCAGAAGGCCCTTGGAGCTGGACCTCTGTGTCCAGGCTGAACGATGAGGGTGGAGACGCTCCTTCAGGTTTGCAGGGCCAAAGCTCATTTAGGGCTTTAAAGCTCAGCAGTGACACTTTGAATTGTGCTCGGAAATGTACTGGGAGCCAATGTAGATCCTTTAGGACTGGTGTTATATGGTCCCGGTGGCGGCTGCTCCCAGTCACTAGTCTGGTAGCAGTATTCTAGATTAGTTGTAGTTTCCAAGTCACCTGGTTAGTTGGTTTTAATGTATGTATGTGGGGCTTATTGTCTGCCTGCCTGCCTGTAAGTCATTTTGTGTTGCCAGGGGCAAGATAACATGAGAAATTTTAATAGTAATAGTAATAATAATAATAATAATAATAATAATAATAATGCTGCAATCTTGCACGATGTCTTTATTCTTAGCTTTCACCTGTAAAATGGGAATAATATGTAGTGACTCAGGGTTGTTAGAAGGATAAAGGGGATAATCAAATGTTGCTACCCATCTTAAACTTTTGAGACAGGACACACTATATATATAAATGAAAACAATCAAGCACAAGTCTTTAAAACACACAACATGATTTCATTTTATTTAATTGTTTAATCAGTTTACATTCCACAATTGACAGTTTACTTTTTTCATTTCCCCCCATGAACAAATTGTTTACAACCAGATGAGATTGTAAATTGATGGAAATACAGAATTTTCTGCCAATTGAAAAATAAAAATAAAAATTGAAGATGCATTTGGTAATGTGTTTATTCCATTCCCCCTGCCTCCCAGCAAAGTCCTGCGATACTTTGTGACCTTCACAATTTACTTTCTGTTTCTTTTTCCTTTTCTTCCCAGAAAAGTTCTACAAAATTCAAGTGTCCTTCGCAGCTCCAATATTATACCAGAACTCGGCGATTTCCCTTTTCATTCCCAGATGTTCCTCTATTGTTACAATGAACAAAGAGCCCCTGGGTTTTACAGGTGTGCAGAACCAGTAACCTGAAATAGAAGAGCAGGTTGGCTTCTGTTGTATCCAACTACCTTGGCTCACCTTTGCTATGTGAAGAAATAGATGCAGTAAAATGAACCCTTAGCTGTAAAAAGATCAAACAACACACATTTATTCACATCATATCAGAAGAAGAATCAAAATATACTAATTCAGGTTATTGGATTTTATTTCATTTTAGCACCAAAAGCCATTTTGGCCACTTTGCATCTCAGAAGCTGAAAAGAATGTGCTACATTCTGTCCTCATTCACATTAACTAATGGGGCTTAATCACGAAAAAACGCCACTCTGACTTCTGTGATGGATAGTGAGGCAAAAGACACAAGGCTGGATAGAAATGGTCTTAAGGAGTTCAACTAACTAGGAAAAAAATGTCTAGAAATGATCAACATTACCCTGATATTTAATATGCCATGGTTTAGCGTCTTCTAGCTCAGCTTCCCATTCAGTAATAATGAAGCACGATTTAACGTCGGAATTTGATCACAAATATTCCACTGTAGAGATGCACTTGCTACCAGCAAAGCCCAGTGCACCACACTGCTCATGTGCCTCTCATGTGCTTGGCAAATTGCCTGCTCTGACCTTCCAAGCAGGAGGTTATTGTGCCCCAGACTTGGGGTACCACACACACAGCTAGTGGGAATGTGCTTGGTTGTGTGGCTCACATGCCTTTCACATCTGAATGACAGGAACACAAGCTATAGTCCTAAGAACATACATCCGGGTATCAATTCCGTTTTTCTGACTCGTGTAAAGAGGTCACACACATCCTAAGGTGTGTTGAACTAAGGCCCTTTGTAAACACTGGGCAGGGTCATCACTGAGCCACCAAGGTGCATCGTGGGAGAATCACTGCTTACCAGCACTCAAGCAACTAACGCATGGTTGGTAATCTGTAATTCTGCCATGGGAGGTTTGCTGTGGGGATAAGATTTCTGGTAATGTTTGATGTACTCCTTGCACAGTGTCTACAACATCATAACGACTGTGCAGGTCCTTCCCTTGTCTATCCTTGGACATGCATCAAATTAAATGTCTTTATTTTCTGCTTTCTCTCTCTGCATCAGATGCCCCATGCTTTCTTTCCTAGGGGTAGGAGGAGACCCACAGAGCTTCCTACTCTACTGTTGAGGTGGAATAGTGGGGCTGCCAAGGAGGAGAAGGATCTAGACTCCAATGAGTCTGCCTGTGGCAGCAACAGCAGCAGACGATGCATTCCTTGGAGGCCAGATCTGCCACCCCTGTGGATCCAACTGCCTGAGGCGGTTGCCTCACCTTGCCTCATAGGTGGGTCGGCCCGTGCTTAGCATCATTTCAGTACCCTCGGCCAACTATTCTCCAGAACAGTGTTCTTCAACCTTGGGTGCTCAGATGTTGTTGGATTACAACTTCCACCATCCCTAGCCTCCTTAGCCGATGGTCAGGGATAATGGGATTTGTAGTCTAGCAACACTTGGAGACCTAACATCGAAGAACACTGCTTGAGTACAAGTCAAATGGCACGAAGGTGAAACACTTTTGCAGGTAACTTTCTGTGGTAAATGAGAAATTTCAATGGACTCATTGGCCTAGTCCACAGAGAAGAAGAGGGGAAATCGCCTCAGGACTGCACCACTTCAGACAGTAACAGATTTACAAGTCTGTATATGTTCAGATACATGCAGAGATGGTTGTTCCCACAAGGAAGCACTGGATTGTGTGATTCCCCCATATGCATTCAAAGATGGTGCAGTCCCCCAAAACAGTTTAACTATGTATGTGACCTGCTAGGTCATGGATTGATACACAAGCCTTCCAAGAAGTGGGCTCTTTTCGGAAACAGGTGACGGTCTAATGTTAAATACTTTAGAAGCAATGGGGAAGTGTGGGTGTAAGCTTGGGATTTTAAAATGCGGAGGGCAGTCTTGAGAGAACAAACTGAGGGGAATGTGGAGACCTTGAACTGTGCAGCAGAATAGGAAGTATCACTTCAGACAATACAGTCCCCTCAAAGCATACTGCCAGAAGGTACTTAGATTGTGAATTGATGAAAAAGAAACCGGTAAACTGGGTTGAAACGCACATTGTTCAGAACCTCAAACAGAGTGAACCTCAGAGGTCACCAATGATGTTTTAATTCTGGTTGCACTCTCTTCTCAACGATATAACTGATTACATCAGGCCTGCACAACTCAAATCTCACCAAGTCTAGCTCATCTTACCAGCTGCATTATTGTGACTAAGAGCCAAGCCACATGTTTCCTAAATTGCCAAGACTGGGGCCAGAGGAAAAGCGGTAGGGATTGTTAATTTATTTATTACAAACTGCTCCATATGCCTCTTGATTTGCTTTACTGTGCATTCCCGCAATAATTAAAGCTGCAATCCTATAGCCACTTACCTGGGAGTAAGTCCTATTGAATTCAGTGGGACTTACTTCTGAGTAGACATGTATACGATTGTACTATTAACACAGGCAACATTGTATAAAGTGTTCTATTGAAAAGCAAGTGTTACTGGCCCTGCTAAGTAGTGCTAATAATATAGTTGTTCTAGACAGGTATGTTTGACTCCTCGGTTTTATGTTTCATTCATTTAAAAACCTGTACATCATTTCTCATCAGACCATTAGTTTGGGGGTCCCTGGAACTGGCAGTGTAATATTCTTAAATCTGTACAATGAAGCAAAATTCTTAAACAGAGGAACAACAACGCTATCTGTTCTCACTGGCCGATGTATACCATGTCTTCAAAAAACAACAACAACTGAACTTAGTTTTAAGGATGAATTGTTTAGCTTTAGTACAACACAGTTTTAATACCTCCAGATTGTGAGCCGTAATCCAGAACTAATAAATAATAATGTCCCATAAATCTGTACCCACTTTTGACTGCAGCGCCACAAATTCTGTATCAATGGTCACAGGTTGCTTAATATGAAAATGCCTGTAATTTTGTAAATGGCTGTACAGAATGTCAGGGTTAAAAACTGATGTCTCTTTCACACAAGGCAAATAATAACAGTTACAAACTCTGCATTTCCCCCCTAGTACACAGGTGACCCTCTTTAACATTTCTTGCCTTAAACAATGGGGAGTTGTGTGGCTGGCTTTTTAACACTAGTCTGTCAATAACAGACAGAGCTTGCACAAATCTGGCGCATAGGCTGGTTATGCTATCTTTCAGACTTCATAACTACTTGTAGCAGCTCTGACTCGCTTTGTAGCAAGAGCTATGCATTTCCACAATTGTTCAGAAACAAGAATTTTGTCCCCATTAACATGAATCTGATCAAATGTTTCTTATTATCAAATGTCCTAGAAGACGTATCAGCCAACACCAGGATTTCATGGCTGAGAGCATAATATATGATCAAATGTTTGCAGATAAACCCCCAACCCAACAGCCATTGGTTATGATGGGAAGCTGTTGGCCAAATTCTCATGGCAACACTGACCAAAGGTCTGTGATTGGTAGGGTAAAAAACAAAACAAAACCCCACTTCCTATATATAAACAAGACGTTTTTGCAAGCATTGACCAATGCTAACGCCTCCTGTTTTATTTGGCACACTGGTATTCCATTTTAGCCCTAGATGCATATACAACTCGTCCCCAGTTTTTGTTACACATTTTTTTTGTAGCACTGCAGCTCAAACACTTGTTTATAACAGACCCAATGCTACTTCTGTTGATTTTTCAGAGCAACAGTATTTCAAAAGAGGTGCAGTCCTTATCATTTTAAAAAGATTCACGACCTCCCTTTGATCCTCAGAACTCCAGTTCTGTTTGTTATGTTGACGTACATAATGAAGAGCTTAAGTGTCTCTGCCGGATTCGGAATATAGTTTCCCACAATATTTATTAAACATTCACATAAATTTATGAAATAGTTCCTTCTCTGTTGGCTCAATCATGGTTTGTACCAAGTGGGCAACTTCAGGATTATCAAAGTGATTAATGGGACTATCGTTTGTAGAAGTAATTTAGTATCTGATATTTACATTTGCTATAATAGAAAGGAAGTGATAATAAGACTGATGCCTCAGTCTTGAACCCACTTACCTGGGGGTAAGCCTCATTGAACTCAATAGGACTTACATCTGAGTAGACAGGTAAAGGCCTGTGGACTTAGCGTAACTTTAACAGAACGGCATGTGGCTGAGCTGCACTAGTTGCAAATATTATCACCTCCTCACTGCAACTAAAAATGTCAGATCTGGAGCCAAGGAAAAACCAAATTCTGAGCGCAGGCACCTCATATTTTGCTTTTCAAAATATATTACACAAAGTTGCACAAACTAGTTCATCTTACCCAGTCATGACCAAAAACTTCAGAAATTATTTTCAAATAAAAGTGCTCGTGATGGAACCCTTGGAGCAGAAAAGCTATCAAGAGTCAGAGAAGACCTGGGTTGCTCCTCCACAAAGTGGAAACTCTCAGATCCCAAAGTTCACATTTCTGCGGAAACTGGATGGGTTCTGCCAGTTGCTATTGTAAATGATACCATTCTGCTCCATTTCGCAAAAAGGGAAGCAGTTGCAGAATCCACAGGGCCTTGCATATGAAGAGAGACCACAGTTTGATAGGACCCCAACAGTGCAGGACGGCAGAATAAGGGCTGTGGGCACAAGCCAGGTCACTATTATGCTCCGCTGAATTAAGTCACAACTAACTAGTTTCTAAGTCTGGCAAGATCAAGGGGGTAACTACACCACATTGGGTTGCTGCGTGTGTATATGTTGCACAATGTGCATTTCAATCCCTTGCAAAAAGAAACTCCCTGCAACTAGAAAAGTAGCACATCAGCCTTTTCCCTGGTATGCTATTTTTCTGCATGCAAGGGAGGCAGTGGGGGCTGGTGTCCACTGAGACTGGTTGGATGGAAAGCAGGCAGGAAGACAGTAAGTAGAGCCAGAAGCAATGATAAGCAAAGCCACCTGATGCTAACTTTGTACCCATCCTCTTCCTCCCTGCTAGAACAACTCTGAGACTAAGGAGGAAGAAGCTGACTGGCAGTGCCAACCCCTGGACTGCTTCTAAGTAGGGAGGGCCAGTGGGGGCTGGCTCGGGATAGGCATATCTGTCAGTTTTAGTTTCTCTCGGTTTTTCGTTTTTCCAATCACATTGCCATATCAGTTTGCCATTTTTCCTTTTTTTTTTAAAAAAAAAAACTTTAAGTCTGGATTTCCCCCCTAATGTACAGATATTTGTATGTAATTTCGCCTAATACACGTATTTTTGCAAATCCCGCCACCCCAAATATAATGCATTTTCACTAAATGCATGCATTTTAATGCACACTTTACTCTGGTATGTGCATTTTTATACACATTACTTAGAAACCTGCACAGCAAAATTTGAAGAAGCTCAAGTCTCAGAGGATGGCTGTGTTTTGGTTTGCAGATCGTGTGACTTTGGGAGGTTCACCTTTGAATGTATCAGATTTCTCCCCCATTCCTTGGGCATTCGCCCAAATGGGTCAGCTTCCATGGAAGGGAGGGATTTCCTCTTCCCTATGAAGAAGCAAGCGCACAAAGTCTTCTTATTTGCAGCCTGAAGTTGGGCAAACCACAAACAGATGTACCTCTTGATTCTGCCAGATGTATAAACCAGACCTTT
This sequence comes from Podarcis muralis, assembly GCF_964188315.1. Taxonomy (NCBI): domain Eukaryota; kingdom Metazoa; phylum Chordata; class Lepidosauria; order Squamata; family Lacertidae; genus Podarcis; species Podarcis muralis. Next base: position 55,151,511 of record NC_135664.1, on the reverse strand, counting down.
ATGCATCTTCAATTTCAATGGGCCTTAGAGCTGAATCTTATGCAGGGCTGCAAAGAGGTTGTTCTCCTGTAACTACCATCGTACATCATGTAGGAATGCTGAAATCACATAGGATGGAAAACTAAGAAGCTGATTAGGGGATAGTATTCATGATATTCTTCCCAGTGTGACGCCTTCCATCTGGTTTCTACATTATTTGAGGGGCAGGAGCTCTGGAGGCTAGCCCATTGGGGCAAATGGGGCAATGCCCCAACAACTCCACCTGCCTGTCTTCTTACTTCCAACCAATTGGGGCGGCTCTGCTTGTCATCTGCTCTGACGCCAGCTGCTATTGGTCCCCTTGCCTGTCACCCTTACCAGTTCCGGGGGTGGGGTTGGGGGAGCCAGTCACCACCGGGTGTGAGATGGTGCTGTGGGAGGGCCCAGGAATGTATAAGAATATGGCTTTAAATGGCAATTAACTTCTGGACTGTGCCATATGGCTTCTGAAAGGAGCGGACGCACCCAGTCTTCTGCTAAAGGAGGAGGAGAATTGAACCGGTTTCAAAAGATATACCGAACTCCATTTGTTGTTGCTTAGTCAGGCAGCCTCGTAAGGTCACTTGCTGGAGAAATAAATGACGGCAGAACCCTTTTGGTGGGCATGAATCTTGGCCAAGGTCAGAGCAGTTGATGGAGGATAATAACCCAACAGGAGCAGCTGCTTAGAGCCGCTGGTAGGAACAGGATAGTAAAACAATTTGTTGGAAAGAACCACTTTGCCTCTCCTCACTTTCTCCCCAATAAACTTTTATGACATTGACTTTATTATGACACAGAGACCTTACAAGCCTTTCAGAGACAGGGATTTTTTTCCCCCTTTGACAGCAATACATGCAAACAGTTTGCTTAGAACCAGTGACTTCTACAGTAATAGGAACAACGACAGAGGCTTCGATGCTCTTGATCTCCCTTGCCCTTCTGAAAAAGAGGGAGAATCAGCGAGGCAGTTTCAGGGGTGGTCTCGAAAAAATTCCTTAGGAAATGATGCTGCATTTTTTAAAAACTCACTTTAAGAGTGAATCCCCCCTCCCCTCCAGTTCACAATTTATAGTTTGTACACTCCCCCCCCCTTTTTTCTTTTTTACAGGCATCTGGATCCAAAAAACAGTCACACGTGAAAGGTGCCGGTATGAAAATGGAGCTTATGGAACAGAAGCTCTTCCATTTATAGAAAACATTTTCGGGAGAAAGAGAGACAGGGAGAGAGAGAGAGAGGGAGGGAGGGTGGGAGGAAGGAGATGTAGTGTGGGAGAAAGACTCACCTTTTCCTGCACTATATGAACAGGAGAAAGTCACAAGATGAGTCCAGAAAGATGAGAAAACGTCTGCGGGGACCCTCCTGCTGTGCCATGTACTGTGCAAAAGCACCAGAGCTGCTGCTGGCAGCTGCCTATGTGCGTGAAGGCAATGCCTTTGCAATCAATGCCTGGTGCATTTGAGCCACAGCATGCTCCTAATGGTGTGTGGTGCTGCAGCTGCTGTGGTTGCAACCTACCAGGGCTCTAGTCTGCAGCAGGTCCTGAACTCAGCCATGACACTTATCAGAGGAGGAAGAAGGAGCAGCAGCAGGGATATCAGCTTAGAGACACTCCGAAACCTCAATAGGCCAGAGCAGGAGACATGGTCAGGATGAACCTCAACAAGAGCTTCCAAGTCTGTTTTGCACCTTTGGTCTGAACAACAAAATGGCTTGGTTTGCTTCTGCTTCCTGGAGTCAGTTTACTTTGCCTTTGCCTCACTTCATCCCAGCAGCCTCTGCCACTGACTCGCTACGTTCCCTGGACAGGAGGACCACTCTGCTCATGAATACCACTTACATGGCAGGATCTGGCTCTGACACACCTGTAAATCCCTCCTCTATCTCTCTTATTGAATCTCATTTTCTAGTGGAGGCTGATTTCAGGCCACTCCCCCGCCCCCAGCAATTAGTAGAGGTTTTGCCCAAGTTCACTTTCTGCAAGATGTTACTGCCTATGGCCCTGCTAGTCTGGTCTGTTGGCCTCGATTCAAGGCCAGCTTACCGAAAATTGCATTGGAGTCGCTAAAGCAATTATACCCTTGCCACCAAGAAAGGATGGAGAAGGAGATGCCTCATGAACATGGTTGCCCAGTTGCCCAAATGCTATTTAAAGAAATACTGATCTTTAAATTTGCTGTTGGGTAGTGGGCTGCTGGGCTGCACACTAGAGAGAGAAAACTGTATCTCTAAATCCCTCAGTGCTATGGGAAAGAAGCTGATCCTTCGTCTACTCAGGTCACATCCGCACCAAATCACGTGGTAAGCTATATTTCCCGGGATTCCAGGGAAGGCATGACGGCTAAAGTGGTATAAATGTGTTTAAATGTATGGTGTGGATGTGTTCTCAATCCTTCTGATCTTATCTAGGGCTGTGTCCCCCCCCCCAAAAAAAAAAACATTGTTCATCAACTAACAAGAAATGAAACTGCATTTGATAATGATCAAAGGGGAAGAGAAAAATTCAGAGAATTCTCATGGATAGTAAAGTTTTTGAGGCACTTCTCTCACTTTTGAGGTTGCTTGGGTGTGTGTTTTGAGTGCCTTTTAAAATTCATTCTGCAGGTTCCCTATTCCTGCATTAGAGGGTGGTGCCCGGTGGGACAAGGAATGTCTGCTGTCCATCAAGAGTCACAAGAGACTCCTGCTGTCTTTTCTTTATTTAGGTTGTAAAGAAGGTTGATTGCCGAAGAATTGATGCTTTCGAATTATGGTGCTGGAGGAGACTCTTGAGAGTCCCATGGACTGCAAGAAGATCAAACCTATCCATTCTTAAGGAAATCAGCCCTGAGTGCTCACTGGAAGGACAGATCCTGAAGCTGAGGCTCCAATACTTTGGCCACCTCATGAGAAGAGAAGACTCCCTGGAAAAGACGCTGATGTTGGGAAAGATGGAGGGCACAAGGAGAAGGGGACGAGATGGTTGGATGGTGTTTTCGAAGCTACCAGCATGAGTTTGACCAAACTGTGGGAGGCAGTGGAAGACAGGAGTGCCTGGTGTGCTCTGGTCCATGGGGTCACGAAGAGTCGGACACGACTAAACGACTAAAGAACAACAAACTGCAGGGCCCTGAGATTTCATTAGGGCCATGGGGCTGGGGGAAGCACTGAACACCCCCCCCCCGCCCTGAACTGTTTCCTCGACTTAAAGACTGCTACTGTCCATGGAACAAGATGGGCACCGTAGTTTTATTTGTAGCCCACCGCATTTAGCAGGAGCTCCAAATGATGTGTTTTAAATTGGGGTTGACATGGTATCTCTAATAGGTTAATACCTCCCCAGTAATGCAGTTCTAGTCCAACTCAGTCTCCCCTGCCATTTTCAGGTTAAAAAAAAAAAAGGCTTTGGAAGATCTGATATTTCTTTACTGCCATCATTGCATCCAGATGAAATTATGGCAACTGGGTTTCACAGGCAGTAGTGAGGGTTAGGATGGGAGGGTGACTGCTGTCATTGTAAGAGTGGCTGGATTTGACTTCCTGCTGAAACCTGTGATTGATCAGTTAGTATTAATCAATCAAGTAGGTATAAATTGAAAGTATGGGCTGTTGTTTTTAAATTAGAGTCGTGCCCTATGGATTGGACCTCTGGGCAAGCTTGCCTTGGTGAAAACCATCGATGCACATACAATAATGCAGGCAATTTCCAAATGATAAATCATCTGTCCATAATGCTTAGTCCAGAGAAACTGTTGTCTTCATTAGAAGATGCTCAGCACCCACCCAACCCCCTGGTCTGAAGTGCTGCAGTATTCCATCCAATTAAAAGCCAGATCATCTAAGAAAACACCCTGCCTTGCATCCTGAATTAAGGCAGATGGGGCAGCCATTTTGACTCCAGGACAGAAATACTTCCAGCGCTACCCAGCAAAGGATCCATTTTGGGGAATCAGAAGTTCAATACAATTAAAAAAATATTCTGACAGGTTGTTTTTTGTTGTTGTTGTCAGGCATTCTGTGCCTCAGTTTCAAACTAGTCTAGGTAGCCACAAATCCACTGGTATTCTTCACAAATTTACATATATATATATATATATATATATATATATATATATTCACATATATACACAACAGGAGTTTGCTGGGTTTCATTTTGCCATTGTGATACTCCCGTTACAAGGAATGTCTGCCTGGAACTGCCCTTAGCAGGGCAAAACACTGGGTGGCGCCGTAGTGCAACACTCCCAATGGGCCAGGAGCAGGAAGAATGGAATATGCTTTGCCAGCATGGCTTTGAAACCCAGGTATCTTACTTCTTGCTCTTTTCAGGACGTGCAGGAAGGACAGAAGCAACGCAGAGGCAAAGCCGAGGACCCCAAGGGCAGGTGTGAGACATGCCCAACTGGACAGCGTAGGCCACTGGGACTGGGGAGTTGATGTTAAATGGGAAATTCCAAAACCCACAGCTGGGCAGTTTTCCTTATGAACCATTCTGGCATCATTTGCCTTCGGCGGTAGCTGGTGCCTATGGTAGGGAGGAATGCAGGGAGGCCGGCAGTAGGTGGAGCCAGAGCTGATGACGAGCAGAGACAATTGGCTGTAGTTTCCACCCTGTCCTCCTGAGTTCTGCAGGGGCAACACTGGGACTAAGGAGGAGAAAGCTGGCAGTGCAGTTCTCTGCACTGGTAGGAAGAAGTTGTGCAGGTTAGGGGGACAACTAAGGTTGGTGAGGCAGTGCCTTATTCATGCTAATGGACTTGCCTCCACTGTTGACTTTTAAGGTTATCAGAGAGACTAGAAGAAGTGTGTTTGGATTTGATATCCCGCTTTATCACTACCCGAAGGAGTCTCAAAGCGGCTAACAATCTCCTTTCCCTTCCTCTCCCACAACAAACACTCTGTGAGGTGAGTGGGGCTGAGAGACTTCAGAGAAGTGTGACTAGCCCAAGGTCACCCAGCAGCTGCATGTGGAGGAGCGGAGACGCGAACCTGGTTCACCACATTACGAGTCCACTGCTCCTAACCACTGCACCACACTGGCTCTCAAGGTACTAGTGAAGAACTCAAGGACTAGTGAAGAAGGGAATCCAGGGAGGTTATTTTTTTAAAGTCCATAGAAGTCCATTGGTTTTATGTTAGGAAAGTCAGGGCAGGACTTTGAGGCAGAGGTTCGGGGTCCCACTGCAGAATGAGCAAGAGGACCCCCAAATGGGATGGCTTACCACAGTTTGAAATGTGAAGCAATGCAGATTAACAGCTAAAGCAGACCCTCCAAGTGTCCCTATTTTCCAGGGACATCCCTGATTTAGAGAAGCTGTCCCGGTTTCTGATTTGATCCCTGCTTTTCCTTAGGATATCCCTCTTTTCATTGGAGAAATGCTGGAGGGTAGGGAGTTATCTGTCCCCCAAGTCACTGGAAGGCAATCCTGTATAAGGAAGGTTCTTTCCAATGCTTAATGTCTTATTATGTTTTTATATATGTTGGAAGCTGCCCAGAGTGGCTGGGACAACCCAGTGAGATGTGTGGGGTATAAATAGTAAAATTATCCTTATGGAATGGGACGCCTCTATTATCATTGGAGAAATGTTGGAGGGTATGATAAAGGGAACCCCTACCCTTTAATAGTATTAAGTGCAGGGTTTAAAATTACTTAACTGCAGTACCGTAGGTTTAATTCAGTTTAGCCAGCTATGTTTTTGTGGTGTGGTTTTATAGATTTTCAGCTGCCTTGGGTTTCTTGTTTTAAGGTAAAAGGGCAGAATAATGCCAGTATTAATAATATAGGAATGAGAACCCCTAGAATTTAGGGCAAAATCCCCAGCATGTGTGGACCAGTGGTGACTGGGAGGCATCTTAGTCTTCCACATGCACTGCCCAAATGACTAAAGCAAATGCTGGACACAGTAGCTGCTGGAGGTCAATGGATTTTGTGAGCTTTAAATGAGACTAACCAATGGTGGGTCATCCCAGACCATGAGTATCTACTTTCGCATGTACATAAGCAGAGTGTAATTCTGCAGATTTAGTTAAGCAAAAAAGTAATGCTTTCACTAGTTGGAAATGAAGTCAGAGTTCTGACTTCCCTGCAAAATGTCAATCTCATTTCAAAAGAGTTTTGCAAGGACTGGATTTCACTGTAGAACATGAACTGTGCATATATATATATATATATATATATATATATATATATATATAGTGTTACATATTACAGATGCCACATTTAGACCTTATAATAGAGTAATTTAAGTCACTGCAGCAAAAGAAATCCTCAACAGTCCCCTGGTTTTTACTATTTCATATCAGAAGAGAGAGCAGAAAATTTGTAGAAGATCAAATGACAAATCCACAAAGAAAGACACTAAAGCGATGGAAATTGGTCTGTAAAAATAGTAATGGTTCAAATTAGGTGTCTGAGCTTCCGCTCGGCTCCCGAGAGCTATAAATAATTCAGCTCACCCAAACGAGAGGCGTTCTGCAGGCGTGTGGTGGAGGATTCCAGCCTTTTCCCCATACACCCTGCATTGCCACACAACATTTGTCTGATGAAAGTGCAGCTTTACGCCACAAGCCAGATAAAACCGGCTTCGTCTTACTCTACCCTGTAGTTGTTATTGCTGGATCAATGAGACAGTCTCACAAGAGGAAAACGCAGCAAAATTATGTGAAAAGAAAAGTCGCCGCTACCAAGCTTAACATTCTTTAGTTTTCTGAGGGCTGGGCCAGAAGATCTTTTCCTGCCTGGGGGAAAGGAGAAGTTGGTGTCCACACCCAAATCCACGTACAGAAGCTGATCTGACTGGCAGGGGGCTCTGATTTCAGTACTGATGATGGGGCAGTTTCCTCTTGAGAGCAACAAGCTGGCTTAGGGCAGGGCTGGGGAACCTGCATACCCTCCAACATTTCTCTGATGAATATAGGCTTGTCCTATTCCATCATCAAGGGACATGGGTGGTGCTGTGGGTTAAACCACAGAGCCTAGGGCTTGCCAATCAGAAGGTCAGCGGTTCGAATCCCCGCAAGGGGTGAGCTCCCGTTGCTTGCTCCCTGCTCCTGCCAACCTAGCAGTTCGAAAGCATGCCAAAGTGCAAGTAGATAAATAGGTACCGCTCCTGCGGGAAGGTAAACGGCGTTTCTGTGCACTGCTCTGGTTCGCCAGAAGCGGCTTAGTCATGCTGGCCACATGACTCAGAAGCTGTACGTCGGCTCCCTCAGCCAATAAAGTGAGATGAGCACCGCAACCCCAGAGTTGGCCGCAACTGGACCTAATGGTCAGGGGTTCCTTTACCTATTCCATCATCATCATCATTTTATTATTTATACCCCACCCATCTGACTGGGTTGTTCCAGCCACTTTGGGAGGCTTCCAACACAGGGGCAGAAAATAAGCTAACTCACTTGGACTTTTATTCACAAGTGAGTCCTCATGATTTTCACGGAACTCACTTTTGATAAAGAACAGCTCAGATGTGAGTGTTCATCGCTTGGGGAGGCTGAGTGTGGGAATGGGTCATTACAGATCAAACCTCACAGACAGAATGCTCATATTTCCTGATGGCATCTCAAATCATTACATTTGACAAGTCATGAATGATGGGAGTTGACAAAGTCATGAACTATGGGATTTGTAGTCCAGCAACATCCAGAGGGTCCCATAGGATGAATATAAAAATGTCCACACTGGGAATGTTCTGTGCAATTCAATACCTACTATTGCTGTGCTCTGGTAATTGTAGTATTTTATTATTCTGTGGGTTTTTAACTGTTTTGTTCTTCATGGTTCTAATTTGCCCTTAGGGGCTTTCATGTTTGTGTGTGGGGGGGGGGAGAGAATAGCAAAAACCTCATTTGTTGGAGGATGCAGTCTACGTACTCTCAACATACTCAACCTATTCATTAATTCAGCCTCATTTCAACAAAAGCCGCAGAAAACAAAACCTTTCCCCCTCCGATTATGTGTCAAGAAATAACTGACCTCTGGTCAGCAGACAATAAACTCTTACATCAATAAATAGCACTATGTCCTTGATATTCTCCGCCTCAAAATGGACTGAATATCTAATAATAAGGTTTCGGGACTGACTTAGAGGAAGAGAAAGGCGGGGGGGGGGGGGGGGAGAGAAGGATCTCAACATGATTGAAATTCCAGCACACCCATTAACACCCATTCCAAAATTAAGGAATGGAGTCATTTCATTTCCCCTGCTCCTTCTTTAATCACTAGTCTGTTGATAACCTTTATAATTGTCCATCCTCACAGGTTTGTATTGGCACAAATCAATGAGCTGGCAACTTGGGAGAGGGATATTAATTCAGCTGGGGTGGCAGCATTTTTTAATTGCGGAAAAGTAAACCAAATAAGAGTGGCAAGCAACCTTAGATGGATCTCTAAGACTGTGTAATCAGTGGGGGGGGGGGGGGAGAGAGGATATGCAAGTTCTGCACCTACCACCTGAAACCCCAAAGTCCCACCAAGTCTTCTGCTATGTCATTTACACAGATGCCTAGATAGGCCTTGAGGAAGCTGACATCAGGAAGATGCTGCGATCTTTGAAAAATTGGTTTTAAATACTTGAAAAAAGCTGGCTTGTGCATCTTTGTTACTGATTTTTTTAAAAAATGAACGTTCGCTAATGATTTTTTAACTCTAGTCGATATGACCTTAAATGATTGAAAATGGGCTAGGTTTGCTCCTCCTTGTAGATCTATCCAGAAATGTTGCACTGTGTCAAAGCATGGGGACCCTCAGGTTCAGGGGCCAAATGTGGCCCTCCAGAGCTCTCTGCCTGGCCCTTTATTCTCTCCCTAGGCCCCCCTCTATTAGCCCCACCTCCAACAGCTCCATGTCCTCCTCAGGCGATGCTGCTTGGCTGGAATGTATTATTGAACTGTGGTTGCTTGGATGGAGAAGTGTGAATATGTGTATCTCAGGTCTGTAGCTCCACCCACTTTTGCTTCTGGCCACACCCACTTTTGACATCTGACAACCTTACACTGGGATGTAATGCTTGGAAGGTTGGCCAAGAAGGAATGAAACCCTTGAGATGAAAAAAGTTCCCCACCTCCACACTACATCTTTCTGTACAATTCATCATTCAATGGATGCCCCTAACCTAGCCGTACTTCTGCCTTTCTTTTCGCTAGTGCGCCACCTTGTATTGGGGTCATTCAGATCTCAGGTCATCTCCCCCACTGCCTCTCCCATGTATCCTGTTGCTCCTTTTACTATGAAAATCATTCAGAAAATTATCCCAGATCTTTGGTATGGATGATGAGAGGGACCAAGCACAGAGAGAGAAAGGAAGGAAAGGTAGCAAAGGGGATGGAGGTAGTAAAGAAGAACAGGAGGAGAGAGAGGGAGGGAAGGAGGGAGGGAGAGAGGGAGGGAGGTGTCCAGTTGTAGAGTCACAACACACCAGACAACCTTTGAGCTTATGGGTAAATGGATTTTCATTCTCAGCCTCCAACCTCTTCCACCCCATATGCGTGGAGGAGAAGTTTTCTTGCAAGGAGATATCTGGTGACATAGGGTAGCTTCTGATGACAATGTATGAAGCATCTTATTTTGATGAACATGAACATAGCAAGAGGCACCACCCCTCAACATGACCAACGCTCCTTCAGAATTCCCCACCTCTCCTCCACAACGGCTTCTTTACCCCCATTGTTTTTCATGGACAAAATGGCGGCAACAACAACAAAATCTCCGCCAAAGTTCCTCCTGCACAATCACCCCAAAGTTCAACCAACCACAAAGGACTGTATCTCCCCTCACCCAACGCTACCCACAATGCCTTCCATCCAGCCCGTGGGTGGAAAATCTCCTGCTGTTCCATAGGCAAAGGGGAAACCCTCGCAGAACAAAATCCGGCCCATGAGACTCAGAGAACAGACACATTTTCCTCATACATCCACAAGTCTTGATGCCTTGAGTCACAAACACAGAGAGGATGAGTTGGCAGATGATCACATTGCAATGTTTGAATTGGTTTTCCTTTTTTTAAAAACGAAAAAGGAAAAAAAAAAAAACAAAAGGAGAGGGGGAGTTATACACACATGTATCACAGCATTTTAGCGAGGTGTTCTCCTGTGTTTTTCCCGCTAGCAGTTCAGCTCTTTCTCTTAAGCCTGGATGTAAGGCAGCTGGGAGTTGAAAGCAGCATCCATGGAGCGTCCTCGGTCGCAGTTGTGTTCCGCAAAGTTCTTGATAATTTGCCTTGTTGCTTAAAGTTTAGCAAGGAAAGGGAACCTTTAAAAAAAAGATGTTCTCGTTCACCCCCTTTTATTGGTAAGTCAGACAAAATTAACAGGCAAGATTTTTGTTGCTGTTGTTTAAAAAGAGGAGAGTGTGCAGGAAAAAGGGAGGGATTCTGAAGATGGCCTTGAGGAGGTTACATTTTAGAGAGAGGTAACACAAATGTTTGATTTCTGTTTCCCCAATTTGCAACAGGCAAGATTGTGTGTGTGTGTGTGTGTGTGTGTGTGTTAGCTTCCTATACAAACTCAGTTATCACATATCCCAAGAAACATCCCTTTCCCAAGCCCTACTGTAACCCACCCCTAACCAGCAGTAGTCAGATGAAACAATATGTTCACTTGACTTTTGGAACTGGGATGCTGAAGATGTGTGTTTTTGTTTGTTTTTAAAGAACTAGATGGAAGAGCAATGGTGCAGAAAAGCTATTTCCACCTCCAGGAGAAAGAACAAGAGCGATACAAAGTCTGTAGAGGAGACGTAGGCGCCATATTGGACTCCACTCTACATTGGCACTGGCATCCGTTTGAGATCTATATATGATATATGTTTATGTATATATATATATATATTTATAATATGTATATTGGTAGGTTTGTTTGTGTCTGTTTTAGCACACTGTCCCATTCTCAGGTCTCGATTTGGGGCAGTTGGTCCTGGGGACAGGTTGAACAGAAGGGGCCAAGGTGCAGAAGAAGCCGGAGATCAGAGTGAGACCCAGGCCTCCCCATGCGCAAAACATGGACCAGCCGTAGCCATGGCTGATGTCGTCTGGAAGTCCATACAGGTACCGGGGGTATCGGGAGAGCTCGAAGTTGATCCCAGCCACGCAGGTGCACAGCGAAATGATGCAGAAGGTTCCTGCAGAAGGAGAAGAAAAGGAGAAGAGGGAAAAGAAGGAAGGAAGGAAGGGGGAAGAGGAGGATGGAGATGGGTTAGACTTATAAAAAGCAATCAGGTTAATTTGAAATGTCTTGGTTTGTTATTTTTCTCTCTTTATGTGTCTTCTACTCTCAGTTATTTTTTACCCCTTTTCCTGAACCTGCAATATAAAACAGATTTTTGTTGTTGTTGCTATACTTACCTGCTATGATCCCTGAAGATTACCATATACATTTTTTAAAAAATATTTGCTTAGTGATTGTTCTTTGTTTGTATTTGTTGTTTCTTCATTCCTTTTTTTGACACAATGGTTTGACTTGGTTGTGCCAATTACTGCTATTAAGCAATTGATTCGATGTTTAGGATGTATTGAAAATCTATAAAAATGTACCAAAAAAGTAAAGAGCAATCGGTTGTCCACCGTGTGAAAAAAGAAGGGAGTTGGGTGAAGCGGCTAGGGAAACCACACTAGTGTGGAATAGCGGTTAGAGTGTTGAACTACATGGGAGACCAGGGTTCAAATCCCCACTTGGTCATGAAGCTCACTGGGTGACCTTGGACCAGTTACAAGTCACATTCACGCATAATTTAAAGCACATTCAACACAAAATGGCTCCTCCCAAAGAATCCTGGGAAAACTGCAGTTTGCCCCTCACAGGGCTATAGTTGCTATCACCCTTAACAAACACAGTTCCCAGGAATCTTTGGGGGAAGCCATGCACTTTAAATATATGGACTGCATGTGACCACCATCTAAAATACTTCTTTGAGGTTGTTGTGAGGATACCATGGAGACAGGGGTGAACCATGTAGGCCACCTTGAGATCCTTGGATGGAAATAAGATATAAATGTAATAATGAACAAAGAAAGAAACAAACACAGAATTTCACTGCAGAAACCCACTAAGATCAGTGAGGTTGATTGGCAAAAGGCACAGAGCCTTCTCTGTGGTGGCCCCACGGCTCTGGTGCTCTGTACTAGTGGATCTCTGGAAGGCTGTCATACTTTGGTCATCCTAGAAGGCCATGGAGCAGTAGCGGTTGTTAGCCAGTCTCTGGCTACAGAAACAGGGTTGGATTACCTTTTGCCCCATTCCCAGTCCCAATTTATGACCATCCCTGACTCTAGCAAGTGGTACTCTGCACTAAGCATGCCGGAGGAACTGATAATAAATATTAAGAACTGGCTGAATGGGGCAGAAGGTGGAATCCCTGAACAGGGGAGGGAGATAAACTTTGTTTCCTGGTTGCAAGTGTTTTGCCTTTTGTGAGCTACGTAAGCCCCTAATCTATGAGGCTCTGCTTGGCTGGTTGTTATTTCCCAAATTTAATTTTCACTTGTGGTCCATCCTAGCAAATGAAATTGTAAGTCAACAAAAATATGATTCAGAGATGCTTAGACTAGTAGCTAGAAGTTCTGACTCCAGGCTCCAGAGACCTGCCTAATTCTCTGCTCCCTGTTGATAGTCTGGGTACATCAGTTTTGCTGTGATAAGGTCCGTTGCTTTGTGACTCTGCTCCTAAATGAGAATGCCAGCTCTTTTTCTATCCCCAAAGAGTGGAGGCTGGGATTCCTTTCAATTCCAATTCCCCCAAAGATTTCAGTGAAGGATTGCAGCAAGTAAAATATAAGGAGGAGATAAGGAGCTCTCTTATTAAACCAAGTCAGAATTTCCCCCCATCTGTGGTACACATTCAAAGCGGTATCATGCCACTTTAAACAGTCTTCGCTTCCCCCAATGAATCCTGGGAACTGTAGTTTGTTGAGAGTGCTGAGAGTTGTCTGGATACCCTCTTTGCAGAGCTACAATTCCCAGAGTACCTTGGGAAGAGGAATTGGTTGTTAAACTACTCTGGGAACTGAAACCAATGGACAAGTCAGGTCGACTGATTTCAGCAGGCCTGCTCTGAAGAGGAATGTGTTTCACCCTAGACTTGTTTACGGAGTTTTAATTCCGGTTTCTTTATGGGGAGGTTATGTGATGTCGTGTCAAGCAATTATCTCAAGTGTTGGCTCGGTTGGTAGAGCATGAGATTCTTCATCTCCAGGTCATGGGTTTGATCCCCACATAGGGCAAAAGATTCCTGCATTGTCGAAGTTTGGATTAGATGACCCTCGCGGTCCCTTCCAACTCTACAATTCTGTGATTCTAATTGTTATACCACACTTTCCAGTGCATTTCCCCATCTCTTTCTTTACTGAAAAAGTCCAATTTTGCTGGATCTGTCTGTCTGTCCGTCTGTCCGTCTGTCTGTCTGTCTGTCCATCTGTCCATCTGTCTACAGCGGTACCTAGGTTACATATGCTTCAGGTTACAGACTCCACTAACCCAGAAATAGTACCTCGGGTTAAGAACTTTGCTTCAGGATGAGAACAGAAATTGTGCTCTGGCGGTGCGGCGGCAGTGGGAGGCCCCATTAGCCAAAGTGGTGCTTCAGGTTACGAACAGTTTCAGGTTAAGAACGGACCTCTGGAACGAATTAAGTTCTTAACCTGAGGTACCACTCTATTTGTCTGTCTGTCTGTCTGTCTGTCTGTCTGTCTGTCTGTCTGTCTGGTTTTGGATGCTCCTGTATATATTCCAACAGGTAGACCCAATGCTCCTTCACTAACCAGTTTCTATCTGCGCTCCCCAGCCCCCAAATATGTGCAAGGCAATCCAACATTGTGCACATGGACCTGGCCCAAGAAATTCAGCATCCTTATTAGCTACTTAAATTATTCCGTAGCCTTATCAAAATTATTGAAGAATAAAACTCCACTCCCTTCCTGCTGCGTGGTGACAAGGCCCATTCTGCCAGAGCAGCTCTGAAGCAAGCGCCTTCTGTGTGCGGATTAAACGCCTCAGCAGCACAAGGCTCTCGAGAGCGCTTCATTGTTTGGCACGCACTTGCATGGAATATAAATGATTGTTTAATTACACACTGTAGCCTCATCATCGGCTAACAGACGGGCGTGTGGCAGATAGGGTTTAGTTTAAATCTGCCCTTATTTATGAAAATGCCTTGGAAAAGGGGAAGTGGCCTGATTGGCTGATGCAGGGACTGTGCTATGTGAGATCACAAATCCTCCTGGATTAGAATATAGACACACACACACACAACTCTAGGAGCCAGAATCACAATAGACTGACCGAGATTGTTTTAGAATGGTGAATTTGGGCCAGTTCAACACAGGTTCCCAGCAACAAGAGCAGCTGTGTGCCTCCCTTAGCCAAGCACACACTGCAAAATCATGTGTGGAAACCTTTGTCTGACCAATGCTGTGTCTGTTTCCATGTTTGTGGCAGCGGAGAGGGTGAGGGGAAAACTGAGAAGGCAAAAATGGCTGCTTGCTGTCTTGCTAAAACAGCTTGGCAGATGGTAATCTGGACCTGTACAAGGTGTGATTCTCCAAAGCTTGCCGCTATTGTGTGGCTGTCCATCAAGCCTCCTAGCTTTGCTGCCTGTCTCAGTACTGAACAAACAGGGTGTGTGAGAGAGAGGAGAAGAAGGGTTGTATCACGGTGGAAGAAAATCTGCTTGGCATGTAGAAGGTCCCAGGTTCAATCTATGGCACCTCCAGTTAGGGCTGGAAAAGACCCCCGTCTGAATCCCTGGAAAGCCACTGCCAGTCAGTGTAGACTGGGGGTGGGGAACCTAAGGCCTGGGGGCCAAATGCAGCCCTTCAAATCTCTATATCTGACCTGTCTGAGACACTCGCTAGTCCATGCCACCTGTCCAGCCAAGCCTCCTATAGACTCAGCTTTCATACCCTCCAACATTTCTGCAATGAAAACAGGGACATTCTATTCTATGCCCTCCAATATTTCTCCAATGAAAATAGGGACGTCCTATTCCATACCCGTCAATATTTTTCTGATGAAATTTGAGACGGGGAAATTTGAGACCTCACGGCGGGGTGAGCTCCCGTTGCTTGGTCCCAGCTCCTGCCAACCTAGCAGTTCGAAAGCACATCAAAGTGCAAGTAGATAAATAGGTACAGCTCCGGCGGGAAGGTAAACGGTGTTTCCGTGTGCTGCTCTGGTTTGCCAGAAGTGGCTTAGTCATGCTGGCCACATGACCCGGAAGCTGTACGCCAGCTCCCTCGGCCAATAAAGCAAGATGAGCGCCGCAACCCCAGAGTCGGCCACGACTGGACCTAATGGTCAGGGGTCCCTTTACCTTTACCCGTCAATATTTTTCTGATGAAATTTGAGACATCCCCTCCAACGTTTCTCCAATCAAAATAGGGACATCCTAAGGAAAAGCGGGATATTCTGGGATCAAATCAGAAACTGGGACGGCTTCTGCAAATCCAGAACTGTCTCTGGAAAATGGGGACAGCTGGAGCATCTGAGATTTGCACCCCTTTTGACTGTATTTGCCTGGCTGGAATGACACTGGCTCTTCTTTTCCTGATAGGAAGACAGAGAGGGGTATGTGAATGTGTATAGAAACTAGCTGACTGTGCCAAGGTGAAATTGTAGACAATACTGCTCTAGATGGACTAATGAACCAATTCAGTATAAGGCAGCTTCCTAAGGCCACATTCGCTCTAAACCACTAAAATCTCTATGATACCACTTTAAACAGGCATGTCTTCCCCCAAAGAATTCTGGGAGATTTAGTTTGTTAAGAGTGTGAAGAGTTGTTAAAAAGGTAAAGGTACCCCTCACTGTTAGGTCCAGGTCCAGTCGCGGATGCCTCTGGGGTTGCGGCGCTCATCTCGCTCTATAGGCTGAGGGAGCCAGCGTTTGTCCGCAGACAGCTTCCAGGTCATGTGGCCAGCATGACTAAGCTGCTTCTGGCAAACCAGAGCAGCACATGGAAACACCGTTTACCTTCCTGCCGGAGTGGTACCTTTTTATCTACTTGCACTTTGACGTGCTTTCAAACTGCTACGTTGGCAGGAGCAGGGACTGAGCAACGGGAGCTCACCCCGTCGTGGGGATTCGAACCGCCGACCTTCTGATCGGCAGGCCCGTGTCCCTGTGAAGAGTTGTTAGGAGATCCCTATTTCCCTCAGAGAGCTACAGTTCCCAGAGTGGTTTAACAATCAGTCCCTCTTCACCGGAAATTCTGAGAATTGTGGCTCAGTGAGTGGAATAGGGGTTGCATAACAACTCTCAGCACCCTTAACAAATTGCAGCTCCCAGAATTCTTTGGTGCGGAGAGCCATGCCTGTTTAAATATATCATATCACTGTAACTATATGGTGTGAATATGACCTATGATCACTGAGTTTATGTGATAGCTTGATCAGAGGTTTTGAAAAGTCTGAGGTGTGTGTGAGAGAGAAAGAGGGAGAGGGAGATAGGAGCACTGAACTTATACTGAGTCTTTAAACAGAGGTCTTCCATCTCCAGGCATAATGCCCATTAGAGTTTCAACCTTGGTAGTAGCCCGTCTCCAACTTCATCAAGACCTCTGTTATAATTTGAGCTGACCTTCATTATTGGGAGAGAAGGACTCAACAGCTTCCAGAGCAATAAAGGGACTTTTAACACCCTTTTCTTTTTTGACCTCACCGCAGCATAACCCATTCATCCATTCTATGGGATACGTATAATAGCCCCATTTCTAATCTTAAAAAGGAGATTGGTATCTCTGAATCTGACTTTGGCTTTTATTTTTAAAGTGATACTTGAGGGTAGCTGAAATTTGTCAGTTTGCAACCTTGGAAACGAGAGAACTCTGCCTTATCTATAGAACAGAGAGATAAGAAGACCAACTTCTACTGGTGAGGACATGCAGGTTTAGGACTTTTGCAAACCTTTTCCTTCCTCCTTTTCCTTCTTCTTAAGAAGAATCCTGTGATACTTGAAAGTTTACTCAAACATCTCTTCCCTCCCAAAATACTAGTGTACAAAATTGGATCCAGAGAGCCAAACCATTAATACTAATACATCAAATTATGGTGCAAGTTCAAATGTGTCAGGATTTGTTTTGGTTCAGGCCATGAAAGAATTGGTATGGTTAGCTGAGTTGAAAAGTTATTGTCCTGCCATAGAAATAAATAATTTTTATTTTTAAAAAAGCATTATAATATTGAACTACATTACAACTGCTGCTACAATTAGGAACTGCATCAAAACATTGCAATGTGGAGTGCTCCTTTCAGGGTGCCAACCAACCGGCCACACCCAGGATACTCTATCCCATTTCCCCTTCCTTCCTGTTTTCCATTCCTCCAATAGCCATCCAGCATTCCATGCCCTCTGAGCATGCTCAGTCCTCACTGGGTGCCATGACCCTGGAGTCAGCTGATACCAACAGTTTCTTCTGGACACATGACCATTAAAAAGCTGGGCAAAGCTCCACAACTTCCACATATCATGATTCCTAGGCTAAAATAAGTCCTTCTCTCAGTGGCTGTCCTGAATTAAGTTTGAACCAAACTGGCCACTGGGTTTCTAGAAGTTTTCAGTCTTTACTCCACTGTCATTTTCCTGACTCATTCAGACATAACGGACCCCCCCCCCTGCAATTATCTGTAATGTTATCAGAAGTAATAATAATAAGAATGAAACACTTTTATTCTTAGGTTTTCTGGTCTCATTTTAGTTCCACGTTTGGTTGATGCTTCAGATTTCTCCTCCTCCTTAGCCTTAATGGTTCTATTCTTTGAAAATATCACCTGATGCAATGCCTGGTGGCAGTATTAGCAAGGAGCACAAATTGCCAGTAGTCCCATTATTTGCTTGCCATGACTTAGTTTTTTAGTGTCCCCAGAAGAATACATTCCGCTCATTTTGGCCTGGAACTGCCACTTCCCAAGATGAAGGACATGCGTCAGAATCACCTCCCTGCAGTAAGAAATGCTATGTGGGTCTCAAGTCAAAGATCTGATAGCACAGGAGAGAGCAACACAAAATAATGATTGACCTTCCTCATCCCTCCAGAGATCTGAGTCTCGCAACCATGGCCGGGGTTCACTGGTGTGGTCAAAAACTGGCCCTAGCCACACCGTGGAGGAAAATGCACTCTATTTGCCCTCACAGTTATGCAGCCATGTGGTCGTTATGCTGCTTGGCTGGATCAATTTTCAGCCTCTGCTGTAGTGTGGGGAAAATTACTCTGCTCATCCCATAGTGAAGAATTAGTCTGGCCACTCGACAAATTAATCAGGTGACCATTTCTTGTAGCCTGCAGTGCATGCAGCTCACAAATGAGTTTTGACACTGTGAACTGGAACACAGGAAGCTGCCTTATACAGAGTCCAATCATTACTCCATCTAGCTTGGCGTTTGTACATTGACTGCCAGCATGTTCAGACAGAGGTCTTTCCTGGTCCTGGATTCCCCAAATCTAATTCCCAGGATTCTTTGGGGGGGGGGGAGCCATGACTGTTAAAGTGCTACAAGAGTGTTTTAAAATTGACGGTGTGGATCTGATCATTGACAGGAAGCCTACAACGGAGCAAGTCAAGTCAGAAGTTGCAGCACCATGGAGAGCTCCAAGGAAGAAACTTGTTCCAATCAAGTCCGCAACAGGACTGAAGCTTTTTAATGCTTCACCCCTCCAAGGCTCCAGTGCTTCTTGAGGAGTGGAAAGCCCAGCACACCACCTCATATTAGATAACACCATCCCAGCTCATTGCCTGTACTGGAGGGCTGACGGGGATGTGTAGGAATCTCTGGTGCAGAGGGGAACAATTTCTCAAGATGTTTAGGCTACAAAGATCATGATTCAGGGATAGTTGGCTCAAGTACCCCTCAATCTGATGAGTAAAGCCAGAGTTTAGGCCTGGTTGTGATGCTTGGGCCTGGACCAGCTTCTAGCCCCTCTTCATCTAGTGCCATAGGTCCAATGTATCTGGCTGTACATCCACACCCACCTTGCGTCTGAATAGCAGCCTAGTCTGCTGCTCGGACACAGTCCTGACATAGGAACTGGTGAAGTGGGATACCATTGAATTGCCTGTAGTATATCAGTGTCTCCCAAACTTGGGTTTCCAGCTGTTGTTGGACTACAACTCCCATCATCCGTAACTAGAAGGACCAGTGGTCAGGGATGATGGGAATTGTAGTTTTTTTAAAAAAACCAGCTAGAGACCCAAGTTTGGGACACACTGCTGTATACCATAAGTTAACCTGGTGCCCTGTAGAAGTTTTGGACTACAACTTCCATTGTCCATCACCATTGGCCAAACTCTGGGACTGATGGGAGTTGTAGTCCAAAACACCTGGAAAGCACTAGATTGGAGAAGGCTGCCAAGCATTATGTAAGAACTGCAAAAAAAAAAAAAAAAGACAGAGCTGTGGGCTGGTTCACACACGATAGATGTCCAACATGGAAGATGTACCCATGCAGGAAATCCCTGGAAACTGGTATTTAGATTGTAAAGTGTAATAATCCTGCACATGAATATCCCACTGTGCATACTCATAGTAAGGAACACAGCTGTACAAACATCACACATGACTTTTCCAAATATTAATAATGAAATGACAGTCCTGTCCCGTCCCCCCCGCAACTCCAATCTGCTCTGGACATCCTTGAAATCTTTGCCTCTGTGTAAAAGGATGCAATGAAATATATGTTGGCAGAGGAAGGGCTGTTAGCTTAAAAAACCCCCCAAACAAACCTGGAATTAACAGTCATCTCAGCATAACTTGCACTATCTTTGGTCAATGACAAATTATGCTTCAGCATCTTACATCTTTGGACCAAAGATCCTTCTGCCTTCTGTTCCTGAAAGGTAGCATTGATGCGGTTGCTATGATTTACTGGCTGTGCAGAGGATCCAGCACTGTGTGAGATGCGCCCCCCCCCTTTGTGTGTCTGTCTGTCTAGCAACAGCAAAGAAGAACAAACAGCATTTGAAGTTTTTCCTTCTGACTGTTTCTGTGACAGTAAAATGCTGAAGAACTGCCAAGGAATGCAACTGGGGAATCACCATTTCCCTTCAAATATTTTAACAGCTGCATGACAGGCAGAAATCCAACAAACATAGCTTCTCCATCCTGGCTTCTCTTAGCTGCATGGAAAAATCTGTACCTGTGTAATTTCTGCCTGTCCCACAGGTGTTAGAGTCGCAAAGTCTCTGTCAGGGGTTGGGGAAAAGGTGGCAGCATTACTGCTTGGCTATTCATACTTGTTTTACGCAATTTGACTTATTGATTGTCTGCAAGGAACCTTCCTGTGATCTAGGTTTTGTGACGCAGAACCAAGATCAGATCAGTCAGATTTGCCTGGGCAAGTGCATCTTCCATTTCCTGTGAGTCAGTTCATAGCTCACATTCCATGTGGAAGCCAGAGAGATGGTGAGTGTTTTATATCCATTTACATGGAAAGGGGTCACAGTGAAATCCAGAATAATTGGGGTTGGGTGAGGAGAAGAAGAAAAGATTTATCATGCATCTCACCCCAAGAATAAAACAGGATATAATTAATTGAGAAAAAGGAGTTGTATGAGTGCAACTTCTGTACTTTCTTGTCAATTACTATCAATTTGCATATAGTCCACCCTGGAGTTTGACAACAGAAGTCAGTTTTGATCTAACTTAAGGTAGTAACAAAGGGCAGTAACACTGGGTACTTAAAGGACTCAGTGCACTGGTCTATATGTTACAGATATCTCTGGGCAGATTAAGGTGGTGAGTGGCTGGGACCTCACTAGTGCTGTGTTTTGCAGTGCTCTCAGCTGCAAACTAAACTAAACTAAACTAAACTAAACTAAACTAAACTAAACTAAACTAAACTAAACTAAACTAAACTAAACTACCATGTGGTGCTTTAGTGAGAATGAAATGTAGGCAGCAGAAGCACATGCACCACCACAACTGAGCTCAAACAGCCTCAGATTTGGATTTCCCACAGTATTAGAGTGACCACTTCAGCATCACCTAATATGATTTGCAGAAAAATTGCATTTGATAATTAATATAGAGAGATGCAAATGAATAACTAATTACTATACAGTCGCACAAGGAGAAGGGGACGACAGAGGACGAGATGGCTGGACAGTGTTCTCGAAGCTACAAACATGAGTTTGACCAAACTGCGGGAGGCAGTGGAAGACAGGAGTGCCTGGCATGCTCTGGTCCATGGGGTCACGAAGAGTCGGACACGACTAAACAACTAAACAACAACATACAGTCGTACCTTGGAAGTCGAATGGAATCTATTCTGGAGGTCCGTTCGACTTCCAAAACGTTCAGAAAACAAAGCGTGGCTTCGGATTGGCTGCAGGAAACTTCTGCAGCCAATGGGAAAACACGAAAGCCACGCCAGACGTTTGTCTTCTGATAATCATTCAAAAACCAGAACTCTCACTTCCAGGTTTTGATTGTTTGGGAGCCGGTTTGTTTGGGATCGGGTGACCTATGTGCCTGCTTAGTCTCCTGTTTGGTTTTGGTGCTTTTGATGGGCTGTCTCAAGCCCACTGCTGCTCTTAATTCTTTGGGTTCTTTCTCTTTAGATTTGGACTGGGAGGTCCTTTACACAAAGCAAGACACTTGGACACCCTAAACAGCATGTTTATGTGGAAGTAAGTCCCACAATGTTCCAAGGGGCTTATTCTTTTGTCAAGATGTCCGGTAACAGTTGGCGGGGTGGCAGCACTCACATGATCCTTCTATCCCTTTCCACTTCCCCCTCTACCTCCTGGTAAGTAGCAGCAGTATGGGTGGCAGGTCAACCAACTAACACAGGCAACAGGAGTCAATCAACCAACATAGGCAACAGGAGGTCAACCTGCCCTGCCAACTGCTGCAGCCAATGAATCAGGAAGTCCCCTGGTTAGGATCTTGTTTTTGTCATACACTTACTTAGTGGTCCTAAGGAAGCCATCACTTCTCAACCTTATCCCACTCAATTGCAATATGGGGACAGCAATACCCAGTGACTTTACAGGCTTGTTATAAGGCAGAGGTGGGGGATCTGTGGCTCTCCAGATGTTGATGGACTCTAACTCCCCCATCAGCCCCAGTCAGCATGGCCACTGGTCAAGGATGGTGGGAGTTATAGTCCAGCAACCACCCAAAAGCTAAAGGTTCCCCACTCCTGTTAAAAGGTCACAACAAGGTTATTTACATGAAGCGTTCTAAACACTTGAAAACACAAATGCTAAATATTATTATAACTTTATTTCCACCCCAGCCGGTTATCTCTGCACATTGAATAACATGCACCAAATCCAGAACTCTACTCATGTTTACTATGGGGACTGGAATATCTGAAGGCTTATGAAGGCTAACACCTGCCACACAGTCCATGAAGAAAATTGCAGAGCTATGGATGCCTAACAGTATACAAGACTGCAGCTTAAATCATTTCGCTGAGTCATTCAGCATTTCACCGAATTCTTTTCTTTGTTGAGCAAGGCTTCTTCCTCTTCTTTTCTTTTCACACAAACACATGAAGGGTTCAAAGCAGCTTAACTCTGAGACCCAGATGATTCAACACGAGGTACACATCCACAGGGTACTTTACATGCACACTTCATTTGCCACTTAACTGCATGCCTCCCCAGTTTACGCGTAGGGAACCTGAGCTGCACTGCCTTGCCTCTCGAAGGACAACCTCTCCATGGTTGAGCATGGCAAAGAGGGTTAATTTATACATTACAGATCTCCAGAAGGAAGGTAATTCTCTGTAGAGAATCATAGGAAATGCACAGGTCGCTTGTAAGGTATGACATGCCTCCACGTGAATTTTTATTGTATGAAGAGGCCTTGAGATGATGCAACGCCTATATCCCATGCAACAGTCTGCATGTGAGTTTCTGCTAAATCTAAAATACAATAAGAAGCACCCTAACAAAGCTCATTGCTAGGCTTACTTCACTGGGGCTGACTTCCAAGGGTTTCAGCTGAGCAGCCTGTTCCTATGCAAAGCTAGGTGTGCTTAAGCACATTAATTTTGACAGGCTTAGTCACGCTCAGCTATGCTTAGGATTGGTCCGATTGTTGCTTGAATCCAACATCCTTCTTTTATCTCCGTGTTCATGTAAAAATGAGGAACTCCTAATTGATTTGAACGTCTGATGTTTGCTGTTCCCGCCTACCACCATTCTGGCTGTTGATATTGGTCTGGTTATTAAAAAAAAAAAATCCCAGCCAGCTATACTCCTTCTCTCACACAAGGCACTTTTATTTTGAATGGCCTATTTTTGAAATCATCATGGCAATCAGAGGTTGTGTAGTGATTAATCTCCAAAACTTGCTTGCTCTGTTTTTAGTTGGGGGTTAGAATAACTAGCTGGGCGAGTCTGGTCTAGGCTCATTTGGCCACTACCTTGCTGAAGTGAAACAACATGCCCAGCACCAGGAGTTGACCAGGTTGGCCATCAGTTGAAGGCCCCAGCAGCTCAGAAGAGCCCCTCACCAGCCTGACCTAGGTGTGTCACCTTACTGTCCCCCTAGCCAGGCCTCTGGGAGACTGTTATATATTTATTACATCAAGTTTAAGGTTTTTAAAAGTAAAAAAACCCAACAACAACAACCAGAACAATAATAGTTACAAATAAAGCAAACAAAACAAACTAGTGTTCTGTGAGTTGTGGGAGGGTGAAGAATGCCCTCAGACTTAGTTATATGCAATAAATTTGTAACACAGGACACAAAATTTATCTGCTTCCAGACCATTTCTTTCAGCCTTTACTTTAAAGGTAGGATTTGCCATCAGAGCAGTTTGCCACATTTCCTTATACCACAGACTCAGCAAGTTGGAGTGTGACTGATTCCAGAATCTGGTAGTTATTACTCTAGCTGCCACAACAAGGAAAAGCATTAACTCTTTAAAAAGAATATTTTGAGAATTGTCAAAAATAGGCAACAATGCCAATTGAGGGCTCATTATATATATTTTGGCCAGTTATTTGGTTCGTTTCATTAAAAATCTACAACAAGAATGTGAATGTTTCTTTGCATGGCCACCACATATGGAAACATGTACCCGTTTCACCGCAATTTCTCCTGGGAGACTGTATTAGCACTGGGCAGATAGCAATGTCGCTTTCAAATGGAAGCCAGATGGCCTCCACTTGCAGCAGCTGCTTTGGAGCGATGGTGTGTGCAGCGGTGTTGAGGGTGGGCACCCCCTGAAGTCTGGCACTATGCCTTGGACTGACAGTTGCTGGGGAATTTCAGGTGGAGAGGGTGCCATTGTGCTCAAATCCTCCTAATGGCCTTCCCATGGGCATCTGGTTGGCCGCTATAAGAGCAGAGTGTGGAACAAGATGGACCAATGGCCCAATCCAGCAGGCTCTTCGTATGTCCTTGTGTTCATCCAGTACCTCAGGCAACAACACACAGCCAGTTGCCTTGCCTGTGATGCAGTGATGTCATCAGGCTGCGCCAAGAAGCTGCAGCTTACCAGAAGCCCATATGGAGCAGCTTGGGGGAGAGGGGCTCTCAGCAGCAAGGAAGCGAGGAATGATAAGCTATAATTGTGGGGTCTGAACTACAGAGCTTCGGGCCTGTGAGAGCCTAGGAGAGAAATAGCATGGATAAAGTTCACTGGGGCTGTAATTCTCAACATACGTGCTCACAGGACATAATGGGACTTACTGCTGAGTAAACATGTCTAGGTTTGTGCTGTGAGTGGCTCATGTTTACTTCTAATGCCTATTGTAAGGAATGAAACAGGATAATGCCACATATGCCTCCCTTTGCTTTTTGGGGCACTGGATCTCATTGCTTAACCCTAGAACTCTGCGTCAGTTTTGTGTGGCGCCCAGGGGCGTCAACTTACTCCCCACATTGGCAATCTTCACCCTTGCCTGTCTCAGGCCCCTCCTGGCTCCCAGGTGGGGGCTGGGGCACACGGAAGGCACCTGGTGTTGGCAGGGGATGTCGGCCCCCTCAATATTGGGGGGCTCCAGCCCCCTGATTCAAAATATTGAGTGGGTTGATCTATAATGATCTATAATGAACTAAAAAAGATATTTAAGTATACCTTCCCTAAGAAACCAGAGGCCTTTCTTCTGGGTATTGTCGACCAGAAGGTGTTAAAGAAGGACAGAACTTTTTTTATGTATGCAACAACAGCAGCAAGAATACTCATCGCAAAATATTGGAAGACACAAGACTTGCCCACACTGGAAGAATGGCAAACGCAACTGATAGACTATATGGAGCTGGCCGAGATGACTGGCAGAATTCGAGACCTGGGAAAAGAGGAGGTGGAAGAGGACTGGAAGAAGTTTAAAGACTATTTACAAAAATTTTATAAATTGTATGAATGTTAAGAAAGTGCATGAAAGGAAGGATTATGGCATCAGTAGCCTAGATGAGAAATGTATGAGAATAAGTTGAAATATAGACGAGATTTGAAGTAAAGTTATGCCTAAACTAAGCAGATAAATATTTGATGGAAACATTTAAAATTAGAGGCATAACATATCAGAACTAGAATATAAGATCTGAAAGAAGGTAACAAATTGCTGAACATAACTTCTTAATGGAGAACGCAGGAAAGGGAAACGTGAGGAAGTCCAGATGGTTATGGAAAAAGTGTATGAAAAATTGTGATTTTTTCTTTTCTCTTTTTTATATATAGTTGTAAGTTATGTTTTTTGTGTTTGATATATGTTTGGTTATTTTCTTTTCTCAAAAAATGCAATAAAAATATTTTTTTAAAAACAACAACAAAATATTGAGTGGGTTGGAGGCCCAAGCACCCCTTATACCTGGCACCGGTGGTGGCATTCCACAGATGGCATCATGATAAGCGGAAGCGAATTATCCACCTCGCCTTGTGTTTTTGACAATGCCAGCTTCCAGGTTTTGATTAAGTGATCAGTTACATAATCCAGTTATATCCATCTTGAATCCCCATTAAACTAGCCGTTGACAGGATCCACCTCCACTCTCTCACCTCAGTGAAAATGCGAAGTCGGTATCTTTCTATCTATCTCACTCTTCTTTTTTTATAAAATAGCACAGGCAGGAACTGTTCTGGAGTATTGTGGGTCCTTCTCCCCACTGCTAGACCTCCTCCAAGTGCCAGGAAGCCCTCGATGTTAAGGAAATATCATACACGTTGCAAAATTTTGTCAGGTTTTTGTTTTTTTTAAGGTAAGAAACACTCTTGTTTTGCAAATTGGAAATAGAACACCAAATATTGCACCCAACTTAAACGCATTCTTTCCGCCTTTTTAAGAACAGCTTCTTTGAAACGGAGCTGATTGTTTGTGCAAAATGTCCAACTCAAATGAATCAGCACTGGGTGAATCAGCAGCGGGTGACAAACAGTGCTTGTTGTTCTTTGCTGCTGTCCTGCACAACCTGTTTTACACACGTCGTAGGACAAATGTGGGTTTGCAACAAGCATATATTTTAAAAGGGGCTGTAGCCAGTCCTGGCCCTCCTCCTGACA
Source organism: Podarcis muralis (assembly GCF_964188315.1). Lineage (NCBI taxonomy): Eukaryota > Metazoa > Chordata > Lepidosauria > Squamata > Lacertidae > Podarcis > Podarcis muralis. The sequence continues at coordinate 55,125,072 of NC_135664.1, read as the reverse complement.
ACTTTACCTGCACAACCCCAATTGTTTTTAAACAGATTTGTTGTATTCAAATCTCAAAGTCTAAGGTGAAGTGTAATGCTTGAAAAGACCCTTGCTTGTACTCAGCTAATAGCCAGGGGCTGTATGTGCTAAAGTTTTGACTTCTCAATCTTGTTTAAATTATGAAAGTAGAAGAAATGGTTGCAATTCTTCCTTTTGTTATTTTGCATCATTTGCTTTGGTTTTGCTAGTCATGCATGTAGACACTAAAGCCCCCCCCCCCCCCGCAACCACTGGAAATTTTATTCAGTCATCACTCTGCTTCTAAGATTTTGGCAGGTGTTGCTTGCAGCCATAAGGATTAGAAACATGCTTTTTGATGAAAAGTGGCAGGTTATCAGAAAGATGAATTCTGTGTCCAATACCACACCAGGCACCACAGGATAATAAAGCCTTGCTATGCGTTATAATAATGCTTTTTTTCAAAACAGGCTCTGCCTCTTAGGCAAATACTGAGGTAGCAACAGCATTGAATTTCTATAGGATAAGAGCCGCAGGAAAACTGGTCCATGATAAGGAACCTAGGAAAAGTCTCTGCTGCTACTCTTTTCTCTTTCCCTGACTGCTTGCGAGGGGAACAATCCATCACAGGTCAGATATTGACAAGGAAAGACTGGCTGGAGACAAAGCAGTGTATTCTGGAGGATCAAGAAGTTGCTAGACGAAGTCATCCCAAAATCCCAGTAAGCTTTTCAACCAGGTAACTGTCATTTCTAAGAAGTGAGCTTCCAGGTGACCTAAGAGCTGAGCTACCAGGTGAGACCCATGGTGATGTATTAAAACAAATCGTGCAGCAGGAAATTGAACTAATAAGCTAGCTGAAAAGACATGGAGACTGAAATGATTTTCATAACCTGGATAAGGCACACAGGGTTCAAGGAACTCAGCATGCCAGCAAAAAAGTGGAGGTTTTGCAAAGAAAGGACGTCAGTCTCTACCTAGATATAGTGCTGGTAATGGCAGATCATAGAGGCAAGGGAAAGAGCAGGGTCCTACTTTGTTCTCAGAAGCAAACCTTTAGATTGGCTGACATTTAGTGTTGCCCATTTAACACTATCACAGGGTCTGGACTCTGTGGCATCTCCAGATGTTATTGGACTCCAACTCTCATCAGCTTCATGCTGGATGGCCAATGGTCAAGGATGATGGGAGTTGTAGTCCAACGTCATCTGGAGGGCCACAGGCTTCCCATCTCTGATCCAAAGAGTCATGGCCAAGGGCAGTGGACGCCTGCACATCAAACGAGCATTTGGGATGGAGTGCAACAGGGCAGCTTCACAGCTGGTTTTGTCACATGGTCACTATTGCCACATGGATATAATACGGTAAGCAACAACACCCAAGCAGCCACTATTTTCCAAAGCAGTGTTTTCTGTAGCATGTAGAAAAAGGAGATGGGGGAGGAGATAAGGGAGAAAGCAAGATGGGAACCTATTCACCCATGTGGATTCTTCCACTTTGAAGCAGTTTAGCCGTCATAATTTAGCCATTCATAGTGATGCAACCATGCACCCCTAATATTTGTTAGTTGTTTTCATTGATATGTTGGACTAGGTGGGCTGGGCTAGATGGACTAGGTCTTTGGTCTCATCCATCAGGGCTCTCCTTATGTTCTTATGAAATATGTTTGTGCTCTTATGGATAATGTTGCTTTATTTAAGAAGAGTCATAGCTAAGGGACAGTGCATATGCTACACATGCAGAATACAGTGGTGCCCTGCAAGACGAATGCCTCACAAGACGAAAAACTCGCTAGACAAAAGGGTTTTCCGTTTTTTGAGTCGTTCCGCAAGACGAATTTCCCTATGGGCTTGCTTCGCAAGACGAAACGTCTTGCGAGTTCTTGCGAGTTTGTTTCCTTTTTCTTAAAGCCGCTAAGCCACTAAGCCGTTAATAGCCGCTAAGCCGCTAAGCCGTTAATAGCCGCTAAGCTGCTAATAGCCGTGCTTCGCAAGATGAAAAAACCGCAAGACAAAGAGACTCGCGGAACGGATTAATTTCGTCTTGCGAGGCACCACTGTACCCCAAATTCAATCCATGGAATTGCTAGTCTAAAGGATCAGCTAGTGCAGGCTTCCTCAACCTCGGCCCTGCAGATGTTTTTGGCCTACAACTCCCATGATCCCTAGCTAGCAGGACCAGTGATCAGGGATGATGGGAACTGTAGTCTCAAAACATCTTGGAGGGCCGAGGTTGAGGAAGCCTGAGCTACTGGGTGATGGGCCAGATCAGGAAATGCTTTGACTCAGACAAAGCCCACTTGGCTGGATTTCATTTGTTCTCTTCTATTGGCACAGCACATTTTTTAGGAAAGGGATTTCGTAGGAGAAAGACTTCTCCGGTGCAAATGCTCCTATAAATAGAGAAAGCCTGTGAGATTCGTGAAGCGTTGCTGGATGCAGCTTTGACCTCACCTTGGGGCATGTCACTCTGGTAGCGGGTGGCTAATGGCAAAAGCCTACAGACAACAGGTATGAGCATAAAAGCTTTTAGGGGGTTGCCGGAGACAAAAGGTCAGCAAAAGCAGAGTTTTGGGAGAAGTGAAATGGTGTCATAAAACTGCAGAGCAGAGAAATGACGCAAGGCAATAATGTACTCTGTCCCTTGTGAATTGAAATGCATAATGCTGCCGGGGAGCCAGTGTGTGCATTTGTGTTCCTGCTCCCTTTTGTCAGCAGATGACAATGGTTGCAGAAGGAGCTTAACTTGTGGGGGGAAGGGCATGGAAGAAAATGACAAGGGCTGGGTGGGAAAGAAGCTGGACCTCTCGGAAGGCCTTTCTGGGCACTCATTTCCTTCCAAGGAAACTGTACAGGTGTTGCAAACCTGCCCTTCACATGTTGTTGTACTACAGCTCCCATCACCCCGACCATTAGGCATGCTGGCTGGGCCTGATGGGAGTGGGACCCCAGCAGTATCATGAAGGCATCACGTCAGCATCACCCTGGCATTATAGCAGCAAGGTTTCTGGAGAATCAAATACGCAAGTTTGTTTTTGTGCAGCACTGATTGGAGGGAACCAGTGACATCATAAACACATCCTCCCTGTGGGTAATTTCTCCACCTTTTAGAATTGCTTGTTAAAAACTGAAGGGAACCCATGCACATTTAATAAAATAAATAATGAAGGCAGAACTGGGAGAGATCCCTTTGTCTGAAGGCCTGGAGAGACACTGCCATTCAAGCAGTGGACAGCACTGAGGTAGATGGACCAATGGGTCAATTCGAAATAAGGCCACTTCCTGTGCACCTACCGTATTTTTCACTCTATAAGACGCTTCAGACCATAAGATGCACCTAGTTTTTGGAGGAGGAAAACAAGAAGAAAAAAATTCTGAATCCCAGAAGCCAGAACAGCAAGAGGGATCACTGCACAGTTCCTGGGATAGCCACGCAAAGCCTCTTCAGGGCAGGAGTGTTCTTCCCGCTGCCCTGAAGAGGCTTCATGTTGCTATCCCAGAAGCCAGAATAGCAAGAGGGATCGCTGCACAGCGAAAGCAATGATCCCTCTTGCTGTTCTAGCTTCTGGGATAGCTGTGCAGCCTGCATTCGCTCCATAAGACGCACACACATTTCCCCTTACTTTTTAGGAGGGAAAAAGTGAGTCTTATAGAGTGAAATCCCCGAATCCCCACGGCGGGGTGCGCTCCCGTCGTTCGGTCCCAGCGCCTGACAACCTAGCAGTTCGAAAGCACCCTTGGGTGCAAGTAGATAAATAGGGACCACTTACTAGCGGGAAGGTAAACGGCGTTCTGTGTGCTGCGCTGGCTCACCAGCTGCAGCTTGTCACGCTGGCCACATGACCCGGAAGTGTCTGCGGACAGCGCTGGCCTATAGAGTGAGATGAGCGCACAACCCTAGAGTCTGTCAAGACTGGCCCGTACGGGCAGGGGTACCTTTACCTTTACCTTTATAGAGTGAAAAATACGGTATACTATAAGGCTTACAAAGAGTTGCTCCTGGCCTGTTGTGTCCATGTTAAACAAGTGTGAAGCGTGCGCTGTAAAAGCAAAAGAAGAATGCAAAACATCAATGGGAACCAATTGAGGGACCTGTCCACTTACTGCCCAAGGCTGTAATTTGAATGAAAGAGGAAAGATTACTTGGACAATTATTTTCAAACCTCATTGCAAACACAGTTTTGAGTTACAATACACAATGCATCCTAAAGCGCTGTTTCCTCACCATGGGATTCTAGATGTGAGAGTACAAGATAATAGTCCACAAATGATTCATTTTGACAAATCCCTTGATGTAATCAGATTCAACATTCAATTCAAATCCTTGTTATGCTGAGTAATAGGAGCTGGCAGGAAAAGGGGAAAAAACACCGGTGATAAAGAGCTGTATTTCTTAAATAGCACAGGGATCCCTCAGGCAGACCTTTCAACTCTGCAGCTTTGAGAAATAGGCCACTAATAAGGTTGCCAACTGACCAGAAAATCCCCCAGCCCTGCCTAGTCTGCTCTTCTGCTTGGTGTGCAGAAATCAGCAAGTGACTCTTCCCACAGCATGGAGTTAAGCATGATCACCTACCAGTGCTTGAAGATCAGGCTGCTATTAAAAGCACAGCTACAGTGGTTGGCTACAAAGTTGGCACTCCTCTATGCCAATATTAAGGTTTATCTACCACACTTTCTTACTGCATAGTGTATGTATATACATATAGGTATAGGTGTGTGTGTGTGTGTGTGCACATACACAGAGGGAGGAAAAAGTAAACCAGTATTATCTAAGCTGGTTCAAAATGTTTATTTCTTTTCTGAAGTTTCCCATATCAAGATTGCTACCAAATTTAGGTAAAATGAGTTTCACAAGAGCTTGGTCTATTAGGACAAGACAAAGTATTTTCTGAGATTTGGGCTACTTCAGATGAAGATGAGCAGAATAGATTTCTCAAAGCCTGACCAATAAGCAGTTAATATATAATTTTCACACGCACTGAAGTTAAAGGTGACATACACAGAGGACTCACAAGGGACGCGGGTGGCGCTGTGGGTAAAACCTCAGCGCCTAGGACTTGCCGAACGTATGGTCGGCGGTTCGAATCCCTGCGGCGGGGTGCGTTCCTGCTGCTCGGTCCCAGCGCCTGCCAACCTAGCAGTTCGTAAGCACCCCCGGGTGCAAGTAGATAAATAGGGACCGCTTACCAGCGGGAAGGTAAACGGCGTTTCCGTGTGCGGCTCTGGCTTGCCAGAGTAGCTTTGTCACGCTGGCCACGTGTCCCGGAAGTGTCTGCGGACAGCGCTGGCTCCCAGCCTCTAGAGTGAGATGAGCGCACAACCCTAGAGTCTGTCAAGACTGGCCAGTACGGGCAGGGGTACCTTTACCTTTACCTTACACAGAGGACTCACCATATTTTTTTTCACCCCCTCATTGCAGTTGGGAGTGAAGGAGGAGGCTTAATTGAGAGCTTCCTGGAATAGGTGGCTTTGCGAAGGGACTTGACGAAAGAGGGCATAAGCTCACCATAATGTAGGTCTGCAAATTTCTCAAATCAAGGTATTCAGAGGCCCTGAGCACTGGCTGTCTGGAAAATCCCAGAGGATTGATGGCTTGCCTGGCTAGTGGTGTCCTCACATTGCTCAGCTTGATAGGGTGACTGGATGTAATATAGTCTCCTGTACATTCAACACTCGCATGGAAGAAGAGGGAACATTGCAAGGAGAGGCTGCCATTGGGGACTGGCATCCATTGCGACTGGTGGGGCAGAAGACAGTGAGACCAAGACTACATAGGTGCAGCCAGAGCCAATGACAGGCAGAGGCACCCACTGAAGAAAGCAGGCAGGTGGGGGCTGGTCAAAGATAGACTGAGGTTGGTGGGGCAGTGCCCTATTTGCCCTTCTGCACCAGCCTCCACCGCATGCAGAGAAGGAGCTAAATTGCACCTGCTGAACTATCCTCCACCAGGGCCAGGGCCTTTTCAGTGATGGCTCCGACCTGGTGGAATGCTCTGTCCCATGAGACTAGGGCCCTACAGGATTTAACCTCCTTTCGCTGGGCCTGTAACAGAGAGATATTCCGTCTGGCCTTCAATTTGAATTCATCCAGATCTTTTATCCCCCTTCCTTCCCTCCCCTCCTCTTTTTATGAAAATCACCCGCTCTGAGACCCCACAGCTAATTCTCTCCTGGCCTCCTCGCTGGCCCAAGTAGGACTAATTCAGCCAGCCAGCCCTGGTGACTATCTAATGCTTATTAGATGGATTTCCCCCAAATTGATTTCTGAACTTTGAATTTTATTGTTATTCATGCTTTTATACTGTATTTTATGCTGCTTTTACAATTAAGTGTTTTAAATTTGTTGTTAGCCACCCTAAGCCCAGTTTTCTGAACCAGGAAGGACGGGGTATACATTAAAAATTATTATTATTATTATTATTATTATTATTATTATTATTATTATTATCATCCCCACAATTACTAAAAGCCACCGCTGGACTCTGTTGCTATCTAGTCATGCTATAGGTTTGAACACATTGGGGCTGGATTCATTGAATCTGTTCTGCTAGTACCCACAAGCTGCTTGGACGGTCAGGAGGACCCCCCAGAACAGTGTGGAGGACGAGAGAGGAGATTGTTTTGTCAGGTGAGCAGAAATCCTTGTGCTAGATGAAACCATCTCCTTCGCACTATGCTGAATTCCACCCCTTAAATCCATTGTTCCAGTGTCAGCAACAGACTTCCAGTCAAGATGGTGACAGGGCAGGCAGCTAGCTCTGAAGCTCTGTAGAAACGCAATTTTAATTGAGTTTTAATTTCTTTTAAAACTTACATTTTTGGTGTCAGCAACACAACTGTTCCATACCAAATATCCATGCAAGGCTACTTAACTTAATTGGGAAAGAGCTCTATAAAAGAAGGTTCTGGGGTCTACCTAAAACTACATTCAGAATGGCCAGTCAGTTGTCTGCGGCTGAAAGAGAGTGAAATATATTACGTTCCAAACAAGACATAGCAGCAAGTCTGTTAATGTGACCAGTCATCTGTAGCAATGCCATATGTCAAAACCAACCCTGAGGGGTGCTCCTGGAGGATTGTCACGAGAGGCAAATAAACTGAATGCAAGGAAAACATTGGCTTTTGTGCCTGTTCATTTGTTTGATATAGGGCTGGCAGCAGTCTGATCTGTCCAAGAATACCCTGGATGCTGGTAACCCTGTCCCTGTTTAAGTCTTCCTCAAACGGTCAACATAGCAAGTTCACCTCTGATTAAAGAGGCTTCAAATCATTGGCTTTTTCTGGCCTCTGCAGAAAGAGCCAGGAAATCAACTGAACAAAATTCATCAATTTTTCAGAAGCTGTCTGCTTTGAGATTTGAAGTCAATTTGGCTATGATCAGCTCACATGTGTGTTTGTTTGTTTGTGTGTGTGTGTGTCTTATTGCACCAATCCAAAAACAAAGCAGCCTCTATGTGATCTGGAAGCCACCAAAGCCTAGAGATGGCAGCTGTTGTCAGATGTTGAACATTTTAACATTCGTTCTGAAAACGTTGGCTTGAGTGCTGAAGGAATTATCCATTCTAATTCACAGGCAGTCCGAAGATTGGGATCTCTTTTTCTGGTAGGGAATCTTTGCTTTTCAAAGCTGAGCTGAGGACTGAGTCCTACAAAAACAAACCCTTCCTAAGCAGGAAGCAAGGGGCAGAAGAGAGGATCACACACAAAACCCTCCTCACATTGAATGAAGGTGCCAAGGGGGGCACAGAGCTGTGCAGTTTGCTCCCAGCTCACCGCAGCATGAGGTGCTGCCCACTGTCATAGCTACTCTAAGAATGTAAGAAGATCCTGCTGGATCAGGCCAGTGACCCATCTTACAGTGGGCAACTAGATGCCTATGGGAAGCCCATAAGCAGGGCATGAGGGCAAGGGTGCTCTCCTTTCCTCTGATTTCCAGCAGTTGGTATTCAGAAGCATTACTTCCTCCAACCATTGAGGTAGAGCATAGTCACCATGGCTAATAGCCATTGACAGCCTTCTTCTCCGTGAATTTGTCTAATCCTCTTTTAAAGACATTTAGGTCAGTGGCCATCACCACTTCCCGTGGTAGCAAGTTAACTGTATGGAGGATTTTCCTGTCCTGAATCTTCCAACATTCGCCTACATTGAATGCCCATGATTTCTAGTGTTACAAGCCTCTCTCTCTCTCTCTCTCTCTCTCTCTCTCTCTCTCTCTCTCTCTCTCTCCACTTTCTCCATGTCATGCATCCTTTTATAAACTCCTATCACGTTGCCTCTTGCACACCTTTTCTCTAAGCTAAAAAATCTCAGCTGCTGCAAGCTTTCCTCATAGGAGAGTTGCTTCGTAGGAGAGTTACTCCAAATAAAATTCAGATATATGCAAGGAGAGCTCTTTCACGAAAGGACATATCCTGACCAAGGGGACACACCCAGCAGATGGAGGAACGCCACCTCTGTACGTGAGTGGAACTCCTTCCAACATCCATTGGATGTGTGCACATGGAGACAGCATGGTGGTTTGCCCCAACAGCAGTGAGCAGGGGTAAGCCACATAGAGCTCAATAACCCAGTCCCTCTGGCCCCTCTACATCCTTTTGGTAACATGGAAGGGTCCATGTGATGTTGTTGTTGGCTTCTGTCTATCTCCAGAGACAACGGAGTGCGCCTCCGGGGGTGAAGGCAGGCCGCCACATTGGGAGCACCCTAGTCTCCTCCCTGGGGCACAAACCATGTGAACACACCCAGGATTGGTGCTTGGAGAGAGCTGCCTAATGGTAGGGTTGCCAAGCTCTAGTCTCCATGTAGGCTTCAGTCAACTGCATTTCATGCGGTCAGATCCCCCCACAATGGATGCAGGGGTTTGTTGGGATGGAGAGAAGAAGGCTATGCATCTTGGCTTCTCCCACCGCCCACAACCTCTTAATGCCATCCTTTCCAAAATCAACAGTCGCCTTGCATTTGTTCGTTTTAGTTACCCTAAAGGGGAAGGTTAATGCACCTGTGTTATCCGTGGGGCAGTCTTTTGGGAGGGGGATAAGGAGGAGTGGGAGGGATTTGATGGGCCTAGAACACCTTTACTAACAGTAGGGATTGTAGGGTGCCCCAAACAACCTTCCAAACGCCTGCCTCTGTCCCCGACGCAAGACAGCTAATGAGGTTATGTCAACTGCATTTCATGCGGTCAGATCCCCCCACAATGGATGCAGGGGTTTGTTGGGATGGAGAGAAGAAGGCTATGCATCTTGGCTTCTCCCACCACCCACAACCTCTTAATGCCATCCTTTCCAAAATCAACAGTCGCCTTGCATTTGTTCGTTTTAGTTACCCTAAAGGGGAAGGTTAATGCACCTGTGTTATCCGTGGGGCAGTCTTTTGGGAGGGGGATAAGGAGGAGTGGGAGGGATTTGATGGGCCTAGAACACCTTTACTAACAGTAGGGATTGTAGGGTGCCCCAAACAACCTTCCAAACGCCTGCCTCTGTCCCCGACGCAAGACAGCTAATGAGGTTATGTCAACTGCATTTCATGCGGTCAGATCCCCCCACAATGGATGCAGGGGTTTGTTGGGATGGAGAGAAGAAGGCTATGCATCTTGGCTTCTCCCACCACCCACAACCTCTTAATGCCATCCTTTCCAAAATCAACAGTCGCCTTGCATTTGTTCGTTTTAGTTACCCTAAAGGGGAAGGTTAATGCACCTGTGTTATCCGTGGGGCAGTCTTTTGGGAGGGGGATAAGGAGGAGTGGGAGGGATTTGATGGGCCTAGAACACCTTTACTAACAGTAGGGATTGTAGGGTGCCCCAAACAACCTTCCAAACGCCTGCCTCTGTCTCCGACGCAAGACAGCTAATGAGGTTATGTATACGATTCCTGATGATGTGTCTATCATCACCATTAGTTTCACATTATGCTAATTCTCTAAATGGCTGTCTGCATTCTAATAGGCCTTCATTTCCAGTGCTACAAGGGACACCAAGCAATGGATAGCCCCATCAAGATGAAGAGCCAATTCTGGTCAAAGACAAATGCTTGAAGCGGAGAATTCTGCTTCAGTGCATTTAAACCTTCAACATGAGCTATGACCTGCAGATGGAGGTCTCAGAAAATGTGCAGAGAGAGGTTGGGAAACTGAGGCTACTTCTAGAGGTATTCATGGGGGTAGGTTTTCATTAGCATGAAGCTCAAGGGGTATGCATGTTTGTGTGGATGCACACACAAGCGCAAGTCTTGCTTCTGCTCTTTGTCTTGTGTGTGTGGAATCAATCCTCTTTCCTTGGCTAATTTCTCCAAATGGTATCTCTGGGACTTTGCCATTGAGTAACTGCAATGTCTCAACTTCTGCTACGGGTCTGTGGTCCACATGAGACATAGCAAAATCACTGAATGGCCATTACATTCTTTGCTGCTCTTAGCCCAACTTTCGTGCTGTATTAAAATCCCCGCTCCTTGAATTTGATAAGCTCACTTAACAACTCAGTTCATTTTGTAGAATTGACATTGTTGTCATTCTTTGCCATCCCACCACTCCCTGTGTTTATTATCTGCAATGATTTTCTATTTTCTTCCAGATGGCTGGCAAGGATATTGAATAGCGCTGGGTCAAGAATTGATGTCTGCGCAACATTTCCATTTAATGATAATTTCCCTGTTAACAGTTACGTTTGGGAACCTACCATTTACCCAATTTCTAATTCATTTGACTTGTGTTCTTATTGATTTTTGTGTAGTGCTAGCCCCCCCCATCACAAGTTCTAAATCAAATACATCACTGAAGTCTTAAACATATTATGTAGTTGGCACAATGGTCCAACTCCCCCATTACAGAGCAACCTATGTAACTCTCACTAAGGGGAAACTCTCCCAATTCTTACTTCCTGGCTCATCTTGGGTTGTTGAAATGTACCAATGGCCCATCTCTCTGCATATGGAAGTGCTGTAGCTCAGTGGTAGAGAATCTGCTTCGCATGCAAAAGGTCCCAGGTTCAATCCCCAGCATCTCTAGGTAGGGTTGGGAGTGACTCCTACCTGAAACTCTGGAGAAGTGGTGTCAGTCAGTGCAGACAATGGTATAAGGCCACTTCCTGCATTCCTATGTGTTGGACCTGCTATGTCTCAAATATCAAAACTCTGACCCTAGAGGTGTGGCCAGGCCCACAAGGTCATGCCTGATTAGAGGATCCACTTTCCCCATCAAGCCCCTGGTCTGATTCCAGAGTTTACTTCCTATAAACATTTCTCTTTTGACATGAGGGACTGTGATGATACTTGCGAATTGTAGATTGTTAAGTACTATTGTTTGTTTGTTCTTGAGGGACGCGGGTGGCACTGTGGGTAAAAGCCTCAGCGCCTAGGGCTTGCCGATCGAAAGGTCGGCGGTTCGAATCCCCGTGGCGGGGTGAGCTCCCGTTGCTCGGTCCCAGCGCCTGCCAACCTAGCAGTTCGAAAGCACCCCCGGGTGCAAGTAGATAAATAGGGACCGCTTACTGGCGGGAAGGTAAACGGCGTTTCTGTGTGCTGCGCTGGCTCGCCAGATGCAGCTTTGTCACGCTGGCCACGTGACCCGGAAGTGTCTCCGGACAGCACTGGCCCCTGGCCTCTTAAGTGAGATGGGCGCACAACCCCAGAGTCTGTCAAGACTGGCCCGTACGGGCAGGGGTACCTTTACCTTTACCTTAAGTACTATTGTTTAATTGCACACTGAACTGGAGAATGCCTGTGTATGTATTGCTGAAGGTTTAACACTGGAAAATTCAATTGGGCTATACTGAAGCCCCCTCTGAGCTCTAACAGGTTGATAGTTAACTGTTGGTGTTCTCTGCCAGCTCTCATGTGGTGTTTAACTTTAAATCATGTGAGCGTATTCCATTGCAAATCTCCATCTTGCCTTTGAGTCTTTCTCTGGAAGCGGAAGAAAACAAAGGATGTGATATGGATGCCTGTCCAGGAGCAAATAGCCTTAATCTGGAAGGCAGGCTATGGGAGAGACAGAGCTTTGATTTTTTTGCTCTGATCGTAATTATGTTACATATTTAAGAAGAAGAACCTATGCTTGAATATGCATATGTTTTCCACAACTTTCTGGATGTATCATTGATTGTTTTGTACCTGTTGTGTGAGACTAAGTTCTGGTTAGTAAAGCTTTGAATCACAATTATGGGTCTGGTCAATTTCTATTTCCAAAAGGAGTCAGTTTTTCATGCAACCAATTGCTTCAAGCGGCACAATATTAATAGCTGCAATAGAGATGTCTCAGTTTTTGCCTGGTTTAGCATTATTTTTAAAATCATTATTTGACCCCTGAGCTTTGGGCTCTAGAGTTAGAATGAACTGAGAGGTGGTGGAAATAAAAGTCGGTGTCAGAGGCTAATGACAGCTCTGCAACAGGCAGGCAATTTCCAGGGCTGCCTTTCAAACTAAGGGGCTGCATAGTTTATGAAGATCTCTGGGTGAGATCAGGCCCCACATTTCTTTATTTAAATTTCATAGGAGAATCATAAAATTGTAGAGATGGAAGGGACCCTGAGGATCATCTAGTCCAACCCCCTGCAATGCAAGAATATGCAGCTGCCCCATAGGGGATCAAACCTGCAACCTTGGCATCAGCAGCCCCACGCACACACTCACAGCAGTGCTTCCAAAGCAAGTTGCACAAATCAGCAGTAAAGAAGGCAGAGTCTGAGCAAATAGTTTACAAAGCACAAAGAGGACAAGAGTGATTAAGCTGCGAAATAGTTCTGATGGCCTGTTTGCTGCCCCATTTGTACGAATAAATGCTCAGGTTAGCAGTCTGCTCATGCAAGCAAGGAAACATGCTCAAGGAACCAGAGGAGAGCATTACTTCCAGAAATGCAGTGGCAGCATCCACGATCAAGGTGGAAGTTCCTGCTTGTGGGTGTATGCTGAGACTCATCTGATATCTCTCTCAGGACTGTGTCTGCTCATATATATATATATATATATATATAGAGAGAGAGAGAGAGAGAGAGAGAGAGAGAGAGAGAGAGAGGTGCATAATCCAGATTCTGTACAAAGAATCAGTCACAGCTGAATATTGTGGCTTGAGCATTATTCAATTTGAGCCAATTTGCATAATCCAGTCCACTTCCCCCCCTTCTATTTTATGCCATTTATTCTGTTCTTTTCCTACTTGTCAGGGCGGGTAAGAAACTATACAAAGCACCAAAGCCCTATCTCCAACTCCAAGCACGAGAAATTTTGCACAGTCGTGCCTGCGGAGCCTGAGATTTTGCCAGGCATTGCCCACACATTTTCAAGCATATCTTGGCAACCGCAGGAGCCGGAAGCCTGCTTATAAAATTATTATTAAGAATAGAAGCTTAGATTCTCACGAAGCTGGATTCTGCTACCAGGGCCACATCCTGACTGCTCATGGGGTCAGGACAAGCAGGAAATGTTGCTTGCTCAAGTGCACAGCTTGCATGAGCAACTTTTCGTACTGATGAGGGGAAAGTTTGAATTGGAAGAGTTCAGAACTTCCCTCATTTAAAAAGCCTCAACCCCACCCCCACCCCCTGCAAATTGGGTCTAGATCCCTTTGCATTTAGGGTAAGTTCACTGCGAAATTAACTCCTATTTAGGGAATGGGCTAATCTGCCAATTTCATTTTCTCACCCCCACAGCCTTAAATTCATTTCCATAGCAGTTTGCAATTTGTTTAAAAAAAAATTAATGGAAACTTATTATTTATCTTCATGAAATTCATCAGTGTGACTTTATCCTTGTTTGTATGCAATTTTGCCCAATGTGCAAATGTACTGCATCTTTATATGTTTACTCTGTTATATGCGTCCTTGTACACATTGTTTGGCTGGATAACAGAATTGCAAAATTCAGAGAAGTGCAAATTTTGAAATCTTTGCTTACACTCTCTTTGTTTAATAAAGTGCAGATTAGCTAGGTTTGCCTTTAACTGCAAACTGAATAAAAATTCTCCACCATCCCTACCCCTAGTACTACCTACCCATTCTTCTAAACTAGAAACCAGACCTTTCCTAATCTGGAAATTAAAGGTGCATTATTACCTTCTGGTCCGTATAGTAAAAGGTCCGTATAGTAAAAGCTATGGTTTTCCCTGTAGTGATGTATGGAAGTGAGAGCTGGACCATAAAGAAGGCTGATCGCCAAAGAATTGATGCTTTTGAATTATGGTGTTGGAGGAGACTATTGAGAGTCCCATGGACTGCAAGAAGATCAAACCTCTCCATTCTTAAGGAAATCAGCCCTGAGTGCTCAGTGGAAGGACAGATCCTGAAGTTGAGGCTCCAGTACTTTGGCCACTTCATGAGAAGAGAAGACTCCCTGGAAAAGACCCTGATGTTGGGAAAGATGGAGGGCACAAGGAGAAGGGGACGACAGAGGACGAGATGGTTGGACAGTGTTCTCGAAGCTACAAACATGAGTTTGACCAAACTGCGGGAGGCAGTGGAAGACAGGAGTGCCTGGCGTGCTCTGGTCCATGGGGTCACGAAGAGTCGGACACGACTAAACAACAACAATTACCTTCTGGGGAGAATGGGATTTGTAGTTTCCTCTGGCTTCTAATTCAGTTCAGGAGGGAGAAGGAACAACAGATCCCATGCTCCCCAGCATGAAATGACAGTAAGAACTATCATGTCCCCAGTGTGCCCTCTCTGCCACCATTTACTGACACCCCCCCCCCTTGTCTCAAGGGTAAGAGTTTTGAGCTTGGGAAAGAAGAACTGGTGGACGGGACATTCATCCTCTTTTCTCCCTAATTCTCCTTATGAATACTTTAAAAAGACTTCACAGGGTTTTTCTGAGCACTCACAAGGAAAGCTTGCAAAAACTGAGATAAGCTAAGGAGAGTTCACGCCTCATTAGCTATTTATGCAAATGAAGTGTCAAAACTGCCCAATCAGGACTGCAAGCTTTAATACAAGAATTAAAAAGGAAGCCGGTTATTCAAATTACTGCACTTTGGAGCAAGCTCCCTTTGGTTCTCCAAAAAGTTAATTTTGTTCAGACCAAGAAAACTTTGTGGATTCTATTCCCTGCCAAATGTTTCGGCAGAGGTACTAAGGCAGTGAAAAAGCACTACTGATAATTGTGAACAAGGTGCCGTGTGCATCTTTGGACTGGTGGGTTTAAAAATCTCATTGAGCAACTTAGGTTAGTTGGGGGGAAAGAATTATAGCACTGTCACTTTTACTTGTTTCTTGAAGACATCTCAGAGAAACACAGCACTCCCTGTTTCACAAGTTAAGAAAATAAAGATTAGCAATGAGGAGAAGATTGTTTGCTTTAAGACCGAGTCCCAATAAGAAACTGTCACCTTCAGTCAAGATCCTCAGAAAAAGGATGATTACTGCGGCACAGCAATATGTGATTAGTTGATTAAGCAGTAAAAAGCCAGACAGTTAATCGATTAAAAGATCTTTAT
Source organism: Podarcis muralis (assembly GCF_964188315.1). NCBI lineage: Eukaryota > Metazoa > Chordata > Lepidosauria > Squamata > Lacertidae > Podarcis > Podarcis muralis. Next base: position 55,109,648 of record NC_135664.1, on the reverse strand, counting down.
CTAGTCGCTGGCTGTTGTTTAAACATAAAAGTGCAGCTTAAATTTGGTCTTATTATAAAACTACTCAGAGCTACAAAGGAAGGATCACTTTCAACTTTCTTTCACGACATTCATGTTTTGAAGGCCTCGATTCTCACAATACCATTTTGAGGCACGCCAGCTTGTTTTACAACACCAAAAAATTAATGGCAGCCCCTTTTATTTAAAACACACAGACAACCCCCCCTCCTCAAAATGTCTCGTTTCAACCTAGTTCAGTTATAGATGATTTAGACTGCCACCCTATATGCTTACGTGAGACTGTGTTCCATTGAAACCAACCAACTTAAACCAGTTTTAAATAAGTTTGCCGTGGCTTTTCTTGAGTAGTCAAGGAAATGGTAGTTTTGTGAGGGTGCTAAACAGAAGTGCATCCTCTTCATAGCTGTCAACTTACAGATTTGAAAATAATGGACCAGCAGCCTCGAAAATAAGGGATCAGCAGCCAAAATAAGGGATTTTGCTACTGTAAAGAGTTACATACATTGGTAGGATTGACAATCCAGCATGAGGCGGTTGCGGTGCCACGGCGGCCACTGAAGCGCCACCCTTCTGCGTCCCTCCTCTTCCTCCTCCCTCAGGCCACCTCCTCAGCTGCCACCACCGCTGCCGCCTCCGGGCTCGCGGGCGGCGTGGGCGAGAGTCTCTCTCCCTCCCCCCCCCCTCGGGCGGAGAAGGGCTGATGGAACTCCTTGTGCCAGGACGACGGCGTCAGCGCACACTCTCTTGCACGGCGGAGGACCCCGAGCCGCTGCTTCCCTCCCGAGCATGAAACCCGGGTAATTTAAGGGACATCATCAATAAGGGACAGCAGTGGGACACGGCGCTGGGATAAGGGAGTTTCCCGCCAAATAAGGGACGGTTGACAGCTATGATACTCTTCCTTAAAGGATTTTTTAAAAAACAACAACAAATCCATTGCAACATAATGTCAACATGCCCTTGTTTAAATCTAAAGCCTTCATCTCTAAGTCACAACCCAACCCACCCATCTGTCACCTTGACAAATATACTGAGTAGAATCCAGTGTATGGCATGCCCAACTGGATTCTATCTGAAGCCCAAGATAGCAATTTGCTACAGCCCTGATTTAACTAAGGATGAGCCAGGGCCAGCTTAACCTGGATCTAGGACCCAAACTGAATTTGGGTGTTGAATTTGGGTCTTAAACATGTGGCCAGGAGCAGAAGAGGGGGAGAGAAGGAGACACACAGAGGCTTGACTGGTAGCACTTTAAGTAACTTGTAGTAGATTGAAAAAGGACTCTGAATCCCAGTTGTTTAGCAATACTATCAAGATAAAGCTTTATTTGTTTTCCAAATCAGACTGCTGGCAGGAAGGAAACTTACGAGTGTTCACTACCAAAACCAGCACAATCGCTTTTGTGACTTTTGTGATTTGTCCCCACAAAACACCCCATCACAGTTTCTTCCTATCTATTCGAAGGGCCTTTGCTGCACGATACCAAATGTAACAATTCACTGATAAATGTATCTATGTACTGGCTCACTGGGAAAACTTCAGAAATTCATATAGACATGTGAGCTCAGCTACTCAGCAGCCCCTCTGCCTGAGTGATAATTCCTGGCATCCTGATACCTGAGTGCCAGACAGGTAGCCATTCCAGAAATAACAAAGCCAGATGAAGACAAAAGGGTGTGATTAACTTGGCTGGGAAACAGGGAAATGGAAATATCTCTTTTGTTACACTTGATGGGTGTTTGGTGGAGGGCAAGGAGAACCATGGGGCAGGGTCCAGGATGCTCAGATTACTGACACCAGACCTCCCCTTTCATGATGCAACTGTGATGTATTAGTGATGTAGTTTGGGAGGGGGTGTAACATGGGGATTAGCAGTCAAAAAGTTTGGGGGCTCTTTTGTTCGGGGCTTCCATCTTGTTCCACCTTGGGAGTCCTGTTGCGACAGTCTTCAATAAAGACCAAGCCTACTGGTTGCTGTTTTGCTCTGGTATTCCTGGCTGGTGTCCTTGTTAACAAGAGGAAAATAAGGTGTGGATTTGGGGTGTACTGGGCTTAGTCCTGTTCCTTAATTCTGACATGCCCGCACCCTTACCCCAAACACTATATTTCAACTGCCTGTGGTTGATGGATCTTGTAAACAACAACCACAACATGGATAGCACAGGCTTGAAGTCTACCTAGCCCTTCTTCAGATGACCTTGTCAGGATTACTGACATAATGCAAGTGAATCGAGCCCTTAGGAAAAGTGCTATATAAATTCAGGAACTGCTTGTGGTACCAGATTTTTAACAAGTTGCTGCTGATTGGCATTAATGCAATGGCAGAACTGGGACACAGTCCCCCCGGTACTTTGAAAGGAAGCAGCTCCTACAAAATGGAGATGTGGAGAAGCAAAATGGCATTTCATGGCAACCTCTTTCCCCCTTACCTCCCATGAGGAAGAGAAGTCCTGCCACATACTGCATAAGGCCTCGATCCCAGCAGCAGCCCAGCACCCCGATAATCCATCCGAAGAGGATGATGGCCACAGCCATGCCCATGAAGCCTGCTGTCATTCTGCGCAAGTCTGCAACACGAAAAAGAGACATATTGTTAATAGCGCTCATGGTTTGTTTCATTGCTGTTAAGGGAACTACAGATCCCAGTCTCACTCTGAGCAGCTGCAAAATCTGTTCTTTTCAAGTTAGGCAGAGCTCTTTTGCAGACAGGAAGGGGGGGGGAATGAGGAGGGTACAGCGAAGTGGGAGGAGGGACGGACGGGAACAAACAAAGCGAGAGCCACTTACATGGCTTCTCTCCCGCTTTGCGCAGGTCTCACTTTGCTTGCCCATCTCTCCTCCCGCCTCGCTGTAAAGCAAGCAAAGCACCTGTCCCGGTGTCTCCTCCTCCTCTTTTACAGCGAGGTGGGAGGAGCAAGCAAAGTGAGAGCTGCGCAAAGCGGGAGAGAAGCCATGTAAGCGGCTCTCGCTTTGCTTGCTTTAAAGCAAGAAAAGCGAGAGCCGCTTACATGGTCCGTGCAGAACTTTTTTTCTTTCTTTCTCCCTCTAAAAACGAAGTGCGTCTTATGGTCAGGAGCGTCTTATGGAGCGAAAAATACGGTATTTCTTATTTAGCACCACAGAGAAAAGTTGATTACTTCCGCAAAAGAAAACCATTTGAGAGAGATAACTGACCGCATGAAAATGACTTTATCACTATCATTGCTTGCTCATATACCCCAAGTCTTCGAGCAGTGAAAATTCCAGGAGTGTAGAATGTACACATTTGGAATGGAGGATACTTGAAACTGGCTGGAACTTTGCGATATATGATTTACTCACATGTTGAGCATAGGTTTTGCCTCTTAAAGCCACTCCAACACATACTGCTTCCCTGTCAGATTTTTAGGGTGGAATGATGGCGCCTTCAGATTGTTGCAGGGAGCTCTCTGTGTCTGATGCCTTCAGTCCCACCCTAAGAAGCTAAAGGCTTGTACTTGTGGTTGCTGCTTCCAGACAGACCTCACTTGCCCCCTGTCATGTATGTGTGTGTGTGTGTGTGTGTGTTTGTGTGTGTGTGTGTATTAGGGAGAATGAGTAATTTCCACCTATTGTATTTAAACAAATCTCTAAGTAGTTTACAATATAAGTTGCAGCATCTTGAATGAAAGGCATATGCCATAAACAACAACACCCCCCCCCCCAATAATTTCAAAATCCTATAAAATGCAACGAACAACTAAACAATAAACAACTAAGCCGAGACCTCGGGGCATAGGGCGGTATATAAAATAAATAAATAAAAATAAAATAATAAATAAACAGAGCATTTTTCTTAACACCAAAATAAAACACCACACATAAAAATCTCCTACCAAATCACAAGGGAAATGCCACATTGTAAAATATAGGTAAAGGGACCCCTGACCATTAGGTCCAGTCGTGGCCGACTCTGGGGTTGCGGCGATCATCTCGCATTATTGGCCGAAAAATATAGTAAGCAGCTAAACAAAATGACCTCTGAACAACAGGAAATAAAATACATGACAGCTGAAAAGCAACTAAAATGTATAAAAGCCAGTTTTTAAAATAATAATAATAATAATAATAATAATAATAATAATAATAATAATTTGATTGACAATTGCTCAAAAGAAAAACCAAGTCTTCTTGTAAGACTTCTTGGATCATCTCAGCTCCTAGTGACACACATCATCTGGCTATTATAGACTATCCATCTTTCGACAGGTCTTAAGGGGTATTTATTGCTCCATTTACAGAAAGATTGGGGGTGGGGGTGGCAAGTAACATATTGCCTCCCTATGCCAAATGCTTTATTTATGAGCATTCATTTTAAATAAACAAATTAATGATCAGACATGCCAGAAAGAGAATCTTTCTGTTTGTTGCCATTTCCTGGCCTGTGGGCAGTGCTTGCAAATGGCAGTGGTGTGAAAGAGGGGATGTGAGCTGGTTGTCTGAATTGCTCTTAGTTGTCGGATGCAATCTGGCCAGCCTTCCTCCCATGTCATAACAGCCCGCTCAGAAATGTCAGCACTGAGGATGAGTCTATTCAAAGCAATTCCTCCAATGGGAAATGAATGTGTATGTACAGCAGCACAGCGCTGAATCAGCACCCTACAGCTATTTAGGAAGAAGGAGGTCAGACTAGAAAAGAAGTGTGCCTTCTCTGCTAACATGGCATCGCAGGACTTGGAGAAATCCCGCGGGTCTCTCAGCCGAGAAGTCCCAATACAGTTTAATCAGCACTTCCTCTTTCCAGCTGAACACAGCAGTTCGAGTGGTGACTGGGGCAAGGAAAACAAGGAGACGCCCCATCAGGATGCAGAGTTAGAGCAGCTCCCCTTAGCTGTTTGAAGGTCTCTCCTCCATCACTAACTTGTGGCTTCTGCTCCCCTCATAATTTAATCCAGGGTTTCCCAGACATCTGAGTCCCTTGGCTCCTTGATGAGCTGTTGCCATAGACTCCAGACCAAATGAAATAAAGTCAAGAAATAACACCTGCCTCCTGCCTGGCATTCCTAGGGAATTCTAAGAACCAAAACATCGGTGCAGTTTTGAAATCAGTGCTTAAAATCAGTGCAGTTTTGAAAAGTCCAGTCCTCCATCTTAATTCAAAATGGCATCGAGTTGTATCCAACCATAGATGTAAACCTTGATCTCACAAAGCATTGTGTAGAATGTGGTTATGGTATCTTGAGAGTTGTCCAAATGCATAGCTAGTCTTCTACCCACTTTGGAGCTCCTCAGGGGCAGCTTCCCACATTGGTGCATCAGAAGAGCACATCCTCTATAAGCAGATGTATCCCAGCGTATCCAGATTACAAATCAGATACTTGCCAATGTGAGAGAGCACTCTGCCTGAGGACAAGTGGGAGCTGGAAATCCTTGCCAACCTACTATAAATAATCTCATTCAGCCCCATTCAGCTAGTGGGTACATTTGGAAGTATGAGTGAGCATGGTAGGCACCAGCCACAAAATGGTTGCCAGGGTGAGCCTGTTCCCTAACACAAAATGGCCACCATGTGTGCATGGCATAATACATCATGGCTGCCATAGGGTGTGGCATAATGGCTTCTGAGTCTAAAAGAGTAGAAAAAGGGATAAGGCCATAAAATTGCTTGGGCACCTCCCAAACAGGAACTGAGCTGGAGGAGCAAACAGTCTTTTATGCATTGAAGATTTTTGAGGAGATGCTTACTGAGACCATTCCTGGTCACTGTCAGAGGTATTGGTGGGCACACTGGCCCCCAAGGGTCAGCCATGAGCTAGTGATTGATCCGTAGATCTCAATTCACATTCTTCCCTCACTCCGCCCTACATCTATATCCACTTAAATCTCTCTGGTTGTCCAGAAACAGCCCAAGACATTTTGCTGCCTGAGGCAAAGGCCAAGATTGCACCTTCCTCACCATATGATGTACAGAAGCAGACTGGACTAGCAGATGGGTCTTACTTTGGCACAGCTGATGGGATGGCATCCTCTATTATACCTGAGGCTAGCCAGGGGTGACAGAGGGCGGACACTCTGTCTTCCAACATCTTGCTGCCACTGCCAGCCCCCTCAGGATTTGCCTCCAAGGCAGCCACCTCCCTCTGCCTAATGGTAGGGCCTGCACTGTGGAGCTGCCTTTAATCAAGGGAAGGTTCGGCAAGCCTGTGTGAGCAAATATTCTCTTATCTCCCTCCTACCAGAACATTATGCTGCATCAACCTCAAAATAATCATATAGAGCTTTAGGAACAGCTATTTTTGATGAATGGGCTGTTAAGGAACAAGCTAGAGATTGAAGGATGAGATCTCTGCGTTATCAGCCCCTCAGGTCTCTGCTCAGGCCTCCTGCAGACTCTGGCATTAAACACTTTAATTTAGGCATTTCCAAAGGTACATTCTTATTTTAATTTGTGTGTGCGTGTGAAGACCATTTAATACAGGGCCGGTTGCCAGTGGGAGTACAAGAAAAGAAGGGCCAGCATAGAAATATATCAACTACAGCAAGGAAGTGATCTTTCTCACAAAGATCTTTTTTATTATTATTTTCAAGTTTACTCTTCTATTAACATTTAAATTGAAAGCCCCTGCTTCCAAGCTCCACGCACAAAATCTGCATTTAAATCGATGCCATTTAAAAGTGAGAAGAAATGTATAGCAATGTGAAAAGCATCTCCATTTGCTTTGTCCTACAGATGATTGAATGTATTTTTCTTCAAAAAGAGAGAGTGATGAAATTAGAAGTGTATTAAAATTGACATGGAAAAGAGAAGAGCGACACAGGAAATTACACAATTGTCAAGAGTTTTAAGCTGCAGTCCTGTTCACGTTAACTAGGGTTGCCATGTGTCCAGACATATTCAGAATACTGTAGCTGGATGCAGTGTCCTGGTGGAAATCGGCAAAATATCTGGGGAAATCTGGACGTACAGCAAGCTGTGTTGGCAGTGTCATTTTTGCCATTAAAAAAAAAAAAAAGCTCAAAAATGGCACTTTTTGAAATATGGCAACCCTACATGAACCAGGGAGTAAGGCTGCAATCCTAAACCTATGGGCTATTTTTTGAGCATTCATCCTGATTTGTTTGCAGGGAGATCAGATTACATCAGGTACACAACGACCATCAATCTGGGTTGTTGTTGTTGTTGTTGTTGTTTGCAGGTAGGCTAAATGATGTTGCATCAAAGCAAGGGTATCTCCCCTTTACTTTCCTTATTGCAGAAGAGTCCGGTATTTTGGGGAACTGCTGTGCAAGAACTTCTCATCAACTATAACTGTGCAACCTGAATTTTCCAATATGGACTGACTCCCATGCAAAAATAGCAACCATCTATGAACAGCCCTATCTCCCAGGTAAGTGAGGTAAGACAGCCTTAGGTCCACTGAACTCTATGGAACTTATGAGTTATGAGTAAACATGCATAGGATTGCACTATCTGGGGAGGCTATAAAGAAAGGAACATTATTCAGTAAACGGCAGTAAAAGATTGAAATCTTTGGCCTCTCTGTAGTTGCCCCAACTACAGAATGACCTTCCAAGGGAGATACATTTGGAACCTACTCTGTATTTTTCTTGGCGCCAGGTTAAGACTTTCTTTCTTTTCCCAGGCATTTTAGATTATGCTATTTTGAGCCGCTCGGATGGTTTCATTCCTCTTAACACAACTGCATTGTTGGTCTGGGTTTGCAATGTTTTTGTAATTTTAAACTTCTCGGTATACTGCTGCCCCGAAATCCATTTTGCGATGAAGGGTGATTTATACATTTTCAATCGATAAATCCATAAATCAAGAGAACGAGCCTTTGGCTTCAATATTTGGGCACTTTCCCTCTGGCCTGTGCCCGCGGCAATAAGCATTGTTCTTTGTTGAAAAAAACATTATTGCTTTATTGCTGTTGGGAAAGCGTCACAGCTCAACAGTAGCACTAATGCTTTACGTGCTGGAAATTATCTCCGGTTAAGTGGATAGTTGTTCTGACCTGGCAAAAAGCTGCTTCATATATAAAGGTAAAGGTAAAGGTACCCCTGCCCGTACGGGCCAGTCTTGACAGACTCTAGGGTTGTGCGCCCATCTCACTCAAGAGGCCGGGGGCCAGTGCTGTCTGGAGACACTTCCGGGTCACGTGGCCAGCGTGGCATCGCTGCTCTGGCGAGCCAGAGCCGCACACGGAAACGCCGTTTACCTTCCCGCTAGAAAGCGGTACCTATTTATCTACTTGCACCCGGGGGTGCTTTCGAACTGCTAGGTTGGCAGGTGCTGGGACCGAACGACGGGAGCGCACCCCGCCGCGGGGATTCGAACCACCGACCTTTCGATCGGCAAGGCCTAGGCGCTGAGGCTTTTACCCACAGCGCCACCCGCGTCCCTGCTTCATATATATCCCAGGTCAAAACTTTCTACACCTATTGTGAAGAACAAAGGGAAGCAATCCTAACCTCAAACGGAGGTGGCGGTGATAGGGAATGGCATACCCTCCAACATGACATTAGGGGAAACCGAGATGCCACCTTCTGTATGAGTCACATGACTTGCCTGAGACCGCCGTCTCCCAAAAGTGCTTTTTTGGGGCATGGTGCCCAGGAAACACACATTTTGGGACCCCATGTGAATTCGCAGCTCCCAAAAAAACTGGCTACCATGCTCTCATGAGGAAAAATGGGATGTGCTCCCCATTTTTCTGGGACCGTTCTGGGGTTTGGAATGGGCAGAGGTGTCCCTCTTCATGGCTCTGCTTGTGGTGGGCTCCACGCCATGGAAGCCTCTCTTGTGCCCACCAAAAGGCATAGGCTGTTGGGGAGCTGCTACTGATTGTGTTCCCACCAGTGGTAGCTGGTATACCCAAATGGTATACTTTGGGAGCAGAATATGGGAGGAGCAAGGCTGCCCAAAGATCTTAAATTGGCCCATTGATGGTTGGGTGGGCACATGCCAGGACCCTATGCTTTGCCAGCCTAGAGCTGGGGGGGGGGGGGATGAGCAGGGGAGAGAGACAGCATCTCTCCATCTTCTGATCTGGCAATAGCCATCCAGCCATTGGATGCGTTGATGACTCAGCCACTCAGATTCTTCCCAGGGCTGAGTGGCCCAGAATTCAGATTCCCTTGCCTGCTAGGTGCTGCCTACTATGAGCACAATCCTTTAGTTTATGAAGTAGCGGGGAGAGGGGACTTCCATACGTTGATACCAATATGGCAGGGTTGCCATATTTCAAGAAGTAAAAATCTGCAAACGTAAGTTGTTGACCTTTTCGGAGGGTAAATCACCCAAAACGTTGTTGAGCTTTGCTGGGCGAATTCCCAAACAAGAGTGATACTCAAACACACTCTTCCTTGTTCTGTTGGCAAAAACCTGGACATTTTGCCAATTTTTTGAAATCCCCACCTCCACCTCCACCCTGGACGCTAATTTCACTGTTGAAATCCCAGGCATGTCCAGGAAATTCCAGACGTATGGCAATCCTACAATATGGTTCCTACAAAGTATATATATGAAAAAACACAAATGCAGCAACATGCAAGAACCCATTTTGCAATACAAAAATAAAAATGGACAGAGAGTTCATCTGATGGATTTTTTAAAATGGACCTGGCCCTCACAAAACTTAGGCGGCATTGCTGGCACACACATACAAATCTCAAGAGCTTCTTTAACTCTCTTTTAGATAGCATCCCTAATGAATGATCATCCAGCCTCTTTTCTGATACTTGCAGCCTAATCAGGATTGAGGAAGACTCTGAGAGCTGAGATTTCAAATACACACAAACCCTAGTCTGCGTACACAGCTATACATTTAAAGCACACAACATCCGCCAAAGACTCCTGAGAACTGTAGTTTAAGGGTGCTGGGAACTGCAGCTCTGTGATGGGTAATCTACAGCTCCCAGGTTGCTTGGGAGAATTAATGTGCTTTAAATAGATGGTATGAACACATCCCTGTTCTCAGAAAACTCATGAGAAGGAGAAAGGTGTCTGTATTAACAGGCAAGACTTGTTTCTGGACTGAATTGTCCTCCATCTCATGTGCGTCCCCTGGCATTTGACACTTTCCTGCCTGCTTGACTGAACACCTGATCTGCCTGCCATTTCTCCACCAGTGACACAAACCTGCACACATCTATATTTTCATTCTGCCCCCCTCCTCACACCTGGCTTTAAAAAGAGAGAGAGAGAGAGAGAGAGAGAGAGAGAGAGAGAGAGAGAGAAGGTGAAATGGAGGAGTTTCTGACCACTTACGAAGGGGATCATTCCCAACTTATTTTCTTGGAACGCTTCAGCAGAATCCCCTGCTGGTTTTTGTTTTGGACAGCATAATTAAGTGACTCTGATGGGGGTGGGGAAAACCAACCACACAGGGTTAACCAAAGGCCACCTGTCTGCCTGGTGTTCGCTCTAATTCTGCCACACAAGAGATTCCATCTCCACTGGAGAAATCCCTGGGGGGAAATCCAATCATTAATTGTCTTCGTCTTCCCCCACCCCCACCTTATTTTCCATTCCTATAGAGCAGGAAAAGGGATACACACATTTTGTCCCCGAGCAGTGAATTAACCAGGAGCCTCAATGGCCTTGGCTGCCATTTCGGAAAATAAAGGGGGTTGGGGGGTTGGGAATAGGATGCCCCAGGGGAACAAGTAATGGGCTCTGGTGTCTCCCACCTCTAGGTCAGAATGTAGAATGTAGGTCAGATTGAATGCTGCAAGCTGACAGCAATACATTTGGTGGCCTTTACCTCCGGGTTCACTGTCGAGCTCTTAATTGAACAAGAGTCTCCATCAGACTTGGGCAGGCTCCGCAGGGACAAAAGCGCACAAGATTAACTCTTGGGTAACCTGAGAGCAGATCGAGTTGCAAGAGGTGCAATCGTGTGATGCCAGCATGCTATGGCTTTCCCCGTTCCTTGCCTGTTTGGGGGTTCAATTACTTCTCACTTTGAAAGCCCTCCGTGGGTCGAGACCGGGGTACTAATTTTATTTAGTATGGGTGGTATTCAACTTTGCTTGAGTCAGACCCACTGCAATTAACAGACCTAACTTAGTCATTCTCGTCCATTTCAGTGGGCAGAGGTCATTTTTAGGGTAGAGCGACCGGTTCGGACGCTGACCCAAAGGACTGCCTTTCTTTACAAGTACCTATTCAGATCAGTAGCAGGCAGAGTGGTGAGGCAAAAGCACTCACCTGACCCCCTGACAACTGAGTCACTGCTCTTTACAGGGAAGGGGGGAGAGAGGTAATGGGGAGGTCATTGCTGTGCAGACAAGCCAGTGGAGCAGATCTGACACTCCTGCTGGTGCATTTGGGTTGACCTCCCCACTGCTTTGTCCCTCTCCCTCTGCTTCTCGGCTGGGAGCAGTTACTCAGCTGTCTGGAGGTGAGGGAAACGCCATTGCCCCACCACACTGTCCACTACTGCAGAAGATCTATATTGCAGACCATTTTCTAAGAGCCCCAGCTAGATAAGGTAACAGCATGTGGTCACTGGGACCAAAAGCCTTTTCAATGGTGGCACACCAATTCTTGAATGCTCTGCCCAGCGAGGTTTGTCTGGCGCCTACTTTAAGGTGATTTTAGTGCCTAGAAAAAGATATTCTCATTCCCCCCCCCCCGGGATTTTAATCTGTTTTCACTTCCGTCCGATGTTTTATTGCCACCAGGTGATTTGGATTGCTTCCACATGAAGTGTATCTTGAGCAATCCTCCTGATTCCGTTTTCATACCATTTGCAGAAAGGTTATACGGCATTTGCACTTTGCTGAAAAATGAGGTCTGCATGCAATCCTCAAGCATCTTGGCTTGTGATTCGCTTTTCTAAAAGGTCACGCTTACATGGGACATACCTTCCACTTAGAGCATATGAGTGTTTTTCTAATGCGGAAACTCCAAGCCAAGTTGAAGACCAAGGCGCCATGGTCAAATGGGAAACTTACACACCCACTTCTAAAAGTTCAAGTTAGCTTCAACCATCAGCAAGCACATGCCAACCAAACACCAGCACAGCAGCTCTTTCCTGCTGTGGTTGGAAGCAGTAGTGCGTCTGAGTTCCAGCTGGTGGAAACCACTGGAAGGGAGGAGAGTGCCCTTGTGCTTGCGTCCTGCTTGCAGGTTTCTCCCAAGCATTTGGTTGGTCACTGTGAGAACAGGATGCTGGTCTAGAAGGGCCACTGGCCTGATACAGCAGCCTCTCCTTGCGTATGTTCTGGGGGCTGAGAATGCAAATCTGTGCAGGTGCAGAATAGGCACACAATTAAAGTGAAGAGCAGACAAATGTTTTCAGGAGCAGAGGAGCTCATCTGGAAGTGCATTTCTCCATTTGCACAAATTTATCTAGCTGGATCAATTCATATTCCGAGCCCAGTGTTTTCGAACTTCAGCTAGACTGGTGACTGGGAGTGGCCGCCAAGACCATATAACACCAGTCCTGAAAGACCTACATTGGCTCCCAGTATGTTTCTGAGCACCGTTCAAAGTGTTGGTGCTGACCTTTAAAGCCCTAAACGGCCTCGGCCCAGTATACCTTAAGGAGCGTCTCCACCCTCATTGTTCAGCCCGGACACTGAGGTCCAGCTCCGAGGGCCTTCTGGAGGTTCCCTCCCTGTGAGAAGTGAGGTTACAGGGAACCAGGCAGAGGGCCTTCTCAGTAGTGGCACCCGCCCTGTGGAACTCCCTACCATCAGATGTCAAGGAAATAAAAAACTATCTGACTTTTAGAAGACATCTGAAGGCAATCCTGTTTAGGGAAGTATTTAATGTTTGATGTTTTATCGTGTTTTTAATTTTCTGTTGTGAGCCACCCAGAGTGGCTGGGGAAACCTAGCCAGGTGAATGGGGTATTTATTATTATTATTATTATTATTATTATTATTATTATTATTATTATTATTGGCTTCCTGAAATCAGTGGTAAGTGCACTGCATATTCCCAGTGGAAAACTGTTTACCAGCCATCAATGGCTGGCCATAACAGTACAGTACTGATGAACACCTTTAAAAGTAAGTAAAAGTAAGAGTGCTGGGAACTGTAGCTCTGTGAGGGATCATCTACAGTTTCCAAGATTCTTTGGGGGAAGCCAGGATTGTTAAAGTGATCCAGTGTGCTTTAAATGTATGGTATGATTGTGTCTGTGCATTTCATGGTCCAAAAGCACATCTGATGCACTTTGGATACCTTTGGAAAAACTGTGGACATGCCTTCAGACTTCTGGAATTGATGCTGTATTCTGGAGCAGACTGAAAGGTTATCTACATATGCACCTGGAATTTCAAGGTGAAATCAGATGCCCCCATGCTACACTTGTTTGAATCTAAACTTCTCTAGAGCAAGACGCATCTTCCTGCCCCACAGCAAGCTGAATTCAATCTTCTTTACTTGCTTATCCATCTAGCCCATAGGAACTCCTGTGCCGTGCCCCTCCCCCCTTGAGCTGGGTAAGCAGCTATATACAAAGGGAGCTATTCCATCAGCATAAGGGTATCCCTGGAGAACCAGAATGAGACAGATGATGATGAGATATAAACAAAAGCAGCAAGAGCCTTTTTATTTTTATGCATCCCCAGAACAGCCAGAACTTCAAGGGGAGCTTCATTATTATGGATTTATTGCATCATCAGAAAGAAAGAACAAGAGGAATTCTGGGCATTTCACCCCTGCTTTCTCAGCCTGGATTCTCCCCCTGCCATCCTACTTGTTTCTGTCCCTCTTCTAAGTCAATCTGGGCATTGTGTGATGTCCTGTCATTGTGTGATGTGCTGTCCTGCCTCCCAGTAACAATCTTTCCTACTTGCTAGATCAGAACTGGGGAACCTGTGGCTCCCCCTTCCAGATGTTGTTGGAGTCCAGCTCCCATTTGCCCCATCCAGCATGGCCAAGGATCAGGGACAATGGGAACTGTGGTCCACCAAAGGTCCAGAGATCATCCTTGTGCTAGTCAGCCTTTCTCAACCTGTGGGTCTCCAGATGTTGTTGAACTACAACTCCTATCACCCTTAGCTAGCAAGGCCAGAGCTCAGGGATGATGGGAGTTGTAGTCCAACAACATCTGGGGACGCACAGGTTGAGAACCGCTGTGCTAGATGGTTTGAATAGATTGGAATTGTTTTAAAAATAGTTTTATTGACTATTCGCTAGCTTAGGCTCCTTTGAGAGGAAGGGCAGAATATAAATTCAACCAATCAATTAATCAACAGATTGAATGTCATTGGTATAACCCATTCCTGAAACCACAGTGGGAGGAACGGGGTGTGTGTGTGTGTGTTACGTGATCCAGTTATGCAACTCCAGGCCAACTACATGTCTGTTGATTTCCCCCTTCTTCTTTTGGATGGGTACAAGTTCCTTGGCTAAGAGGCCCTTCATCTTGTTCCTAGCTTTGATACGTGAAAAGGCTCCAACCCATTCAACTGTTCCCTTGCCAGTAGTTCCTTAATTGCCTAAGGCTGCAAAAGAGAGTCATTATTACTGAGCCCACATGCAATGAGCAGGCCGGTCCTACCTTTTGGCAGATTGAGGCAACTGCCTCAGGTGGCATGTGTTGCCCCTCAGCTCTTCCTCCTGAGCTCCCTGGCCATACCCTTCTGCTGGAGAAGAGAGCTGTGCGTCATGCACCTTGCCCTCCACTTTTATAACTACCCCACTGATCTATAACTACCCCATTGCTGCTATTGAGGTAGGATTTGCTACTCTATATGGAATGGGTGTGGGCCATTTTGTCCTTTGCCTCAGGCAGCAAAATGTCTTGAGCTGGCCTTGGCAAAGAATTATTCCATCAGCATAAGAACTAGAATGAGATAGATGAAGATGAGATATAAACAAAAGCAGCAAGAGCCTTTTTTGTGCATCCCCAGAACAGTCAGAACTTCAAGTGAAGCTTTCACCAGCCACCCTCTTTCCCCTTGAATGTGGGCTAAACAGAGAGAGCAGCTCTTCTTCCCAGATATTGAGCAAGACCAGCTTGATCCTCTTTCTGTACATGAATGCCCTTTATAGAAATATCTGCTCCCATTTAGGGGGGAAAGCCGTAACTCAGTGGTATAGCACCTGCTTTATTTCCAGAAGGTCCCGGGCAGGACTAGGCATGCCCCCTTCCTGAAATCTGAGAAAGCCACTTCCAGTCAGTGTAGACTACACGAACCAGCTTCCTGTGCTCTTATTTTCTCTCCCTTTTCAAATGCATGAAAGCAAGATTTCAGCGTTGTGTTTCATTCTGGTCCAGATTGTCACCACGCAAATGTCAGTTTCCTCTGAATTTATAGGTGTCAAGGAAAGATGTACAGTGTGAGTCCCAGACGTGTGGGAAATGGGCTTCCTATTGCCCTCCACCACTCCCCATCTCCCAAACCCAATCATTTCCCTGATAATAAACTTTCTGGCGACAGCGCAGCGCTAACCTTTTGTGATCGATGCTGATGGCATTTTGATAGTCCCAAGCATGGGTCTGCCAGAAGCGGACAGAATGTAGAATCGTAAGTGCCAGGCCAAGAGACAAATCCATTATAATTGGGGAAAGGTGGAGGAGGGCAGGAGGGAACCCCACTTATTAAATATTATTATTATTATTATTATTTATATTATAATAATTTATTTATTATTTATTATTATTATTATTATTATTATTATTATTATTATTATTATTATTATTATTACTACTACTATCAAAAACCACCACCACCAATAGTAAAAATATCCCAGCATAGATGTTTTATACAGCAAGAAGGAAAAAAGAAATGAGAAAGACAACCTCGTTGTGCACAGCTGATGGTCCTCTGCAAATGCAGGCTTGGAAAGGAAGTCCTGGGCTACCAACAAACCTAGCCTGAGATGTCTTCTCAGCAGCTGTAGCTGTAGGGTGGTCAGCAACCCTTGACCAAAAGAAAGGGAGCGAGTGTTTACACAACCTCCTGCAAGAGCCTTGCTCTGGATTCGCATCTGATCAAGTCAAGACAGGTACCTCTTGAAACTATCACTGTCGTATCGTAGGACAGTAGTAGTAACTCATCAGGTTCTGCATGGCCTAACACTATCACTAGAAGGAGATCTCTCCAAGGACTTGCAAGTCAATGCTTGTTGTGTGCACTACACCCACAAATGGATGCCAACTAGCAGTAAATCATTTAAGAGGAGGGAGGTTTTCCAAAGTGTTTGCTGGGGGGGGGGGCACATGCAGTGTGTGTGTGTGTGTGTGTGTGTGTGTGTGTGTGTGTGTGTGTGACTACACCCAGGCTATGTAATTTCATAAACCATGCAATTCCAGGATCACAGGAACGGAAATCTTGGGGTCTTAGACTTGTGATCTAGGATTAAGAAATTTTAATTTAAAAAAAGAGAACCCACCCCCAAACAGGCCATGGAAAGCCTGCTGCCAAATATCTGACATGTTGCATTCAAAGCAACATTTGAGCACCCCCTCATCTCTGCAGCTCCCAGTCCTGCAGACATCTCCCCATTCTCTCTCCCAGGCTTCCCCTCAGAATTCTGCCTTTGACCATTCTCTCCTTCCATTCTCCTGCGCCATGCCCTGCGCTGGCCAAATCCTTCCATTTCACTTTCTCCCTGTCTCTCATTTTTATTAAGTTCAGCTCTCCATATCCGTTTGTGTGTGTTTTTGTTGTTGTTTGTTTTTTAAATTCTCTATGAAAGATCACCAGCATTCTACTGTGAATTTCTCCTAAGTTTTGTATGCAATTTTCACCAATACATTCATTTATATGCACACTTTACTCTTGTACATGCATTTCTGTACACCTTACTTGGCTGGAGAACTGCATTGCATAATTTGGAAAGCATATTTTGAAGGATGGCTGTGTTTCAGTTCTCATATTGTTTTGGAAGGTGTGAATTACACAGATTCACCTTTAAATGCGAACTAAATTGAGTTTCTCTTCCATCCCTAACTAGGCCAGCACTCCTTTCCTAGGTCCTCATTGCTACCCTGGGTCTGATGGCTCCTCCTTATTCCTTTCCTAGATTTTAAAAAAGCTTTCCTTCTCCTGCCTTCTACACCAACTGCCCATCTCTAGGATATCTAGCCAGCTCAACCAGCAGCAATCAGAGCTCTTTCTGCCTGCCACAGTCCTCTGTGACATTTGGGCAGCTCAATCGTTGCTGGAGGCATCAACAGCATCACTCCTAAAGAACTCTCTGTGCAGCAGTCACCAACCTGGAGCCCCCTGGAAGTTTTGGAGTTCCATTCCCATCAGCCCCATCCAGTGTGGGAGTTTGGTGGATTGGTAGATGTATTTATAACCCACACTGCCATTAACAGTATATCAAAGGTGGCATGAGACTTAGACAATTAAAAAAACACAGCAAAGCATCCATAAAGACTTAGTTAAAAACATCCACAAAACGCCAGCAAATACTAGTTGGTTAAAAAGAGAGAATTCATGTTGCAAAGGGCCGTTCCTGCTGCCTTTCTATTGGCAGGGAGTTCCACAGGGCAGGGCCTGCCACACTAAAGGCCGGTCACTAGAGAAGACCAACAGAAGACCAAAGTCTTCCCTCAGAGGACATCAGTGGTTGTGGTGGATTATAAGCAATATCAATTACAGTGGTACCTCAGGTTACATAGGCTTCAGGTTACATACGCTTCAGGTTACAGACTCCCCTGACCCAGAAATAGTACCTCGGGTTAAGAACTTTGCTTCAGGATGAGAACAGAAATCGTGCTCCGGCGGTACGGCAGCAGCGGGAGGCCCCATTAGCTAAAGTGGTGTTTCAGGTTAAGAACAGTTTCAGGTTCAGAACGGACCTCTGGAACGAATTAAGTATGTAACCAGAGGTACCACTGAGATTCCT